>NC_050072.1:133075391-133389225 GCF_009764565.3 Dermochelys coriacea
TCCGAGAGCTCAGTTCTGCTACTGTGGGTTGTCAGTCATCTTGTAGAAGTGGCCATGGTCTTAGGCTTATTTCATAGTGCCCAACTTTACCTTCTCCTGCATGTATACAGCTCCTATTGCATGCTTAAAGTCCATGGGAATTGTGCTCACGTGTCTAGGGGTCCGTCATTTGTGTTTATACATGAATCTGAAGCTGCGTAGATGGAAGGCTGATGAATGAAAATGGCTATTCTTGCAAATCTTCCTGTTTACTTAATATCCAGTGCAGCTAAGGTAATAACCGGCCCAGTGTTCATAAAGAGCCCATTCAAAGACTCACTAAGAGGCTTAGAATTCTGTGAAGCTCAAACTCCGGGAGTGAGTTAGATAATAGTCGTATTTGGGTAGTCTGGTTTGTGTGGCGGCTGATAACATTGTAACTAACCAAATTGTGACATAAATATGACTGAGGAAACAGGCAAATAGTTTGGTTTGTTTCAAATTATTATTCCTGGGGGGATTTCAAGAATTCTAGTTAGATAATCAGGGACACATGAATTTGACTCTAGTTTTTCTGACATCATAAGAATTCTGGGAAAGCTGCTTCGTAAGCAATCTAGGTTTTTGTTTTTAAAAAATATTTCCCCAAAGTTTTCCAGGATTATAAACTTTAATAAAGACAATGGAGCAGTTTTAATATTTATTACAGTGGCGCCTAGAGTCCCAACACCCCATTGTGCTAGGGGTTGTACAAGAATATAACAAAAAAGATTGTCTCTGACCCAAAAATCTTAGGGAAATAAAAGCTGACTAAAGTGGGGAAAAAATCCTTTAGCTCTTGAACTGTTTCAAGAGGTGGGATATGCTGAAATTGCAGTGAGACAATTTGAAAGGGGTAGTGGTGGTGTTTTAATTTAGATGGAATAAATGGGCCCCAAGAGTGTTAAAATGACCCTGAAACTGTCCAACATTAAACAGATTTAAGCAAGGTTCAGGGTTTGGTATTCAGAGACCTCAGCCTGCTTAATACCATGGCAAATACTTTATTATTTTTTAACCTTTTATTAAAGAAACAGAAAGGAAAATAGGTAAAGTATTTGAAATATAAAGTATTAAATGAGATTTGAGTGCTTTAACAACATCTCTTGTTCCCTTTCCCTTTAGCTAGAGAAAATTTTTAAAAGGAACCCCCCTGCCCCATTTGACAGTCTTTTAGATGATACTAGGAAGTAAAAACTGTTGGTTTTTGTGGAAAAGAAAAAAAATTGTTAAACTGGACTGGAGCTGTCATTCTTGCTACTGCTGTTCAAGTCTGATCCCATTTTCTAGAAGGGAGAACAATACATACACAAGAGAGGAGAGAAAAGAACTGCAAAGATAGAAAATGCAGCTGCTGTGTCTCTTGCTGATTTTTACTTGCAACCTCAGTGTTGGAAAAACACAGGCATAACACGCTTTCTTATCAGCCTATCCAAGACCTGGCAACCTTCTACCGGCATCGGGCTGTTTTGGTCATTATTTTTCTTTGCATATTTTACAACACTGATGTAAGCCTGTGACCAGAGAGGCAGTCTTGGCTGGCTAAGCCAGATTCTGATTAGACAGAAGGAAAAAGGAGAGGGATAGGAAAGAGAAGAAATAAGGCAGGGAAGGAAAAGGACACAAAATGTTACGTCCCAGGTGATGCTTGGGATTTAGTCAAAGCATGTGGAGGTAGCGATGTCATCTGGGTCCCTTCTTTTGACCGGGCCTGGTCAGGATATTTTTCGGGATCAAAGGCCCAGTGGTGTTATAGTAGAACCTAGGACCCTGTGGGGGTGGCAGTCATAATGGCTTATCTCATTCCTTCCCTTCTTTCAGTCAGCAATTGTTGCGTTCACTTCCCTCTTCATTTTTCCCCCAACCTCTTTTCTTTTAAAGACCCCAGAAGGGAGTGATGGATGGAATCGCCTTATTATTTGGTTTACCAATTAGGCTTCATTTTTGCCACACCAATTTTGGTCCATTGATTTCTGCTCTCATATGTCCCTTGTTCACCAGCCATGATTTTAACACAGCTCTTGAATTATATAAGTGGCTCTTTTTTTGTTTGTTTGTTTTCCTTTTGTACCTTTTTCCAACATTTATTGTTGTCAGTTAGGGTAACATTTTATAAACTTTTACTTACTTTTACAGTTGAGCTTACAATCAGGGTCAATTCATAAACCCAGTTATTACAACAGAGGGTTCTTTCTACCAGAAGGAAAAGAACTAGGACAGACCAGATGATCACGATGATCCCTTCTGACCTTAAAATCTATGAGTCTAACCATCAAGCCGACATGTACTTTGTAATTTACATCTCCATAAAAGGAGCAGGAAGGCAAAATGGTTTGGCTGCCATCCCTCGACCAGCCATGAAATTGTTCCCTCTGCAGATTGACAGAATTGGGAGTGAGCGAAAGAACAAACAAATATTTTAGTGTTGCTTCTAGTAACACATGGATGCCAAATCTAGCCTTTTCAGCGTTAGGAACCATCCGTTTCTGTTCTCGCAGAAGCAGCATCCTTAGGATTGCAAGGGGTTAAGATTAGAGGAGGAAACGGAAGAAATGCAAGAAATATTGTTGTCAATTGGCTCTCCTTCTGCAGCCAAACCTAAGAAAGGTAAATGTCTGTTAGCATCTTCAGCAGAGGAAAGAACAAGATGAGCACCATGACAAGCAGTACAGGGGGCAGAGATGCTTGCCCATCACTAGGCCATGGAGATCCACAATATCTGACTCCTCTCCAGTTTTGAGATCTCTTGAGGGGTCAAGAGAGGCCAATTCCCGCAAGTGCTGCTGTGTGTAGCAGGAGTGCTCTGTCCCTCCCTCCCTCATGCCAGGTCAGCAGAGGAGTTGAGAGAGGAGAGCCAGACTCAGCGTGGGAACCAGGCTTTTTCCCTAACGTCTGTAGCAAATAACTAAGGAAATTCCCAGCCCTAAACAACAAATGCACTAAGATGGAGTCCAGGTTGTAAATACAAGCTGATAACTCAAAGGGAAAACTATGACGGGTTAGAAATTTCCCCTCCAAGTTGGTTTTCGATGGAAAATTGAGTTTTTGATGGAACAATTTTTTTGTGTGTGAGAAAAGTGTCTGCATTTTGCAGCCAATTTCGATATTTCATCGAAAATCCAAATGTCTAAAACCCCAAAGTGTTCAGTTTTTGGCTGAACTATTTCAGTTTCCCCCCAGAAAAGAATTTACTGCATAACAAATTGCAAAGGGAGCTACTGTACTGATTGTATTAGTCATGATCAGATTGAATTCCTCAACCTGCTGCTTTTTTAATTAAAATGCACTTCCATCTGCTGCACTCGAGAGCCTGGGAATGGGGGGAAATCAGTTCCAGCTTTCTCTGAAATATGCAGTGCCTTGGCTACAAGAGTCTGGGTTTATAGCACCTGAATTATTGAGCCCAGGGCTAGGCAGAGGGAAAGATCAGGGAAAACTGGAGGCTGGCCAGAGAAGGGGAACAGAAATAGAGGGACTGAGTCATCAGGGGAGATGAAAAGAGCTCCAGGAAACAAGTCTAGCTTGACCAAGGGGCGTCTCAGGAGATGTGAGACAGGATAAGAGCCCAGGCCTTGGGTCGTAAACAAGAAGGGAGAGGAATTGTTTAGGGTGGACATAACCCTATGAGGAGACATAACCAACTATGAAGAGAAAGTGTTAAAGAAGGGAAAATAGAAGCTGATTATCAGGTTAACACCCTGACAGTGAGATCTGGTGAATCATCTCTCCCGTAGGACTGATGAGAGCACCATCTCTTGGGATATTTCAATCTAGCCTGGACAAACCCTGGATAATGTACCTTGGAGAGCACGTGTCAGGATCGGGCCTACTAGCTCTGTTCCAGCTCTGTAAGAACATTAGGGGCCATACTAGGCCAGACCATTGGGTCCATCTAGCCCAGTATCCTGTCTTCTGACAGTGGCCATTGCCAGATGCTTCAGAGTGAATGAACAGAACAGGCCAATCATCAAGTGATCCATCCACAGTGATCCACTCCCAGCTTCTTGTAGTCAGAGGCTAGGGACACTCAGAGCCTGGGGTTGCATCCAGATCCCTAAGTGGCCCCCTCAAGGATTGAACTCACAACCCTGGGTTTAACAGGCCAATGCTCAAACCACTGAGCTATCCCTCCCCCCGCATCCCTGACCATCTTGGCTAATAGCCATTGACAGACCTATCCTCCATCAACTTATCTAGTTCTTTTATGAACCCTTTATGATGTTTTTGAGTCTTTGGCTAGTTTCTCTTCTAATTCCAATTTTTTTCTATCTGTTCTAACGATCTGCCAGTGCCCCCCTTGGAACTGCAGCAGTGAAGAGCCAACACACCCTAAGACAAAATGAAATCTGCTGTCAGATTGCCCCTCTCCTAGTGGAATGAAGCCCTTTTTATAGTGATGGGTTAATTTGTGTGGCAACAAAATAAAACAACACTTCCTTGTAGAAGAAACTCACTGTGCATCCAGCTAAGTACTCAAGGGAACTGTATTGCTCCTCCCACAATTTCCTCCAAGTCTGTAAATGAATTTTAATGCTCATAAAAGTAAAGGACTAGTTGTTCTGGCCTGAGTGGCACCAGTGTGAGCTTCCTCCCTGCGATCAATCAGTCTGTATCACCATGTATGTTGCTGTGCAGCTCTGCCTACCTCCAGAGATGTTGCTGTGCTTTCACATGCACTAAGCAATATCCTTTTACACAAGGTTGTGGCATTGGTTCAGAGAGCAACAGGTTTTAGAGCAAGAATAGTGTTTTAGCCTGTTCTACTGTCATTCTGCTGATCTAAAAGTGTTTGCAACCACAAATTAAGCCTCAAATGCTGCCATGAGTTAGGTGAGGGATATCTACGGGTCACTCCACCCATTAGAGAAATGCAACCACCTCTGGTGTAGAACACAACACTACTTAGTAATTTAGAGGAAGAAGAATATTGTCTCCAACTGAAACTGCAGGTGGAATTTATACAGGTAGAACCTCGATAAGAGGTGGGCTCGGGAAGCCACTTGCAGGGTAGAACAACAACTTTATTGTTATGAACAAACTATGTATTCTTTTGTGCCAGCAGATGGTGATCTAACTATGGACACAGACACACATGCACAGTTCTGGTCTCTGGTCTTGTATAGAGCACTCCATGTAGGGTTGCCAGGTGTCCAGTTTTCGACTGGTACGCCCAGTCGTAAAGGGGCCCTGGCGGCTCTGTTCAGCACTGTGGACTGGGCTGTTAAAAGTCCGGTGGGCGGTACAGCAGGGCTAAGGCAAGTTCTCTGCCTGCCCTAGGTTTGCACAGCTCCTCATAAGTGGCCGGTGCAGGGGCAATCAGGGAAGCTCCATGTGCTGCCCCCGCCCCCAGTGCCAGCTCCGCAGCTTCCATTGGCCGGGAACCATAGCCAATGGGAGCTGTGGGGGCAGTGCCTGTGGGTATGGGCAGCCGCCTGGCCACGCACCTCTGCCTAGGGGCCAGACGTGCCAGTCACTTCTGGAAACAGCACAGAGCCAGGGCAGGCAGGGAGCCTGCCTTAGTCCTACTGCACCACCAACCAGGAGCCACTTGAGGTAAGCGCTGGAGCCCACACCCCAAACCCCCTGCTCCAAGTCGGAACCCCCTCCTGCACCCTAACTCCCTCTCAAACCCCACACACCCACCCAAACCCCCTGCCCCAGGTCAGAATCCCTCCTACACCCTACCTCCCTCCCAGACCCCCCACCCCAAGCCCCTAACCCAGGTCGGAACCCCCTCCTGCATCCAAACTCCCTCCCAGACCCCACACCCCAACCCCCTAACCCAGGTCAGAACCCCCTCCTGCATCCAAACTCCCTCCCAGACCCCACACCCCAACCCCCTAACCCAGGTCGGAACCCCCTCCTGCATCCAAACTCCCGCCCAGAGCCCACACCCTGCACTCCCTCCCACACCCCAGTCCCATAGCCCAGCCCTGAACCTTCTACAGCCCAAACCCCCCATCCCCAGCACCATCCTGGAGCCCGCACCCCCAGCTGGAGCCTTCACCTCCCCTCACACTCCAATACCCTGCCCCAGCCCAGTGAAAGTGAGTGAGGGTGGGGGGGGGGCTCAGAGAAGGGGTGGAGCCTCAGGGCAAGGCGTGGGGAAAAGGTGCTCAGTTTTGTGCAATTAGAAAGTTGGCACCCCTAAATCCATGTCTCCTAAACTGGAATTCAACCAAGACACCAATCCCTAGCCATGCGAAAAGGGCCAGGCTCAAGATCTGGGGTTGAACTGTGCACCTCAGCTGTGACATGGCAGCTTGAGCAGCTCAAAGGCTGCTAACATGGGGCCAGGGCCTTGGTGCAGACCTGAGGCCGATAAAAGATAGCTACCTACTGTAGTGAACGACTCGTGCAGTCCCGGCAGGCACTCCAGCCAGCAGCGTCGACACAACCTGAAGCAGCTTCCCGGGATGTCATGAGCACAGTCCAAGATGTAAAGGCTGCCAGCCATTAAAACGTTCAGTAGCGATGGCCAGGAAAGGATTGTTTTCATGAAAATGTCGTTCCCCTTTTAGATACAATTGAAAATCCCAGTGGCCCATATTGCTGTCGTAAATTTCAATTTTTTTTCCAACCACCTCTAATTTTTAATGGTAATATTATTGTCACACTGCTACCCACGGTGGGCTAGGTGCTGGCGAAATGTACAACTAAATTAAGACTGAAGGTGCTTGTTTTTGTACAATACCAAAATCTCATGCAGTAAGTCATGCTCCCCTTCCCACCCCCATTTTCCCTTCCACCACCTATTGGTCTGTCTAGGATGTGCTAAGATCGCAGCACTCCCCACCCCTTTCTGCTGACTCAGTATTTTGTCTATTAGACATTGAAAACAATGAGACTACTCAGAAACTTAAAGTTGAATGTGCCCTTAAGTGCTTTGCTGGCTCCAGGGAGGGTACATTGGGAATCATGCCATCAAAGTCAATGGAGCTAAAGCCATGTGAAGCTGCAGCGGCTGAGAGGCAACTCCAGCCCTTTCCCTTCTATCCTCAAACAGCTGCATGTACTCTTGGAGCGCAGCTGTATTTTTTTTTCCAAGTCCTTGCACTCTCCTTGCTTGCTTTCCTTAACCTTCTGAAGGGTCATTTATCCCACAAGTGAAGAAACAGAGCAGCACCGTCTGAGTTCTTTGGAAACCCACTGGTGCCCTAATTAAACACAGTGACAACACGCGTTGTGTTTCTGGTGCAGTCCCGCGGAGGGCGCGTGGGTCTGGGATGTGTGGTGTGGGCTGGACTCACTCAGCAAGCCAACAAAGAGAGTGCTAAGTGCAGTAAGACTGGAGGAGGCTTTTATCCGTTTAGCACAGGGTTTGGCACTTTGGACCTAGGTATTTGATTCAGTGAGGTCTTTCCCCCCGCTCCTAGCAAGCATCACTTCATATATGTGCATGCCCATGATTCAAGCCCCCTGTCGGGGATTAAGTGCTTAAATATGGGGGTGATACATTTCCAGCATCTTGTGAGACCTGTTATTTATTAGTCTGACTCTTTGCGCTGTTGATTTTGGTCAGGACTTTTTGTTTTTGTTCTCCATTATATAAAACAATAAAGAGGATGTTATACAAGAAAGCAGCTAGCTCTTTATCTGATCCTTTCCCACGAATCCCTGTTTTGGATTCAAAGCCAGGGCTCCAAGCTGAGCTCTACCATTGTGATCTGCATCAGGGTCTTACAAATAAAGGCCCCCCCAACTGCAGCACAACACCTAAGCGTGTGCTTCAGCCTAGGTCTAGTCATCAAAGCACTTGAGCATGTGCTACATCCGTTCACTTAAAGTTGAGCCCATGCTTAAAGTGAGTTGCTCAATCAAGGCTATAGACGCTATATGCACACTGGGGCTCATTAAGGGACCAGCACAAAGAAAGAGCCATGCACTCTCCCTGACTTGCACCCTCCCTTCCTTGGGGAACTTGTGCTCAGGAATCTCGGCAGCTTCCAGAGCCAGGCGGTGCCAGGGAGAGCAAGAAGCTTCGCTGCCTTTCTACCTCCAAGCTTCAGCACCACAAATCCCGCTGTGGCTCTCAGGGGGCGAGACGAGAATGTTAGCCCCATGCAATCCCCCCCACACATTCACCCACACACCAGCAACTTTTGGCAGGCACTTGCATAATTCCTCCTCTCCAGGGCAGAATTTGGCCCTCAATCATCGTCAAATGGAGACTCAAATAGTGCACCAATTAACACAGCAAGAGAGAGGATCAGTTGTTTCCCTTGGAAAACTAACAGGATCTAATGAAGTGGCATGGTGCAACAATCAAATAGATGGCGTGATTTTGGGGCTGCTGCCCCTCAGACTACCCTCTGAGTGCTGCCTGAGTAAAACTGACATGATTGGATGCCCAGCTCACAAATGAATGGGAATTGAGCATCCAAATCCCTTAGGCAACTTGGAAAAGCTAAGCCTTGCTCTTCCACAACACGAACAGGCAAGGTTACTATGACACTGGTAAACCAAGTGCCAGCTCTGACCAGGGCCATAGGCATTAGCTAGGTTTCAGAGTAGCAGCCATGTTAGTCTGTATTCACAAAAAGAAAAGGAAGACTTGTGGTACCTAGAGACTAACAAATTTATTTGAGCATAAGCTTTCGTGAGCTACAGCTCACTTCATCGGATGCATGAGCTAAGAACTGACAAACTCATAGCTGGAAACCAAACCAGCTCACCTCTATGTTACCTGTTTTGAACAAAACTATCAGTCTTATAAGCATGTATTTAGTGTTTACACAGTGAAATGCATGCAAGTGGCTGCCTGCATTAATCTTGCTGGTAATGTCTGTAGTCCATGTCACCCGGTAAAATATGTTTGTTTTATAATCGTAAAAATGCCTGCTCTGAACTTGTGAACCCAGATGGGAAGAGTGGCTCCCCACCTATCCAGGGGTACTATCAAAAATTAAATGGGCCATTGTAAGACAAAAGCTTTGTTGACTGTCCCATCCACCAAAGGAGAAGTATGGGCAGAAGTACTTGTCCCACCAGTTTGAATGCTGGAAGAGGGAAATAAAAATAGCTAACATGAAGCTTTTTCATCTCTTTGCTGTTTGGACCTGCACTAGGGCTAACACTAAGAAACAAAAAAAACAGAGATTCCCAGGCCGACCGAGGTTAAGCCCTAAAAAGACATTCAGTGCTGGCAGATTACTCCATCTCTTCAAATCACAGATGGAAACTCGTTTGTGTATATATGCTTGCTTGCTTTAACCTGTAAATAACTCACATTTCCTTTTCCTGGTTAATAAACCTTTAGTTAATTTATTATAGGATTGGCTACTGGCATTGTCTCTGATATGCGATCTAAGATACAAATTGACCTGGAGTAAGTGATTGGTCTCTTGGGACTGGCAGCAATTTGAATATTTTTGGAGTAAGTAACTAAGTCCAGCTTGCCTGGGTGGCAAGCTAGACTGGTGTGCCCAAGGGGACTGTCTGTGACTCCATGGTAAGACTGTTACAGTGTTCTAGGAGTTCACATTTGTTGCTGGGTTTGTGAAATCATTATAGAATTCTATCATTATAGAATATAGCCCCAGTTTGGGGTGTCTGCCTTGCTTTTGACAGGCTGCCCTGAGGTTGGCACTCTCAGCTGTGAACCATTCTGACAGCATGGCAGAGAAATTTCAGCATGAACTGGCTGGAGTCTCCTGCAGCAGAACCACACAACAAGTTGTTTTTTATTCTCCAGCTTATGCAAGATCTAAGTACATGGCATTAAAAGGACACACCGTTTTGAACATTCAATTGCTAGCTTTGCATGCCCTAGGCAAGAAGCCCAAGGACATCTCTGCTGCTTTGACTGAGGCTGGTGTAAATACTGACAAAGAAAAGAAGTCTTTGCAGCACAAAACCATGTATCACCAGAGATACAGCGAAGGCAGGATAGCCATTGGTCTTGGATGGTTTAGACACAACAAATCCTGCATCTTGGCAGGGGGTTAGACTAGATGACCTTTGCGAGCCTTTCTAACCCTCTGGTTCTCTGATATGGTAAGGAGCAAATTTCTTGCCGCTGTTGCAGAGAGATGGTGAAAGTACAAAATGCAGATGACTTGGTTAGTCCTGTATAAACAACAGCATCAGCACCAATGCGTGAGAGTTGGCGAAACTCAGCAGATCACAAAAGAAGAAACCAAAAATAACCATGCCGCAGCTAGATGTTGGCTTAGCAAGGTGCATCAAGCTTTATGGAAATGCAGGAAGGAACAGTATTAATCATGTAATTAAGGAAACCAGACAGGATACAGAACTGTGTTATTCATCCTTAGTGTACAGATAGTGGAAAGACTCCAGTACAGCCCAGTACAGTATTAAACAACATTTCAAGTCCTGAACTACCTTGTTAATTTTTTTCCTTATTGAAATGAAATCCTAGCGCTGAAGAGGAGAATGATTTGTGTCTGGGTCTTTCTGCCAGGAAAGGCTGGATGAGCCTTGCCTCCTCCAGCAGGCCCTGCTCTTCTTTGCTGTGTTTATAAATGTACGCGAAGGGCACTTGGTGGTCTGGAGGGGTGCTGTTTGGTGGGGAAAGCTAAGCAAAGAGCCCCGCTGTGCCTGGGGCTACAAAGGCCAGACACCTCGCACAGCGTGCTGTGGCCCACCTTGTAAGCTGGAAAGGCTAACCCACTTGCATTGCTCTGCTGTTGTGGGTTCCATATGGCTTCCTGTGCAGGGTGAGGACAGCAGCGGGATCGTGGGATTAATGCACAAAGCCCTCAATGGCTCAAGCCTTGTCTGTCTTCCAGAGCGTCTCTGTTCTGTACAGCTGGGAGCTCTACAGCAGATAGAGCACAGGGCAAGGGTCCCAGGGAACAGCAGTAGGGCTTTTGGGCAGCAGGGCCTTCATATGAGCAAATCGTCCCCTCAGAATGGGCTCCGACCATAGCCCCTTGAGGGCACGCCTTTGTGCTGGGACAACAGCAGCGTGGCCCGGTGATGTGCCCCTGCTGAGAAGGGCTGGGGAGGTGCTGGGCCTTGTAGCCTTACCCCATGCAGTTAGAGGGAGGGCTGAAGAATATACATCGCCCCAGCTGGATGGTGCTTGAGCAGGTGACAGTTACTAAATACCGGTATCCTAATATTCTTTTGTCCTCCACTGAGGGCATTTGGATGAAGAATATAATTGGCATCGGATAATGATCAGAATTCATTAAGTGTGAACGTTGGAGGGTCACATACAGTGTAGCTTAATTCTCTAGTGCCTTATTTTTATTTGTACTCATTTCTGAGTTACTGCCGAGCTACAGCCCCAAGTTGTGACTTTGGGATCTGTTCTCACTGGAGAATGACATGCATTGCAAGTCCTGCTACATTCACATGTATGTAATATGCTGGTTTAATGCATGTGATCAAGTCTCCTTCTAGGGGCTAGCCCCAGCAAAAGGTTTACAGATATAGCTCATTACACGTCCTTGCATCAAAAAAAGTGCAGACCCCTAAATCAGCCTAATTCCCTCCTTAATTTAGTTTCCTAACATGGGGGAAATGCCCTTTGGCCTAATAGTATATTAATTGCTCAACTATTAGATAGTTTTGCTATCTTATAAAGAGAACCACCAGCCTTTGGGTTGCATCACCTGGAATGCTGGGCACAGAAAGCATGAGCGGGTGCCACTGTAGCTACAGATGAATTTGTTCCCAATATTTTGTTACATTCAATGGCACCATATCCTGGCTCTTGCAAACATGGTGTTTGACCAAAAGATGCCCCTAAATTTGGTCTGTTGCCCTCTTTCATCAAAAGTGATGAAAGAAGGGCCACTCCCATTTTGCTAGTGCAATCAAGTGAGTTTCAGTCCTAAATAAAAGGCAGCTTATGCTTCAACAAAACAATTCCAAGATGCCTGTGGGCATTACATGGTTGTGAAATTATATTTCACTTGCAGCCAGACGAGCCTGGGCTGCAATTTTGTCAGATTTTGTAGATTAGGTAGCGCTAGATTTACTCAATAGTTAACTGAGAGACCTCCAAGGAAAACTGAGCTTGTGCCAAAAGCAGCCTTGATCATTCAGCAGATGGCATCTTTTCCCTGGAGTCTGGGAATGTCCCAGCATAGCATTAGTAGCCATGTCTTGGTGGAGATTTTATCAGAGCTTTATAGCTTGAGCTTAAATGTGGTACATATGCTTTTGGTTCACAGGTGCAGGTTCTGTTCCTGCTTTGCGCCATTAAGAGGGAGATTTTTCAAAAGCACTCAGCACTAGCCTAACACCGCTCTAACTGAAGTCAATGAGAGCTTAGGAGCAGCTAGGCCAACACTAAAACACTTTTTCTAAAGTGCTGTTTCCACCAGTAAAATGGCAGTAGAATGTCAGTCTCTCAGAAAGGGAGAGAGAGTTAAGAGAGGAGAACACGAGGAAACTGAGCTCCAAGAGAAAAGCTGGGATGAGGAGGTTGTGATGGGGACCCTGTTTGTTGAATGGGGCCGGGCCCAGTTCAGGGTTGGTACATCCCATCACACAGTCATCTGGACTCCCTGTGGGATCAAAAAATTGTAACAAGGTGGCCTCAGGACCCCTGGTGGGGCCAAGCAAATAATCCACCTGTGGCCCCGGGCAAGGTAGAACCATCAGTTTGTAGCCTCCAAGCCTCCTGGTTGGGGCAAGCAACAGCAGTTGTGGGTCTGGGCAGGGCAGGACCAACAGTCAGTTTGCACACACACACACCCCCGGAGTGGGGCTGGGTAAACAAGCTGACTATGGCTCCCGAGCCTCCTGGCTGGAGAAGGCAAAAACAACGGGGGGGGGGAGGGTTCTGACCCTCTGGGCAGAGCAGAACAAATGATCAAGTTGTAGCCCCCAGGCAGGGCAGAGTAAACAGTCTATGGACCCTCAGCCTCCTGGCTGGGGCAGGCAAACAAACAGTAGCCACACCTAGTAGTAAGTGGGGTGGGGTAGAGGAACCCAGGCCCAACCTGCTCCACTGGGTTCAAACCCAGGGCCTTTGAAGCCAGGGAATTCTCCAGTTAGGTTTTAAGCACCGACTTCTACTACATTCCCTGGGTCACTTCCTACCGCAAGGTGCATCTCAGGCATCTCCCTGGCTAGCAGCAGTTTGTTGTCCCCATCAATCTCTGCAGTCATCTGGTCGTCCCCAGCGTAGTCCGGGTCGACGATTCCCACCGCTTGGAGGGTCTCAGGCATCTCTGCAGGAGCTTGTAACACACATCCATCTTCCTCCTCAGCCAGCCAATACTGAGATGGGCTTCCTCCTTTTATCTGTCCCTTCTACTTGCAGCATGCGCAGCAAGGGTGAGGGGGCATGATCTCTTGAACCCACAGTGATTGGTCCATCCCCATTGGCCCAGTGTGGAGTTGGTACACCCCATCACAGAGATGTGTGGTGCGTTCACTATGTCCTTGGCACCTTTCACGTGACCAGGCTAGGTGAGTAAGCAAATTTCAGGCTCCTCATTCATTTTTACAGGCCACCATACTGGTTTGTCTGCAGACACTGTGAGGAGGCAGAAAGAGAGAGAGTCTGAGCTGTAGGGACCCTTGCAATTGTTCTTAGAAATTGAACTCTAACTGTACCTAAGCAGATGCCCCACAAACAAGAGAGAGAATTTTTCTAGCAGTGCATGTGTCCCTGATACTTTGTACAGCAACTAAACCTATAGCCAAACAGGTAACAAATAACAATCCTTACTATTGGATGAAATCCTCCTGTGATCAACTTCCTTTCCTCCTGCCAGCTTCACCTCTAATTTTCCTGGACTGAATTTTAGTTAGTTGCTTGGCTTTCTTCAAAAAGCAACCATTTGTCCCTTGGGTCATCTCATGAGAAAAACTCTGGTTCATCAAACTCACCTCAGTCCCTGGAAAAATCATGGCACAGGTACTCAAGGAAACCATTTTGAAGCACTTGGAGGAGCGGAAGGTTATCAGGAACAGTCAACATGGATTCACCAAGGCAAGTCATGCCTGACCAACCTGATTATTTTCTATGATGAGATAACTGTCTCTGTGGATATGGGGAAAGCAGTGGGCATGATATATCTTGACTTTAGCAAAGCTTTTGATATGGTCTCCCACAGTATTCTTGCCATCAAGTTGAAAAAGTACGGATTGGACGAATGGACTATAAGGTGGATAGAAAGCTAGCTTGATCGTCTGGCTCAATGGGCAGTGATCAACGGCCTAATGACTAGCTGGCAGCCGGTATCAAGTGGAGTGCCCCAGGAGTCAGTCCTGGGGCCAGTTTTGTTCAACATCTTCATTAAAGATCTGGATGATGGGATGGATTGCACCCTCAGCAAATTCACAGATGACACTAAGCTGGGGGGAGAGGTGGAGACACTGGAGGGTAGGGATAGGGTCCAGTGTAATCTAGACAAATTGGAGGATTGGGCCAAAAGAAATCTGATGAGGTTCAACAAGGACAAATGCAGAGTCCTGCATTTAGGAAGGAAGAATCCCATGCACCGCTACAGGCTGGGAACTGACTGGCTAAGCAGCAGTTCTGCAGAAAAGGTCCTGGGGATTACAGTGGATGAGAAGCTGGATATGAGTCAGCAGTGTGCCCTTGTTGCCAAGAAGACTAACAGCATATTGGGCTGTATTAGCAGGAGCATTGCCAGCAGATCGAGGGAAGTGATTATTCCCCTCTATTCGGCACTGGTGAGGCCACATCTGGAGTATTGTGTCCAGTTTTGGGCCTCCCACTATAGAAAGAATGTGGACAAATTGGAGAGAGTCCAGTGGAGAGCAACAAAAATGATCAGGGAGCTGGAGCACATGATTTATGAGAGGCTGAGGGAACTGGGCTTATTTAGTCTGAAGAAGAGAAGAGTGAGGGGGGAATTTGATAGCAGCCTTCAATTACCTGAAGGGGGGTACCGAAGAGGATGGAGCTGGGCTGTTCTCAGTGGTGGCAGATGACAGAACAAGGAACAATGGTATCAAATTGCAGTGGGGGAGATCTAGGTTGGATATTAGGAAACACTAAGGAGGGTGGTAAGCACTGGAATGGGTTCCCTAGGGTGGTGGAATCTCCATCTTTCGAGTTTTTTAAGGCCTGGCTTGACAGAGCCCTGGCTGGGATGATTTAGTTGGGGATTGGTCCTGCTTTGAGTAGGGGGTTGGACTAGATGACCTCCTGAAGCTACTTCCAACCCTAATGTTTTATGATTCTATGCTACTAGCCCATCTGAAGAGACCCAGCCCTTGAAAACAACAAGTGTATAAAAACTGAATTGTGCCTCAAAACAGATAAAGTGTCCTTGGTGTTGCAGAGATAACTGGCTCAGACAGATGGTTGAATTTGCATCTATCTAGGGTTCGAAGAATGGTCTAGTGAATAAGCCACTGGGGACTTGAAATCCGAAGACCTGAGCTTAATTCCTCGCTCAACTACAGATTTCCTCCCAAGTCACACCTGTAAAATGGGGGCAGTATTCTCTGTATCAGAGCTCAGACTGCTTGACAATGCAGGCAATACAAGTATATCCAGAGACTCCCATCAGGACCAGCGCTATTAGAGAAGACTTTTCCCTTCTGTCTCCGTGAGAATGCTCTGACTTGTATTTGTTATGCACAATTTGATGATGTCAGTCAAAAAAGGTTTTAGATATTTATTTGTGGTTTACCTTTGTGCTGCTTACCTTTGCTCTCATATTTAGGATTGCCTCTGCTCATAGTTACTGGTCAATAAAAATGTAACATCTATTATTAGCAGTGGAAAGGCAATTGCATATAGCATGCCAAATCAGATTCTGGACATACTAATTCTAGGTAAACAAGATAAATTTAGATATATTTGAGATGCCAACAGTAAAAGCTTTCAATGCCTGTTAGAGAAATGTCTCCTATATCTCCATGTCAAGTGTAAAAGTATAATTAGGCAGGCCAAAAATGAATTTGAAGAGCAACTAGCAAAAGTGTCAAAAACTAACACCAATACTTTGTTTAAGTACATCAGAAGCAGGAAGCCTGCCAAACAATCAGCGGGGCTACTGAACGATCGAGGTGCTAAAGATGCACCCAAAGAAGACAAGGCCTTTGCAGGTAAGCTAAATGGATTCTTTGCATCAGTCTTCATTGCAGAGGATATGAAGGAGATTCCCACGGCTCAGCCATTCTTTTTAGGTGACAAATCTGAGGAACTGTGCCAGATTGAGGTGTCAGTAGAGGAGGTTTTGGAAGAAATTGATAAATTAAACAGTAATAAGTCACCAGGACCAGATGGGATTCACTCATGAGTTTTGAAGGAACTCAGATATGAAATTGCAGAACTACTAACTGCGATATGTAACTTATCACTTAAATCAGCTTCTGTACCAGATGACTGCAGGATAGCTAATGTGATGCAATTTTTTAAAAAGGCTCCAGAGGTGATCCTGGCAATTACAGGCTGATAAGCCTAACTTCAGTACCAGGAAAATTGTTTGAAACTATAGTAATGAACAGAACATTCAGACAAACAGATGAACACGATTTGTTGGGGAAGAGGCAACCTGGGTTTTGTAAAGGGAAATCATGCCTCACCAATCTATTAGAATTCTGTGAGGGGGTCAACAAACATGTGAACAAGGGTGAACCAGTGGATATAGCCAACTTGGATTTTCAGAAAGCTTTTGACAAGGTCCCTCACCAAAGGCTCTTAAGCAAAGTAAGCTGTCCTGGGATAAGAGGGAAGGTTCTGTCATGGATCAGTAACTGGTTAAAAGACAGGAAACAAAGGATAGGAATAAATGCTCAGTTTTCAGAGAGAGGTACATAGTGGTGTCCCCCAGGGCTTTGTGCTGTTCAACCTATTCATAAATGATTGGGGAAAAGGGGTAAAGAGTGAGGTGATAAAATTTGCAGACAATACAAAGTTATTCAAGATTGTTAAATCCAAAGCAGACTGCAAAAAGCTACAAAGCAATCTCTCAAAACTGGGTGACTGGGGAACAAAATGGCAAATGAAATTCAAATTTGATAAGTGCAAAGTAATACATACTGGAAAACATAAACACAACTATACATACAAAATGATGGGCTCTAAATTAACTGTTAACACTGAAGAAAGATCTTGGCGTCACTGTGGATAGTTCTCTGAAAACATACGCTCAATATGCAGCAGCAGTCAAAAAAGCGAACAGTGTATCCAGAACCATTCGGAAAGGGCTAGCTAATAAGACAGAAAATGTTATAATGCCACTATAAAAGTCCATGGTACACCCACATCTTGAATTCTGTTTGCAGTTCTGCTCATCCCATCTCAAAAAAGATCTATTAGAATTGGAAAAGATACAGAAAGGGGCAACAAATATAATTCAGAGTATGAAACAGCCTCAATATGAGGGGAGATTAATAAAACTTGGCTTTTTCAGCTTGGAATGAAGACGACTAAGGGGGGATATGATAGAGGTCTATAAAATTATGACTGGTGTGGAGAAAGTGTAAAGGGAAGTGTAATTTACCCCTTCACATAACTCAAGAACCGGGTGGGGAGTCACCCAATGAAGTTAATAGGCTGCAGGTTTAAAACAAAGAAAAGAAAGTATTTCTTCACACAACACACAGTCAACCAGCGGCACTCATTGCCAGGGGATGTTGTGAAGGCCAAGACTATAATGGGGTTCAAAAAACAATTAGATAAGTTAATGGAGGGTAGGTACATCAATGGCCATTAGCCAAGATCATCAAGGACATAACCCTGTGCTCTAGATGTCCCTAGCCAGAAGCTGGAAGAAGTCAACAGGGGATAGATCGCGTGATAATTGCCCTATTCTGTTCATTCCCTCTGAAGCACCTGGCATTGGCCACGGTTGGAAGACAAGATACTGGGCTAGATGGACCATTGGTCTGACCCAGGATGGCTGTTTTTATGTCTTATAGCTGGGGACGGTCTTACATGTCCATTGTTTTTAATATATCACAGAGAGGAAACAGTGTTAACTGTGAAGAAGAGTTATTCCAGTAAACATCTTTGGCAGCTCGCTGTCACCCACAGCATAGGATATTACCACAACCTTCTGCACCAGACCAGTGCAGCTCCTCAACACCACCGGAGTTATTCTGTTCTGTTACATATGGGTTCTTATACTGCATGTCTCATCATAGGTTTCAGAGTAGCAGCCGTGTTAGTCTGTATTCGCAAAAAGAAAAGCAGTACTTGTGGCACCTTAGAGACTAACAATTTTATTAGAGCATAAGCTTTCGTGAGCTACAGCTTATGCATCCGATGAAGTGAGCTGTAGCTCACGAAAGCTTATGCTCTAATAAATTTGTTAGTCTCTAAGGTGCCACAAGTACTGCTTTTCTTTTTGTCTCATCATAGTAGCTGAGATGGTGTGTGTGAGCTGGACACAGCTGCAATCTTGGGGAAGTTTGTAAGACCCTTTAATATGCTCTTTGCTAGACAGAGAGGGGGTCTAGCTTCCGACAGAGAACATCACAGCAGTAAAAGAGTAGACAGTGCCACCTGCTGGCACCAAAGGGAAGGATTATATATTTTATTAGCCTGCTCCAACAAACCATTGAACAGATACTCGCTAATAAAGATCCCAAAGGAAATGCTGTCATCGTGCTCTCAGATGATGCTAGTGTGTTTTACATGAAATGTGAACACCTTGGAAGTAACTGCTGTCTCTCCTTGTGAGTATTAGCAGCTCAAGCTATCTTTACTGGAAACACTTTAAGGCTTGGCATTGACTTAGGCCGTATCTACACTTACAGCAGCACAGCTATGACAATGTGGCTGCCCTACTGTAAGAGCGCCCAGGTTGCCGTGCTGTGCGGACGGGAGAGAGCTCTCCTATCGCCATCATAAAACCAGCTCACGAGCAGCAGTAGCTCTGTCAGTGGGAGAGCGTCTCCCTTCGACATAGCACTGTGCCCACAAGCGTGTATGCTGGCGAAAAGTATGTTGCTAGAGGCATGTGTGTTTTTTTCACACCCCTGACATAAGTGCTAGTGTAGATACGGCCTTCCTCTAGCTGTGGTACTTAGCTAACTGCCATTACTGTAGTATCTGAGTGCTGCCTGATGTGTTACGTATCTATTCTCACCAACCCCTGTGAGGTGTGAAGTGATATTATCCCCATTGTACAGACAAGAAACTGAGGCCCAGCCGGACTAAGGGTATCTCTGCACAGCAGCGGGGAGGGTCCTTCCCTAATGTGGATAGACAGATGCGCTAAAAATAGCCTGGCCACATTGTCTTGGGCTAGCCGCCCGCGTATGTAGCCAGGGGGTCAGGCAGGTTTGGTCTCAGCAGCTAGCCTGAGCCACTGTCGGTGCTGCTGCAGCCACGCTGCTAGTTAATTTAGCTCATGTCTGTCTACCTGCTCTGCGGATGCAACCTCCCCACTGCAATGTTGCTGCACCCCCACGCCAGTGACTTGCCCATGGCCACCCGGGAAGCGTGCAGCAGAGCAGGGAACTAACCCCGGGTCTCCCACTGCACCATCCTTCCCATTTTTCCCCAGGGATGCTGAATGGCAGGAAGGGAATATACAGGTGATCAGCTACAGACTCAGAGCCCAGACATCCAAAGTGCATTTGGAAATGAGAACCACTTGAGGGGCTTCCTTAGGAGGGGGGCACCAAGAGATTAGGATGGCTGAGGGCCTGACCCTGAAGATGTTACCCATGTGTGTAAACCTGACTCAAGCCGGCAGCCCCCTATGCTTCAGAAACACAACCAGCCTGAGTAAAGCCAGCACATCATGTGAGTAAGTGACTGCAGGAGCAGGCCTTTGTTTTAGAAAGGGGAATCGGAAGTGGAGGTTTGATGGGAATCTATAAAATAATGAAATCAAGCTTATGCTCAAATAAATTTGTTAGTCTCTAAGGTGCCACAAGTACTCCTTTTCTTTTTTGCGAATACAGACTAACACGGCTGCTACTCTGAAACCTATAAAATAATGAACGACCTGGGGCTGTACAGGTGAGTAACTCTAGTAGCCCGTTCACAGATGACAGGATAAATTAACTCATTTGCAAGCACTAAACTAAACTAAAGATGGATACAAGGAAGACTTTAATCAGCTGTGTAACTAAGCCAGGAAGTCGCAGTTACAGGAGATTATTGAGGCAAGTAGTGCGGTACATTTGTCCCCCAAAGACGATACATTTATGTGAAAGGAGGTCAGTGCCTGCACTAGGCAGGGCAAAACACAAAAGGTGGGATCTCAAAGGTACTCAGCATTAGTCTAGCTCGGAGTTTTTTACCACTGACTTCAATAGGCACAGAGCTAGGCTAGCACAGTTTGCTCTTCCAACTCCGACTCCTATGGGCTCTCATGCGTCAGGCCATAAGGGGGTCAACCAGCTACACCTAGAAAGAGATTCCTCTACTTGGTATAGACCTGCAAAGTATGACAGGTTTGGCTGTGTTTGTTGTATCCCCTGCATCTAGTACAGTTCAGGCTGTGCAAATGGGTGCCAGATTGGATAGAGCGTTGGCCCAGTTCAGTGTGGCAGATGGTACTACATCAAGGACATAAATACATGTTAAGGATGGTTGATGCTGAAGACCTTGGAAGCCGCACCAATAGATCCACAAGCTTAGAAAGGCTTAAAAGGATTAGGTTTTTATCAGTAAATGTCAGTTTCACCCCCACACACACACAAACCAATGGAAAACTATTTCCACTGATAATAATTGAAATGTACAGACAGGCAAAGTAAGAAATATGCTGCCTGGAAACTTCTTGGAGCCAAAATCCAGGGATGTACATTTTTGAATCAGACTTGTTACCAATAGACGAGCGAATGAATAGTAAAAATGGATCGATTTGTTGAACCTTAGAGACTAACAAATTTATTTCAGCATAAGCTTTCGTGAGCTACAGCTCACTTCATCGGATGCATTTTTGCGAATACAGACTAACACGGCTGCTACTCTGAAACCTGATTTGTTGAGTTGCAGATATTTACTTTGTATGTTTTGACATGTGATGTTGACAATTTGTGGTTTAACAGTTTACAAAGCTTTTAAGTTTTTGAGTCTCAGCATACACCATGGTTAAATAATTGTCTGACCCCCTCATCGTTTCCTGCAACTATGAAAATTTAAAAAGGTAAAAATAGAAAAATATGCTGAAACTCCATAATTTTGTGCAACTGTGAAAATTTAAAATAGATTTTTTTAAAGTGCTTAAAACTAAACGTTGATATTGTCTGTCAAAATTATAAAATAAAAATTGAATTCTGTCAAGCCTAACTGTAGAGGAAGCAGGTCAGCATGCTGGCTGTGTGGTATTTTTTCCAGCACTGGTTGGAGCAGGGATTTATGGGACCACATCAGAGCTAAGTGAAAGTTACTGAAGTGCAGCCAACATTTTGTTGAGCCACAGGAACTTTCTAACCAGGTCAGAAAGCAGTTGAGTTTTGCCTGGTTTGAAGACTTTGTTTGCCCCTTCTCCACAGAAGGCCTTTGTCCTCGCCCCTAGGCCACTGTCCTGTCTTTACTAAGTGTCTTCTGGAGGCAGGCTTGCACCTGGACTGGCATCACAGTGCCTGCGGTACAGACGTGCCAGCATACTGGATCTGCTATTTAGCTCAGAATACAGCTTCTCAGAAAATGAAAACGTATTTTCATGAAAAATGCTGACTTCATTTCAAAGTGTTTAAAGCAGGACCCATTTCTCAACATTTTTCTGTTAATTTTAATCAACATTATCCAGCTGGCTAACAGAACTATTCATTAGCCCAAAACCTGGCATGTAGATGCTACACCAAACCTGTTGGTATCAATAGCTCCTCTACCCTCCCAAGAAACTTTTCTGGAGGGAGGGGAAGTCAAAAAGGCTTCCACAGAACCATGGCAGGGCTCAGAAAAGAGCAATGACAATGATCAAGGGCCTGGAAAAAAACTATTTAAGAGAGAATTAAAAGATTGGGACATTTTAATTTTAAAAAGAGAAGAATAGGAAGGGATATGATAAAAGTATATAAGATAATGAATGGTCTAGAGAGGGTAGCTCAGGAGCGTCTGTTCGCCCTGTCTCATAACACAAGAACAAAGGGGCGGTCAATGAAATTAAATTAAAAGAAGGCAAATTCCAAATTGATAAAAGGCAATACTTCTTCACACAACATGTAATTAGACTGTGGAACTCACTGCCACAGAAAGTCATTGAGGCCAAGAACAGCAAGAATCACAAAAGGGATTGGCCATTTATATGGATAACAAAACCATCCGGAGTTATAATTAATTACACCAACATTTTGGAAGCTCGTGCTTCAAGGCTTAAATCAATCTCTAACTATTTGGTCTCATCCTGATTTCTAATGTTGGGGGCAAATTATCTTACGTCTGCCTACTGAAGGGTCCTTACACCTTCCTCTGGTGCATCTGATGCTGGCCACTGTCAGAGACAAGATACTGGGCTAGATGGACCTGAGGTTTGATCCAGTCTGGTAATTCCCATGTTCCTAATTTTCATTAAATTAGCTCTGCTGACGTGGCTGTGTGAGGAAATGTAGGTTTTTAACCATTTTAAATTCAAGGAAGGTAAGGTGGGAAATGAATTTCTTCTTCCAACACCAAACCTGGGAAGAGAGCTTATTCGCTGCCGGAAGAGCCACCCCTCAGTTCCCAGGAGAAGCCGCACTCCTCCGTCTTTGCCCTCCTGTGTTCTGTGTCACTATGCAGTAGTTTTGCTCCTGCTAATGGATTCGAGCACATACTCTGGCAGAATGGAAGTTCAGGGATGCACAGTCCAGACTAGTGGGGGGTTTTGTCACCCCTGCCCTGCACCCCTGAGTGCCTTATAATGCCTTGCTGAAGTAGCTCCCACCTGGGCTGCTCACAAAAAGCCTTCCAGCATGCAAGCCACACCCTGAGTATCGGTGTGTAACTGCAGCCTGGGTTACACTCTGGCTCTTACCAGCCTGGGTTACACTGCAGGGTGATTGCAACACACTCCCACTCCTGGATTTCCCCAAGAAATGTATCTCCTGTACTGCCCAGCCCTCTACTGGACAGTACAGCTATTTTAAGACCATTATTCCTTTAAGGGAAAAAGATGCCAATTTATTATCTCACATAGTTATTCAGACACTTCAAATTAAACACACTGCATTAGATAAAACAGTAAAACAAGTTTATTAACTAGAAAGTGAGAAATTTTAAGTGAGTACAAGTAATAAGGCATAAAAGTCAGAAATAAAAGAACAATAAAGATAAAACATTTACTAATGCCTAACTTAACAAATTATATTAGATTCAAGCAGAGTTTCTCACCACATGCTCCAGCAGATTACTGACCAAACTCTCAGTCAGGACCCCTCCCCCAGAGTCCAATGGCTGCTTCCTTTGTCCCTTCAGGTGCAGGGAATGCAATAGGCAGGTACCTGGGGGGTGATGTCCATCCTTTTCAGTCATCATCTTGAAAACCATTTCCAACTGAGACCCAGGAGCCAGAGAGTCTTTGTGGAAGGATACTCCCTGTTGTTTTTTTTCACCTGTTTGAACTTCCTTTGTCTTTCCTTCCTGATTCATGACTCGGTTTACTGCTTAAATACAAACTAAGCACAGCACACATTCCTTTGTTTAGGACAGACCTGTTTGCCAGCTTCTGTTTGGGCAGGATTGTGGGGTTTGGAACATGTGTTACCACCACCATACAGGGTTATTACTGTATAATGTCACACACACTGTTGCCACACATATTTTGCCAGGACAATAATGATCAGCAAATTACGAGTTTTCAAATGATATCTTACAAGGCCTACTTTATACAGAGATCATTACAATAGTATGTCGGGTGTGTATATAGGAGTATATTGTCACACCATGGCAGACTGGAAGTTCAGGATGCCCAGCACTGCTTTCCCTCTACTTGCTGTGCCAGACACAGGGCTGGAGAGGAGGGTGATATGAGTGGCAGGACACTTTTGGGGCAGTTCCAGAGCCAATCAAAGACACTGCCCCACTCAAAAGGACAGGCTGCACCGATTTGTCTCTTTCCAGTCTCGGAGAGAGTCACATGCTCAGCAGTGACTGCCACACAGCACCAGTGCTCCTCATCCTAATTATGTCCTTTGGTTCACCACAGGGATCCTGATACACTCACCTCCCTCTGCATGTTGTTTCTGGATCACAGATATTACCTGGTAACAATGGAAACCAGAGACAGCCTCGCAGAGGTTTTGCTGTGACAGCACAGTGCTGCAGCAGCAACTTGCCTTGCTGGCACAATTTCCATTCAGAGAGCTTGTCAGTCTGTCTGGGCTTGCAACCTTCCCTCCGCATTGGGGTCCCATACTCAGAAGGCTGCAGCTACTATGCTGGGGATGCTGCTTTCCTCCTGGGTGAGACAAACCAACAGGCTTTGGGGAAGGTTTTTCTGCAAATAACCATCCCATTCAACCCCCACTTGTCCATCAACATATGCTAATCAGCCATGTGCGCCTGCTTCAATGCAGTATCTGGAGAAATGGGTTGATAGAGAGGCACTCCGTGGGTAACACATCACCTGCCCAAGGGAGCAATGTGCACAAGGACCAGCCCACTTTGTGGGGTATTGTTGTGGTCGCCTTCTAGGGCTATGTCTCCAAGGGATCTGAAGAGGAGCAAATAAAGGATGCAACAGAGTGAATGATCCTGGCGAATAGAAAGGAAAAACCCAAGCCCTTTGAGAAACTGAACTTACCAGAAAGTAGACACATAGAAAGTGTATGCGTGTCTGCTTCAGAGTAGAGCATAATCCTGCTGATCTCACCCACTGGCAGTCAGGGAGGGATGTGCTGGCTGTAAATATCCATTAGCGAAGAATGCTGGGAATGGGAGGAGTCTGCAGCCTTATAAAACACAGGCTCTTGTAATGCAGTCAGTGTGAGGGAAAGTTGGGTCACTCAAGGAGTGCTAGCTCCTGGGCAGAGCATGCTGGCTGTATGAAGGTGCTGGATTTGAGACGTTGGGCACACAGACTGGGGCTTACCTCCTTAAAGAGACCATGGACTCTTCAGAAAGGAAAAGACCCTGGGCACAATGAGCCCTGAAAACTTATGGGGTGAGTGCACTGAATGTTGCTGGGATCCTGTGTCTGCTGGTAAGGTACTTACCTGTTGATTTTCTCCAGTGCACGTAATAATGTGCCACCAGCCTGGGGATGGTGTGATGGCCACCATCTTGGCTGATGCAGCAGGGACTGACTGAGGGCTAAAAGCATGAGCTGCTATTGCCTGAGCTCAGACTCCCGGAGTGGGCCTGACACACACACACTCATATGCGGGTTACAAAGGCATGAGAGTTTTAGACTGGGCAGGGAACGGCCATGTTTGTGCTCACTGTTGTGCCAGCCTGTGACTTCACAGGAGTCCTTGTGGAAGGGGCTCATAGCAACAGGCCTCTTTACTCATGGAGAATCCAGCCTGGGCCAGCCTTTTCATGGCCCAATTTGTAAACAGCACAGACTGCCTCAGCATTTGCCACCTCTTACCCACTTTAATTGCCCAGCCTGAACTGGCACAACAGGGCCCTTGCTGCTACCTACCTTTTGTGACCCTGCTAGGGTGCTGTCAGGGCTGATTCCCCACTCTGGCGCTTGGAGTGCAGAAGGTGGGGGCCCGCAAAGATTCTAAAAATTAATACTGGCCACTCCAGGCTGGTATTAAACTCCCAAGGTTTTTCTCTGACCTTGGATGGGTAGATGCTGCCACCACCCAAGTGCAGAACCCCCTTGAGAGCCCAGGAAGGTGCACTTGGAAATTTCTTCCTGTGGGGTACCTTCAAGCCCTTTCACCCCCCACACCTCCAGGGGAAAGCTGAGACAGAAGAAGAAGGGGGGAAAAAAAATCAGCTGTTCCCACCAGCTAATTAAACAACATATGCACAAACCTTTTAAGACATAAAAATCCAATTCTGTTCTTAAAAAAGGTAAATTTTATTTAAAAAAAATATATATATCTGGGAATTCAGGCTATTGCTAGATTTTAAAAGAGCAACTGTAAGGATTAAGCACCCTGAATAGCTTTCTTGAGGTCCAGTTTAAAGGTTACAAGCAAAACAAAAGCACCTGGGGTTAGCACAGAGGAATCCACAAGCCACAAAGAAATAAAAGGAATAAAGCTAATCGCATCTTTCTAGACATTTCCTATACTACTTACATATCTGGGGTTTTAAATGAGTAGTTTCTAGGTATGATACAGATGATATTTCATACCTGGCCTAAGCTTCTTACAGCATAGCTCTTTCCTGTCTGCCTCTCCCCGGGAGAACAACCACAGGCAGACAAAAGGGGAGGTTTTTTTTCTCCATTTTAAAAAGTTCTAGCCTTCCCTTTGGTTTTTTTTGGCCAAGTACCCACTCACTTCCATTTACCTATGTATAGCAGTGAGACTTTTTAACACTTCACAGATAGAGTAATTAGAGAACAGCTGCTAAGAGGGATTTTATAGCTACTGGCTGTCCATAAAAGGGAAGTACCTGCCCCCATCATTTATCACAGGTGCGGTCAGCAGAGTCCCCTTCACACACACCCTGGCAGAGTCCTCTATGTGGATGGGTGGTGAAGCTTCCCTCCTCTGGGACCCACTGTGGCCTGGCCTAAAGTCCAGGGGTGTCGGTGCAGGAAGGATGGGTCCCAGCATGCCCGCAGAGCAGTGGTGGTGGGCCCCAATCTGCCCAGCAACAGCTGATGTGTAGGTTGCCCCTGCCAACTAGAACCCAAAAAAGAAACAGGGCCACAGCACAGGGGTGGGATCACAGTACTGGGCAGAGCCCTGGGGTCCCAGGTCCTGGGTTTCCTTCATCTGTCCCTATTGAGAGGTCTCAATGCACAAGTATCCCACAGAGTGTGCACTCAAAATGTTGCTTCACTGGATAAAGATGAAGCCAATCCTGGAGGATAAGGAAGGAGGGGGCAGATCCTCAGCTGGTGTAAATCAGCCCTAAAGTCATTTGGGCTACACTGACTTACATCAGCTGAGGTTCTGGTCCAGAGCCTTTAAATTCAGGCATTCGTCATTGCAGGTTAGTAAACAGACCATTTAATTCAATTAGCAAGTGAAGTCCTCATTACTATTTGAGACCAGACACTGCAGACATTAATAAGGTAGGAGAGATTAGAGTTATCAGTAGTTTAAATGGCTCAGAGATTCAGAACATCTTTACAGGTGCATTTGCACTCTCTCCATCCCCTGTTCCTGGGATAATTAATTACAGAAGGAAAAAGAAAGCGTGGACATTTCTAACTGTAAAACTATATTTCATTCTTGCCTTGATGCAGGACAGCTCTGATGCAGATCCTCAAAATGCATTTAGGCAATGGGAGTTAGGCACCAAATATCTTGGCAGATCTCGGCCTTAAACAGAGGCTCAAGAACCACTGAAGCCAGTGGCACTTATTTTATTGACATCACTGGAACTGTAGCACATGCTTAATGGGGCTCTTAAAGAGAGGCAGGCTGGCCCAGTGGTGAGCGCGAGAGGCTAGGACTTGGCAGATTTGGTTCAATTCTTTGCTCTGCCACAGACTTCGCCGGGGAAGTCACTTTGCCTTCATGTGTCTCAGTTCCCTATCTGTACAACAGGGATAACAGCACTTCCCCACCTCCTAGGGCTGCTGTGACATGAAAGACATGGTCATGAGGGCCAGACTTGGACCTTGGATCGCTTCCTAAACTGAGGCTTCTATGGACAGAGACGTGCTCTAGAAAGAGTCGTATATTTCCCCATGTTGTAATAAGGGATCTTTCTGCAGGCTGGGAAGAACCAACTTTTCACTGGACATGTTTTAATCGGAACATAATGAGGCTATTTGTCTGAATTACAACAGGTCCTGATAGTCAGAATAAATAACCAAGCTGCGTGTTGATTTATTTGGCTTGTATGTCCCTTAAGGCTGGGAATAAATCTTATCCGTGTTCTGCAATATGCCATGGATATTTATGGCACTGTTTACTTTATTTAGCCCATTTGTACCCCCAAGACCACGCTGCTGTCTAGCTCAAGTGCAGAACTTCTCCTGTGTCTTTTAAACAATGCCTCCTGCCAGCCGTCTGTTGGCAATTCTTCCCAGCGACTGGCTCAGAGTATGAGTATTGGTCACAGTACAGCTGGCCCTGGTCCATAGGGAAAGTTTTTTGGTGTCACTTTGTTTGGTAGCCTCTTAGTGTGTTGAATCGCTACTTCTTCCAACATAGCCAAATACAGCACTGCACATAGAGAAACGGTTGACAAGCTTGCCCAGCTTAGGAACGTGCTATTGATTTGCCAGCATTTAACTAATTTTAATGGAGATGGGGAAGAATTAATTGCTACACATCAAGGATATGCTGCCCATAAATAGAAAAGCCTAAGACAGTGAATAGGGCACTGGACTGGGATTCAGGATACTTTGGTTCTTTTCAGAGCTCTGCCGCTGACATGCTTTGTGACATTGGGCAAGTCACTTCACCTCTGTGTGCCTCAGTTTCTCCCTTTCTCTGGGGCAGGGACTGTCTCTTACTATGTGTATATACATTGTCCAGCGCAGTAAAAAATAATTATAATAGCACTTTTCTTTCATAGAGCTCAAAGTGCTTTACAGAGGAGGGCCGTATCATTTCCCCCATCTTACAGATAGGGAAACTGAGGAACAGAGCAGTGAAAGAACTTGCACAAGGTTGTCCAGCAGGTCAGTGGAAGAGCTAGGAATAGAATCCAGGTCTGCTGAGTGTCTTTCCAGAGAGCTACTAGACCACACTGCCTCTCAGACTGGGTCAGAATTGTCCCTTCTGACCTTAAATCAATGAATAATTCTTGCTTCCTTCTATCACTGACAGACCTTACACTAGAGCAGGGGTTCTCAAACTTAACTGCATTGTGACCCCCTTGTGACAACAAAAATTACTGTACGACACCAAGAGGGAGGACCAAAGCCTGAGCCCGCCTGAGTCTCGTCAACCCAGGTGCAGGGGCCAAAACCCGAGCTCCAACACTTCAGGCAGGGGAGAGGGGGGCAAAGATTAAGCCCAAGGGCTTCAACCCCAGGCAAGGGGCCTGTAACCAGAGCCCCACCACCCAGTGCTGAAGCCCTGGAGCTTCAGCCCTGAGCCCCAGCAAGTCTAAGCCAGCCTTGGTGACCTCAAATGGGGTCATGACCCACAGTTTGAGAACCGCTGCACTAGAGAGATTTCGATTATAACCTGATTTTGGTTGGGGCCTCTGGCTGCTACTGTAATACAACTAGATGGTAACTCATCTGTCCATTTCACATAACCAAATGTCAGCTCCATTGATCATTTCCTACCACACATGCTTGGTATTTTGTGCCACAGGGGACATAAAAAAGGTTTAATTCTGGTGCAAGCACTGGACCTTGAGAAAAGTAACTAGACATGGGTTGACATTGAGGCAATGGGTCATGTCCCACTGCTACAACTGTAGCATGGGAAATAAGGGCCATCAACCCATTTCATTCAGTGAAATGAAGCAGAGCAGAAATAACTCAGAAGTCTTCTTAGGCATCCAAACATATGGTGCTGCTTCTCCTGAAAAATCCATTAACAGTTTGACAATACCAAGTTAGATGATGATTACTCTTTTCAACCAGCTGGATTTATTACAGGGCTTGGCTTTGAGCAAGACTCCCATCTGAGCTATCCCGCCTAGGCCCTGGAGACTAATTGTAGAGTACTTAGCTTCCACCTTGTTTGTTTCACCGAAACAACCCCCTTCATAAAAAGAAAAGGAGTACTTGTGGCACCTTAGAGACTAACAAATTTATTTGAGCATAAGCTTTCGTGAGCTACAGCTCATTTCATTGGATGCATTTGGCCTGTAGCTCACGAAAGCTTATGCTCAAATAAATTTGTTAGTCTCTAAGGTGCCACAAGTACTCCTTTTCTTTTTGCGAATACAGACTAACACGGCTGCTACTCTGAAACCCCCTTCATGTTTCCCTGCTAGTTCCCCCCATGGCCCCGTAACTCTTTGTTTTTAATGATCAAAACATCAACAAAGAATTTCCCACTTTGCCCCCCTGGCCTGGAGGAAATAAGGGAACCCCAACTCCAGCTACCCAGGAAAACCTGACAAGAATATAGAGAGGGGGTATTTTGCAGCTCTCCCACTCACTGACACTGGGAAGTGACCGCGTGTTATTAATTTGGCAGTATTCCCAATCCATTTGCCTGAGGTCCCTTTTGCAATTGAAGGGCCACAAGAAGAAGAAGAAAGCAGGCCTGATGCTGGTTTCTTTTTCTCTATCTGCAGGGGACTTTAGAATACTCTTTTGTATCCACCTTCTCATAGCTGCCCCAGAGGCTGTAACTGAGGGATGAAAAAGCACTCTAGCATCTCTTCCATGCAGCTGCCATGGCATCCAGAATCTGAGCCTTCGTGGTTGTGCAGGTCAGTGGAGAGCCTGAAAATGTAGTTTGAGGATGTGAGTGCCTCATTCATGTCACCAAGGTGAAAAGTCAGATGTCCAGTGATAACAGTTTAAATGTTGCCTAGTTCCCTGCTCAGAAAAGCAAGGAAGAGAGGAAGCATCACAGCTTGCAGATCTGCTCACTCCACTGCAAGTGATGTCTCATTTCGGTGCCAGGAGTCGGGGGGGGGGGGAGATGAGTGGTGATTGAGAGATAGAAGCCAACCCCAATGAGCCAAATAGACCATCCATGCCCACTAAGGAGGAGCCAAGCTCCAGGAATCCAGCAGAGGTATCCAAGACTAGATGTCTTTTGGGAAGATATTCTTTAGCCAAACACACATTATTGGGCTCAGCAAAGGGGTAATTGAAATGTAATGGCCAGTGTTATGCAGGTCAGACTACATGATCTAATGGTTCATGCTGGCCTTAAAACCTAGGAAGCTATGAAAGTGGGAGGGGATTGGTTTGTCTGTGGAGCTTGGGAGAGTACCACCTATCAAAGCATCCCTTGGCTATTCCCCTTAGGAGCTTTCAGTCTCCTCAGGGAATTACTCAGTCATACAATGCCAAGGCATTTGTGTAGGTTTTATTTCTTGGGTCCCTTCCCCTTTTCTGGAGCACTAGAAGCTTTGGCTGTGGTTCCACTCATTGGCTTTAATTCTTTTGTTGGGGAATCAGAGTCTAATTCAGCCCCATCCCATGATAGGAAGGACACCTTCAGCTAATTTACCTCTGAGCGAGCATTTATCAGAGCAAAGGATAAAGGGCTTACTGTGCAAAATGGTTGCTGCAGCAGCACTAATCAATACTTGCTTGATGGATTGCCTGCCAGGAGTCTTTCAGGCACATCAGTTCAGCTGTTAGACTTTTGCTTGCTCACTGCTTAACAAAATAAATAGCGATTAAGCAAGGTATTTAGCTTAAAGCTGCAGCTCAGGATTAGAACTGTGTAAAATACATTGTGGTTCCCCGCATGCCCCCCACTCATTTCCTTGAAAAGAATGTTAAATTCTCAATTTTTCTGTGGTGCAGACACAGGGCATAAATGCTACCCACTTCACAAGGGGCCCCCCTTCCTCCAAGATCAAGAATTGCATTCCTAATACAAGGTGGCCACTATTTCTTTCAGTTCCCCCTTAAACAGAAACCCTGTCAGGGAAGAAGGAATTAAGATTTTATGTGAAGTGGCTGAGGTTAGTTTGGAGTTCCACATACACCCACCTTTCTTCTCTGCTGTGCCAAATGGCAAAAATGGCTCCCCGTGCTCCTGAGCAGAGCCAGCTGCTAATTGGTGTGAAAGCCAATGCATAACAGGAGTTCTCAGCTCCCGCCACTGTCCCAGCTCCACCTGCAGATCTCCAATCCAAAGGAAGGAACAATGGGCCACTCTTCCAGAAGCGCTTGCTTCCCATTGGGAATAAATGGAACTGCTGGGTCTTATTTCTGTGCCTAAATGGCAGCTGAGCTCTTTGGAAAGTCAGGCTCGGACTGTGGTGCTAAGTGCGTCTGAAGATCTGACCCTACAACACCTCCCATAGCCTAATGACGGGTCAGACTCAAAAGCAGTGGCTGGATAGTAACAAAAGCCACAATTTCCCCAAAAATAACATCAAGTTGCATCAGGCTGCTTCTTCTCCTCCTTAATACCCCACAATAAAACTAAAACCATAATGTGGGAAACTTATAATGCTGTGGGATTCATTTCCCTGTCCTGAATGGCAATGAAGTGAGCTGTAGCTCATAAAAGCTTATGCTCTAATAAATTTGTTAGTCTCTAAGGTGCCACAAGTACTCCTTTTCTTTTTGCGAATACAGACTAACACGGCCGCTGCTCTGAAATCTGAAATTTCCCAGGACGTCGGCTTTAGTGTTGCAGATGCTGATAATTTGCGATGGGCTCAGAAAGGTGAGTCACAGACTTTTAACAGCTGTCAGGTGAGGGTCACAGGAGCCCTCATTTTTTCTCATTGGCATTCTCCTGCTGCCCCCATTCCCCTGATTCTAGCCCAACTCTGCTCACTACTAGCCCATTCACCCTGCTCAGTCATAGCTCCCCTGTGCTCTCTCCCTTACGTTTGCTCACTCAGGCCTAGAGCTTCACAGGTTATTTAGGTGCCTAACTCCTACTGAAATCAATGTGAGTTAGGACCCAAAATACCTCTGGGGACCTGGGACTCGGAGTCCTCTCCCTCACTCTCCCAGGCCTGGTCTGAATTCAGTGTGATCTGTAGAGCAGAGCTGCAGAGGGTTGAGCCGCTCCGGGGGGGGGGGGGGGGGGGGGAGGGAGATTTCTAGACAGTGAGAAATAGTCCCAAGCAGTGGGAGCAACAGTGAGGGAATACTGCTGCTCAGAGGCAAGCTGTTTGAAGGGATGCTGAGGCAGATGTGTGGTTGGGGGGGGGGGCAGGGGTTTGGAGGGAACTGGGAATCAGGAATGGGGGTTTGGAAGGAGTCAAATCTGGAAGAGAGACAGCCCTGAACAACCTGTATTCCAGTGGAATAATCCAAAGGGCAGGACTGTACCGTGGGCAGGAGCCAGAAGACTAGTGGAGAACCAGATGTATACCCTTGAATAGGTTAGGGGACAGCAGCTACAGTGGGCAGGAGAAACTGGACGGTGAGAGGCCAGGAAAAGGACCAAGGCCAGGTTCTGCCTCCAGGACAGCTGGGACAAGAAGCAGGGGGTCCTGACTGGGAAACCAACACCCACAAAGCAGCTAGAAGGTTGTAGGCAGTAGAACCCTGCATCTAGAATTCGCAGGGGGAGAGCTTGAGTCTAATCACATATAGAGCCCTGGGGCAAGACAGGCATTGTGGGACCAGGAGAGTGACAGGAGGCAGACCTCTGCAGAAGAGAGATCAGTGGCTCCCAGAGAGACAAAGCTCTGCAAAAAGAGGGGCCTAAAGCATGAAAGCCCTCTTCCAAGTCTCCCTTAAACGGAGCACAGCTTTGCAACGTGGAGAGTAAGATTTTGAGGGCAGGGCTCTTGGCTACATTTGTACAAAGGGGTCCTGCTCCCTGACTGGGGCCTCAGGGCACCACTATAATAGAAATAACGATGATCATAAACAGCTGCAGTAGCAGAAGTACTGCAGGTAGTGGGTCCAGCCAGAAGGAAGCTCCAGCGTGGCAGGAGCATACAGTAGGGCTCCAATCCTGCAGCATTTAAGGACGTGCACAGCTTACTCAGGCAAGGTTGTCCTCTTGGATCTAACAGGACTACTCACATGTGCATGCCCTTCTGCTTGCAGGACCAGGTCCTAAACCCAGAAGATGCCCCCCTCTAGTTATTTAAGAGGCAGCAGCCTCAACATATTTATAGAGAACCATTAGATTCACCCCAGCTCTTCCCGGAATGAATTATAGGGCCATGGCATTGGGCTCTTTCCCTAAACTTCCCTTTGGCTTTTGAATTCTGATGCTAGTTTTGGTAAAGTACTAATGGCTTATTTATACCACGGGTGTTTCTTCACCGGGACATTGCTGGCAGATGTAATGTAGCTGGAAATAAAGCATGGATGTTTAACAGCAAGGATAATTAACCATGGAAACAACTTACCTAGAAGTGTGGTGGATTCTCCATCATTTGGAGCCTTCAAATCAAGATTGCTCAGGCATTTCTGAAAGATGCTGTAGGTCAAGGACAAGCTACTAGGCTGGATGGAGGAATCACTAGGTGAAAATTCTGTGGCCTGCACTAAGAGAAGGTCAGACTAGATAATCCTCCATAGCTCTTACACAGCACTGTCCAGTTAGGGGCCTCCAAGCACTTTACCCAGGAGGTCAGGATCATTATTCCCATTTTGCAGATGGAGAAACTGAGGCACAGAGAGGTGAAATGAGTCGTACAAAGTCACCCAGCAGGCCAGTGGCAGCAGAGGGAATAGAGCCCATGGCTCCTATGTTCCAGTCCCAAGCACTATCCAGTAGGCCACGCTGCTTCCAATTGCTGACCAAACTGCTCCCTTTTGGCTTTAAAGATACCCTGATTGTAAAATATCTAAAGAGGGAGGTTTCAGTGATAGAAGGAAACAAGAAGTAGTTACAGATTTTTAAACATGTATATAAGTTTCAAAACGAATCGTAGAATGACTTCACTATTTTATATTGAAACCAAATGGGGATACAAAGTAAAATTAATAGGGAGGTTTGGCAAATGTCGAGCTATTATTTCTGCAGTGCTTACACTGGAAAAAGCAGGGCTAGTGCTCACATTTCCTGAGCAATGTTTCCCTGTTCTCAACTGGCCAGGGTAAGAAGCTGGGCATGCTATGCCCAACTCCCCTTCCCAATAGAGGAGTGCATTTAGAGGGAAGAACTCTTGGTCCAATTAGAAAGATGATTGAAGAAATACAGATAATACTGCTCAGGCCATGGGCATCACTTTAATTCTCTGTGCCTCTGTTTCCCCTCCCTGTCATTATCTGTCCGGCCTATTTAGTCCTGGTCTTGCAAAGTTTTGTGCATATGCTTAACTTTATGCACTGCAAGTAGTCACATTGAAGTCAATGGGTGAAACTGGAATCAATGGCAAAACTCCCATTGATGTCAGGGGGGTCAGAATTTCACCCGATGAGATGAAACACGTGGATAAAGTTAAGCACATACCTAAATCTTCACTGAGCAGAGTCCAGACTGAAAGCTTTTTGGGGCCTGGGCTGTCTGTGTTTGCACAGCATCTAGCCCAACGGGGCTTGGATCTTGGCTGTGGCCTTTAAGCAATATATAATACAAACCGCTATTAATAATGGAACAATACTGTTGTGCCACTTGCAGAGAAATGCATTTGTCATTTTTGCACTGAGACGGATGTGCTACGTATGTCAGATCTCAGCAAGTAACCATTCAGAACTCAGCAAGCCTCAGGCACCAATCGGGAATCCATGGCTTAAACACCAAATGTTGTTAGTTTAGTCGGAGATATTCAAAACTTCCTAGAGGATCTGAATACGACTATGAGCCGCCAATATGATATGGTCGTGAAAAAAGTGAATGCGGTCTTGGGATGCCTCAGGGGAGGTATTTCCAGTAGAGATAAGGAGGTTTTAGTACCGTTATACAAGGCACTGGTGAGACCTCACCTAGAATACTGTGTGAAGTTCTGGTCTCCCATGTTAAGAAGGAGGAATTCAAACTGGAGCAGGTACAGAGAAGGGCTACTTGGATGAGCCGAGGAATGGAAAACCTGCCTTATGAAAGGAGACTCAAAGAGCTTGGCTTGTTTAGCCTAACTAAAAGAAGGTTGAGGGGAGATATGATTGCTCTCTATAAATATATCAGAGAGATAAATACCAGAGTGGGAGAGGAATTATTTAAGCTAAGTACCAATGTGGACACAAAAACAAATGGATATAAACTGGCCATCAGGAGTTTAGACTTGAAATTAGACTATGGTTTCTAACCATCAGAGGAGTGAAGTTCTGGAACAGCCTTCCAATGGAAGCAGTGGGGGTAAAAGACCTATCTGGTTCAAGATTAAATTCAATAAGTTTATGGAGGAGAAGGTCTGATGGAATAAGATGACTTTGGCAATTAATTGATCTTTAACTATTCATGGTAAATAGGCCCAATGGCCTGTGATGGGATGTTAGAGGGGGTGGGATCTGAGTTACTACAGAGAATTCTTTCCTGGGTATCTGGCTGGTGAATCTTGCCCACATGCTCAGAGTTCAGCTGATCGCCATATTTGGGGTCGGGAAGGAATTTTCCTCCAGAACAGATTAGAAGAAGCCCTGGGGGTTTTTCACCTTCCTCTGCAACATGGGGCAAGGGTCACTTGCTGGAGGATTCTCTGCACCTTGAAGTCTTTAAACCATGATTTGAGGACTTCAATAGCTCAGACATAGGTGTGAGGTTTATTGCAGGAGCGGGTGGGTGAGATTCGGCGGCCTGCATTGTGCAGGAGGTCAGACTAGATGATCATCCTTTGAGGATGAGGACCTCAGGGATCACAGACATAGAGTGATCACTTTGTGAGAAGTGTTCCCCCACAGGTGATAGGGTGTTTTTTGTCTTTTATCATTTTCCTGTGTAAGGTCATTCAAGAGCGTAGTGATGACTCGTTTCACCCACATAGTTGTTGTTGGGGCATTTAGTGCACTGGAGGAGGTATACCACATGTTGTGATAGGCATGTGTAGGACCCATGGATCCTGAAAGGCGTGCTGTGGGGGTGTTGATAGTTGTAGCAGTGGAGATCTGTCTGCAGGTTTTGCATCTGTTGTGTCTGGCAAGGTCTGGTGCCTCTTTGAGTTGGTCTGTCCTGGTCTGTGGGGAGCTTGCTTCTGAGCTTGGGCAATCGTTTGCAGGCCAGAAGAGGGGGTTCAGGAAATATTTCTTTCAGGATGGGGTCCCATAGAGTATGGGTTGTAGTTGTTTGATACCCCATACGGGTTCCGATGTGGGGACAACTAGGGATGTGCAATTGGTGGGGGACGGGGCATTTCTGTACCAAAGCAGGTTCTCTAGGGCAATTTGTCCCAAATAACAGGGGGTATTTGACTGAAATATGACTGGAGAGGGGTTAATGGGCCACTTCCCCTTGAACGGTCCCTTTGAAATGTGTTAACTACTTATGCTAAACAATCTGTTCCACCTTTATTTAGCTGTGCCACTCCGAGTGCCTTTCCCAGCCCTGCGGAAGAGCTCTGTGTGGCTCAAAAGCTTGTCTCTCTCAGCAACTGAAATTGGCCAGTAAAAGATATTACCTCACCCACCTTGACTCTCTATGCTTCCAACGGCAGACTGACTTACAAGCAGCTGTCTTATACCCCCCCCCCCCCCCGCTTCCCCTCCAGCACTGGGTCATTTAGTTCAAGCAGTAGCCACTCCTGAGTTTAAATCCACAGGTCGCAGGTTCAGTCCCCACAGTTGACCCAACCATGGGCCTCGTTCCAGTCAGTCTAAAGAGAAATTATAGAAAAGCAGCAAAGAAAACCAGCCCCCAAGCGGTTTCACTCTACCTGCATTTCAGTCCCAAGCCTCCTTGTGCCCACACAGTCTAATCAGCCTGCCACAGTACCCGGCTTCCTGCCGGCCGGAATTGGATTCTTGAGTGTCATTGCAAACGGTAGCTCAAGAGAGCATTTTTTGTTTTTTCAGAAACAATTACAATCGCTAACTGCCGCCCACACCTCAGGGATTTCAGTTGCCTGAGAAACGTGACGTGGGCATTGCTGTGGTAACTGGCATTCACTTCTTCACCCTTCCTCCTATTAGCCAGTTTCAAAGTTCAAGCCTCCAGGGAACAGTCCAACCCCCTGCCCTAGCTAATGAGTTAGCCCGAGCCCTCCTGTCTGGCAATGCCCCTGCAACACTCCTCCCTCCCTTCATGAAAATCCATTTGGAAGCAGCTGAGGGAGAGCAGTAGCTAGACCTGATGGAGCTGGCCCCATCTAGCCAGCATCAGGGCAGTACTGTCCCAAGATGCCCAACAGAGATCAGCCGTTGAGATGAGACACAAAGGGAATCCATTCCAGGAGCCATGCTCAGCATGTAGCTTGTGATCTGCACGCATCTCAGATTGACAGCGATATTCTCTATACATGCTCAGACAGCAGCTTTCCTACTCTCCTAACTTACCTAATCCAAAACCAATGCTTCTCATAGCAGAGGCACTCATCTCCCCCAAGGGCTGTATCTATACCGTGTCTCCAGTTACAGCTGTCAGCTGCCTTTGCTGTGCTTTCTCTAACAAAGGGTAGTTAGAATTGTTGTGAAAGGCACACGGGTGCTCTTTGCACCTTTGCCGAACCTCTGAACAGTGGAATTTGCTCAATCGTTATAAAAAAATTCAGCTTCCAGCGGAGACCAAACATGAAAAACATCAGACGACAAGGGGGATGAATGTGGCTAGTACAGCAGTTCTAAGCTTTAGGGGGAGATTGAAAAGGATGTTTTCTGGGGCTGACATTTTCTTCAGACATGGAGATTTAGGTTTTTTTCAATGATATCTGTAGCCCTTCGGACTGCACAGACTTCCTTCCGAACAAACTGCTCCATGTAATGGTGACAATGCTCAGCTCCAGGTAGCTCACTCTTCCAGACAACACTGCTCAGATGCAAAACAAATAAGGGAAAAAATGGACTGCTCTTAACTTGGCTCAATCTGAATGGCCAACAAAAGGCACCTCCCTGACCTCAGGTCTGCCCTGCCAATTTTCAAAGCTCTGCAGCAAAACACGGAGGCATCAGAGATCTTCAGAATGTGGTCAGAAGAACTTTTACAACAGAAAGTGCTAGGCAACTTTCAGACAAGGCTGGCTGCTGCCCCCTGCCCCTAAGAAAAGCCCTTCTGATTCCCCCTGGGCTAGCATTAACTAATTCTGTTTTTTTCCAAGTCTTCACTGACTGTGTAACTTGTGTCCCATGCTTGTCATTTACAGTATGGCCATGTTGTGTTTCTTCTCCAGCCTCATTGCACTCACATTGGAATGAGTCTTGTTCCTTGCAGTATTTTTTGCAGAGGAAATCTTGTATGTTGAGCCATATTTCTGATTTCTTTTAGGCTCCCCCGGCTTTCTATGCCAGTGGATTTTAACACATCCTCTGAAGGGTTGCATTTTCAAATCCATGCATGCTGAAGTACTCATGCATTTTTCCCTCTGCCTGACCTAGTTGCCCAAATACCCTGATATGTGCATTCAAGCTGGTGGATGCACATGAATAGGTACGTGTGTTTGCAGACCCCAGCTTGCACGTAACGGGTTGGGTATTTTTGTCCGTTAGTGAGGGGCATACACAAGCACTTTTGCACATGTGCCTTGTAAAATACTACCCCTGGCATTCTAATTCCACAATACTTGTTTTTCTAGAGTGTCTCCTTTCCTGTTATTTTTCCATTCTCTAAACTCAACCCTTTATTATAGCCTGTGGTCAGTGGTTTCTAGCTTCTGCACATGGGTACATTATCCTTTAGCGGTTGTCCTGAGGTACGTTCCATTACTGGTCATCATTAACTTTATTGTTGCTTAAGTTTCTCTGGAAAGGGATGGCAGTTATCTTGCTGTTGAGCCGGTCTCCCCCTGCAAAGCAGCAATAACAATGATTTCGGTGCTAAGGAGGAAGGCTGCTTTGGAAGTCATCACAAAAAGGAGTTTGTCTTATGACCAGTTAAGAACCTGAACCAAAGCCCATTAAAGTCAATGGGAGTCTCTCCATTAACTGCAGTGTGCTTTGGATCAGGTACAAAATGAGGTCAGGAGTAGCTCATGTGATAACTGCAAGGAAACATGACAATGCATCTTAGCAGCAGCCATCCTGCATGTAAAACTTTATAGTACCTCAAACTGCTGTTTTCACCTTTTGAGTTGCTAGATGTACTATTGCACATCACCATGCCAGGTTGGCCTGCATACCTCTGTGTGGTTACTAACCTTATTTCATTAGAGATTTAAGCTCTTTAGGGCAGGGACCATCTTTTTGTCCTGTGTTTGTACAGCACCTAGTACAATGGAGTCCTGGTCTGTAGCAGAGCGTGGCACAGCCCCCGTGGCTCCTGCCTCTCTAAGTCCACAAAGTCACTCTGAGACCCTGTGGTTAGTATCCACTGGTGCAGTTTATTCACAGGTTAGTTCTCATCACTGTCTCACCATGCACAATTGGCCCTTCACCATCTGCAGGGAGGGAAGGAAGGAAAGAAGGAAGGAAGAGCTAACTCCCTGCTTCCACTCCCTGCCTTTTCCCTTTCTTTCTGCTCTTCCCCTGGCTTCCTTGCCCTGAGGCTTTTATACACCCCCCCCCCCAGCTAATTATGCAGCAGCTGTCTCAACCTGGCCCTAATAGGGGAGGCAATCTCCAGCCAGCTCTAATCTATCCCCCTAAATGGGTGCTGGCATGACAGAGGGCTGAATCAGCAACCCTTTGCCCAGCACCCTGTCACATGGTCCATAACTACAGCTCCTGGGTGCTAAAGCACAATACACATAATAATAGTATGGATTTAGCTGCAGGCATATGCTCACCTCCTGCTTAAATCACCACCCCCTCACTGTATTCTTTATATATGGGCTGAACAGATCTGGAGCAACTGGGGCCCCGAGGGGCCTCTGGGTTTCCACCTGCATACACAACCGAACCCTTTCCAGCATCTCCTACTGTGGTGTCTCTCAGAACAATGCCAGTGAATGTAAATGCATCTGTTTTCCAGTTTGCAGGTGGAAGCTTCTGTTTTGACATTTCATTATAGTTTAAAGCATTGTGAACGTGTGTTTTGATTATGGGCAGAAAATGCTTATCAGAGTAGCCTGCATCAGCAGGAAAAACAAAATGAAAGGAGCTGTGAACAGCCCTGAGAGTAACGTTCGTAAGTGAGGAGAATATTTTCAGGCACAGTTAAATTAACTTGTGCTCATGTGAGACACTTAATAGATTTTTTTTCTATGGGCTTCCGCATGCACCATATTTAGTCCTTTATACTAGAATAAATCAACATACCATATGCTAGAATTAACAATCTGCTTATTTTCAAGTCATCAGCTCCTCCCTGAATGGGAATTGGGAATATCGTAGCTGAGTGCAACAGTCCTCAATTCCGAGCACTAACGATGATCCTAAGAGAATGTGAACATCCATTTGAACTGTAATACTTACAGAGTCATAGACTTTAAGGCCTGATGGGGGCACTAGATCCTCTAGTCTGATCTCCTGTATGTCAGACCAATACCACCCAGCACCAACACACTAAACCCAACAATCAAAATGAGATCAAACTATTACAGCCCAAAGGAGACTAGAGGAAGGCAGCCACAGGCAGGGAATAGGATGGATTGAAGTGCACCAGTGCCTGAGGCCCCCACAATGGCAGGGAAATGATCAAGTGAGATATACCCAGATAACCCTGGTAAGTGACCCACATCCACACGCTGCAGAGGAAGGCAAACCCCGCCCACCCAGGTCACTGCCAGCCTGACCTGGGGGAAAATTTCTTCCTGACCCCACATAGGACGCTTAGACCCTGGGCATGTGAGTGAGAACCAGCCAGCCAAGCACCTGAGAGAATGCTCGGTGCCACCTCAGAGCCCCACCTTGCCATCCCCCACATCTCATCTCCAGTTGTGGACATCCCTGATGTTTCAGAGGAAGGACATAAAAAAACCCCTCCCAGAATACACTGCAGGGGGAAAATCCCTTCCTGATCCCTAATAGTGGCAGGTTGAAACCCTGAAACATGAGCTTTAGGAACATCAGAGACAAACTGTAAGCGAGCCCCTGGCCTGCTGAGCCCTGCCTCCTACCATCACAAGCAACCTCATCACGCAATTGCGCTCATAAATTTGCCCAGCTCTCTCTTACAACTAATTAAGTTGTTTGCACCCACAACTTCTATTGGGAGGCTGTGACGTTATTGATGTGAACTGTGACCATATAGATCATTGTTGCAACCAGGGTCCTATGGTTGCACCAGGTCTTGTACAGAGGAGATCAAGTGGGGTGTCTATGAAAGGTTGTAGTGTGCTGGTTATGATTATGCTGTCTGTATGTATGTATCATTTTTGTATTTGAAGTTATGAATATTGGCTATGTACTTGTATCTCCGATGTATTTGATTCTAAGTAGCCTCAGTAAAGCATTTGGTCAGCTCCTTGAGAAAGGACTATTCTCAGTAAGTGCCCAATCAAGAAACACTTAACTGACAATGGACTTTGGGAGACGTCAATCCACATCTGAGCTTTCCTGGGAACGTTCAAACTAACGTAAACAATGGCGTCAGCCTGCAAAAAGCTGAATCATTCATGGACATGTGAGTTGCCCAGGTAGCTACAAACTCCATCTTGTTGCTGTGATTTTTCACAGGAGAACAACGGGGTTTCCGCCCACAAGAGAGAGAATATAAAAGGCCCAGAAAACCTCTCCATTTTGTCTTCAGCTGGCTCAAGAGATGGCCTCTCCGCCCCCAAGAGATGCCTGAAAGAAACTTGAACAAAGGACAGTAACTACGGGGGTGTGAGTGATTGCTGGACCCAGACTAGCTTATTGGGACATCTCTGAGGCTGAGATTTACCTATATTCAGTTTCCTATTGTATTAGGCTTAAACTTGCACATTTTGTTTTATTTTGTTTGGTAACTTACCTTTTTCCGTCTGTTATTACTTGGAACCACTTAAATCCTACTTTTTATACTTAATAAAATCACTTTTTCTTATTAATTGACCTAGAGTAAGTAATTGATACCTTGGGGAGCAAACAGCTGTGCATCTCTCTCTATCAGTGTTATTGAGGGCAAACAATTTATGAGTTTACCCTGTGTACGCTTTATACAGAGTAAAATGGATTTATTTGGGATTTAGGCTCCCAGAAAGACTGAATACTGGGTGCTGGAGACAGGAACACTTCTTAAGCTGTTTTCAGTTAAGTCTGCAGCTTTGGGACATGTGGGTCAGACCCTGGCTCTGTGCTGGAGCACGCTGGCATGTCTGGCTCAACAAGGCAGGGTTCTGGAGGCCCAAACTGGCAGAGAAAACGGGCTCAGAGGTAACTTCAGCACATCAGGTGACAGTCCCAAGGGGGGCGGGGTCTCTGACTGAACCCATCACAGAACCTCACCCCTATGATGGTTAGAAACCTTCTCCTTATTTCCAACCTGAATTTGTTCATGGCCAGGTCACCTGTTTGATTCATAGATACTAAGGTGAGAAGGGACCATTCTGATCATCTAGTCCGACCTCCTGCACAGCGCAGACCACAGAATCTCACCCACCCACTCCTACGAAAAACCTCACCTATGTCTGAGCTATTGAAGTCCTTAAATCATGGTTTAAAGACTTCAAGGAGCAGAGAAGCCTCCCTCAAGTCACCCATGCCCCATGCTACAGAGGAAGGCGAAAAACCTCCAGGGCCTCTCCAATCTGCCCTGGAGGAAAATTCCTTCCCGACCCCAAATATGGCAATCAGCTAAACCCTGAGCATATGGGCAAGATTCACCAGCCAGATACCCAGGAAAGAATTTTCTGTAGTAACTCAGATCCCATCCATCTAATATCCCATCTCAGGGGATTAGTCCTATTTACCCTGAATATTTAAAGATCAATTACTTACCAAAATCCCATTATCCCATCATACCATCTCCTCCATAAACTTATCGAGTAGGATCTTAAACCCAGATAGATCTTTTGCACCCACTGCTTCCCTTGGAAGGCTATTCCAAAACTTCACTCCTCTGATGGTTAGAAACCTTCATCTAATTTCAAGTCTAAACTTCCTCATGGCCAGTTTATACCCATTTGTTCTTGTGTCCACATTGGTGCTGAGCTTAAATAATTCCTCTCCCTCTCCTGTATTTATCCCTCTGATATATTTATAGAGAGCAATCATATCTCCCCTCAACCTTCTTTTAGTTAGGCTAAACAAGCCAAGCTCCTTAAGTCTCCTTTCATAAGACAAGTTTTCCATTCCTCGGATCATCCTAGTAGCCCTTCTCTGTACCTGCTCCAGTTTGAATTCATCCTTTTTAAACATGGGAGACCAGAACTGCACACAGTATTCTAGGTGAGGTCTCACCAGTGCCTTGTATAACGGTACTAAAACCTCCTTATCCCTGGAAATGCCTCTCCTGATGCATCCCAAAACCGCATTAGCTTTTTTCACAGCCATATCACATTGGCAGCTCATAGTCATCCTATGATCAACCAATACTCCAAGGTCCTTCTCCTCTTCCGTTACTTCTAACTGATGCGTCCCCAACTTATAACTAAACTTCTTATTAATCCCTAAATGCATAACCTTACACTTCTCACTATTCAATTTCATCCTATTACTATTACTCCAGTTTACAAGGTCATCCAGATCCTCCTGTATAATATCCCGATCCTTCTCTGAATTGGCAATACCTCCCAGCTTTGTATCTGCAAACTTTATTAGCACACTCCCACTTTTTGTGCCAAGGTCAGTAATAAAAAGATTAAATAAGATTGGTCCCAAAACCGATCCCTGAGGAACTCCACTGGTAACCTCCCTCCAACCTGACAGTTCGCCTTTCAGTAGGACCCGTTGCAGTCTCCCCTTTAACCAATTCCTTATCCACCTTTTGATGTTCATATTGATCCCCATCTTCTCCAATTTAACTAATAATTCCCCATGTGGCACGGTATCAAATGCCTTACTGAAATCTAGGTAAATTAGATCCACTGCATTTTCTTTATCTAAAAAATCTGTTACTTTTTCAAAAAAGGAGATTAGGTTGGTTTGGCACAATCTACCTTTTGTAAAACCATATTGTATTTTGTCCCATTTACCATTGACTTCAATGTCCTTAACTAATTTCTCCTTCAAAATTTTTTCCAGGACCTTGCATACTACAGATGTCAAACTAACTGGCCTGTAGTTACCCGGATCACTTTTTTTTCCTTTCTTAAAAATAGGAACTATATTAGCAATTCTCCAATCATTCGGTACTACTCCTGAGTTTACAGATTCATTAAAAATTCTTGCTAATGGGCTTGCAATTTCAGGTGCCAATTCCTTTAATATTCTTGGATGAAGATTATCTGGGCCCCCCGATTTAGTCCCATTAAGCTGTTTCAGTTTCGCTTCTACCTCAGATATGGTAATATCTACCTCCATATCCTCATTCCCATTTGCCATGCTACCATTATCCCTAAGATCCTCTTTAGCCTTATTAAAGGCTGAGGCAAAATATTTGTTTAGATATTGGGCCATGCCTAGATTATCTTTAACCTCCACTCCATCCTCAGTGTTTAGCGGCCCCACTTCTTCTTTCTTAGTTTTCTTCTTATTTATATGGCTATAGAACCTTTTACTATTGGTTTTAATTCCCTTTGCAAGGTCCAACTCTACTCGACTTTTAGCCTGTCTCACTTTATCCCTACATGTTCTTCCCTAAGAGGTTCTCCCATTCCGCGACCTGGAAGCACAGTGCCAGCCCCCCTCCACGTGTTCTGGTGTCCCCTGACCTCAGCCCACGTAGGCATGTGTAGCCAGCAGCAGAGCAGTTTACTATAGCTGTCACTTCACAAGGATGAGGTAGATGGGGATTACAAGCCCAGCCATTGGCTGCACATGACTTTGGACATTAGAATGTGTTTTGAGAGAGAAAATGACCAGGTGATTCTGAAACCACTCCTTTCTGTTGAGCCAATGACACTAGCCTTGATTGCACACTTCTTCCAGGCCACCCCTCACGCCTGGGAAAAGCGCCCAGTGCAAGTCTGTAAAGCTACCATCGTATTCTCCTTCAAGTCACCCCTCAAACTTCACCTTTGCTGCTGTACATCTGGAACAATGCCACTGATCAGCGAGAGGCAAGGTGGTGAGTTGTGAATACTGTGGTTACTGCTGCCAGCTGGCTAAGAACTGTGTGCATCCTGCTCCACTCCAGACCCCTTGTTATCTTACCCACCTGCTACAGCATTCAGTTTATATCGTGAGATCTTTGGGGAAGGATGGTCATATGCTATGTGTCTGTATAGCACCTACCACAATGGGGCTCTGACCCAGTTGAGACACCTGTAAGTTCAGGTGCAATACAAATATTAAAGAGCAACAGCTTAAATGAAGGTGCACTCAAACCCAGCAAATGAAATACATTTGGTTTATTTCTTTCTAAAGTTTGTACATATACATATATCATATACATGTGTGAAATCCTTCACTGCTTTGCTCGATTTCAATCACATAAAAATCATTCAGAAGGCTGCAGACTCGTAGTTACCCTGAAGCAACATTATCCCGCCTTATAAAACACAGAGGAACAAGAGTTATAATCGTGAACGTGTACACAAGAGAGAACTAGATCTCACAGTTTCAATACGTCGGAGGCAAATTATTTGTCTGCTTACTCCAGCAATGCTCAAAGAGAGGGAAATAATTATATACAGTCACCTCGGAGGAAAAACAAAGCAATGTAAACTTCATTTCAAAATATTATTTAAATGATATAACAATAGCCACAAGTCCTTTCCCCAGGGAGATAGGACATTCTATAAGTGCCTTCATTTATGAGGAATTATCATTCTAGTACCTGTCACATAGACTAGAATAGGAAATCCAAGGGCATCCTATGGTACCGTTAGAAAACAGCAAAGGCCCTGATTCAGGACAGCAGCTCTAGTCAGGAAAGCACGTGATTTAAGTCCCACGGACATCAGTGGCGCTTAAGCACTTGCTGAAATGCTTTCATGATTTGGGGCCTCAATCAGGTCTGCATACCTCTGGCTCTTTGACCACAGATGTGAAGTAGGGCCTCTATATAGAGAAATTTACCTTTGGCGGGGAGAGCCAGCAAGGGTCAGAGCAGCAGGATTTATTCTTGTGGAGAAGGGCTGGAGAGAACTTCAGCACTTCTCCATTACAGACAGAGTGGCTCTCCGGAGAGCAGTGAGGATGGACTAAACTGTGTGCCATGTAAACAAATCCACTGGGGTCTCAATAGTAAAAGGAAAACAAGTGAGATTATAAAGGGGAGGTTCCTATACTAGCAAAGAGCACAGAGCAGTATCCAGAGACAATGTAAACAACAGGGTTTACTGCTGGGCCCCACCCAAGGACTCTCTGCAGCCCTGTCCTGCCTGTTCCTGAACACTGTAGAGCATTATTCCAATAAGCTTTGATCTAAATCAAGGCGATAGCTTAGCTGCGGAGGTGCACGTTTCTGTGTGGAGTGTTCTCTGAAGTGCTGGGGCAGCAGGCTACCATTAAAAGCGAACATTTCCACAAAAGCCCCCCCACAGTGACTGATGACTAAGAGCTCAACACTGATTTCCTGGTCTAAGGGAAGAGAAATCACTGCAATGTCTCAGCCATAACCGTGTGGTCACAGTGGGTCGATGAGGACTCTTTAAAGGCTGCAGGAGACCGCTGAGCCACCCCATTTCATTGCATTATCCCGCACAGGGTGGACGCCAAAGAAACATCTCGGATCCCTGATACAAGGGAGCCCAGGATCCTGGCTGGCCCGACAAAAGTTGATGGGATTTACCTTCGTCATTTCATCCTCGGTCGGAGTCTACTCCACTAAGTTTTCAGTCCTGTAGGGGGCAAGTTCTCTGGCCCTGATCCAGCAAATCACTTAGGCCTGATTTCACTGAGATTGCTCTTGTGCTTAAAGTTAAGTGCATGCTTAAGTGCTTTGCCATTCAGGGCAGAATCTAGCCCTAACTCTCCATTCCTCCTCTACTAGTTTAATCCGTTCCAACGTCATACAAACTGCAACACTGACTCTGATATCATTCTGCAAACCCAATGGATTTTATTACATATTTATTTGGGCTAAAAATCCCTCGACTGTTTCACACTTTCCAAAGGAAACCTGAGGGCACCACTTGAAATGCCCACAGCTGACACTTCCCCCTGCCACTCTTTTTAACTTATCAACCACATGGATTCTTACACCTATCTCTGCAATTGTTACAGTAAATCCTCACCACTCTTGCAAAACCACGACAGCCCGGGGTAACATTTTCAAAATGGCCTAAGTGACCTAGAAGTCTAATGATATTTAGGCACACAAGTGACTAAGGCATTTTTGAAAATGTTACCCCATGTGGATTATTCACAGAACTTGGCCAAGATTTCTTTAAACAATGGGAGCCTTAAATTAGGCTCATAGGGAGGTATTTGCAAAAGTGCTCAGTGATGGCCTAACTTTGCTCCCTTTTAAGGCAGCGGATGACACCAACAGGAGCAGAGTTAGCCCAATGTCGAGAGCTTTTTCAACTCCCACCCCACAACTGATCTCTATGCTCCTAAAGAAATTACTTTATTTTCAAATGTCCTGAGCACCCAGCAGCTTCTGCAGAACATACCACGGCAAGGCTGGATTGAGAAAAATGCTAAACCTGCAAAAGCTTTTAACAACCATTCAACTGGCTGAAACAACCCATGCCTGCTGTTTATAGCCGTTACACTGTCTGGACAAAACCAAAACATCAGAAAATAATAACCTTTGCAGAGTTTGATCACAGAAGCCATACACTGCATAAGAACCACACTCACATTCACACACGCTCACTGCTTAAACACACTCAACAGGTACCGAATGCTCACTTTAACTTCGTGAGATGAGCAGTAATCTCCGAACTTTAAAGATGCCAAGAAATTCTTGTTCTGTATCCATGACACTGGATTTAGTCAAGTTACACAGTGCTATCAGCCCACCCTATGTGAGAAGTTCTAACTGCAACGAAACACACACAAATACAAACCGGTTGTATTTCCATCTTATAGATTTTTGAAAGTTTATTGGACTCTGGGTGGGGTTTTCAAACGTGTGTAAGTGATTTAGTACTGAAAGCCAAGGGGGCTTTGTGTTTAGGCCCTTTTGAAAGTCTCTCCTAATTTTTAAAATGATTCAGGCTGGATTTCAAGAATCACCCTTTTTTCAGCAGGTGGTGTCATCAGATCAGATGAAGGCACTGAGTCAAATGAATCTCTGCTGTAATTTGGCTGAATGCTGTGGAGTTACACCAGGGATTAATTTGGCCCATTGCGGAACTGAGAATTTTGCCTACTTGTTTGAAATTTTCCCAATAAAAGGCCTGGTTCGGATCTCCCTTACGTTATCAGTAAAACCGGTGTTTCTCCAGAGAGCTACGACTAATTAAGAATGGATTGAACAAGACGAAAATGCTGCCCTTTTTTTCATCTTTTTATTACACATTTATTAAAACATCATTAATCCTCACGGTGCTAAGTCCCACGCTTTATACACCGTTTAAAACGTTGTTCTTTATCTACCCACCTCTCAGTAGACATGGAATAGCAGGTGCCATGGGGTGTGTGTGATTATTAATAATTTACTATTTTTACAAAATATACTGACTTTACAAGTGGGATTTTCCCAGTCACTCTGTGTTGGCCTGTTCCTGCTCCCATAGACAGTGGAGCAGAGAAAGGACAATGTTGAGCACTTTAGAAAGCTCCAACCCACGTCTCCTACTAATCTATGGAGTGTTATAATAAATAATCAAAGCTAAACCTCAGTGCTGTCAACAAAATAAATGAACAAGTTACATTTTACAGTGCGTGAGCCTTACTTATTCCATTATTTGTTCCCATGCTAATGAGCAACATTCAGTCATTTGCAATAGGCCTCAGAATCATTCGCCAGCATTAAGCCAGGTTTCCCCAAACCACATTTTTCCTTGCTCTTATTAACTCACAGTATTGAATAAGAAGCATTGTAGTGTGTTGGGAAAAGAAAAAAGTGTCAGGGAATTATAAAACCTAGCTCTTAAACAGCTCTTTCTACCTGTAGATCTCAAAAGCACTCTACAAAGGGGGATAGTATCATTATCTCTGTTTTACATATGGGGAAACAGCGGTACCGAGCAGTAAAGTGACTTGCCCAAGGTCACTCAGCAGGTCAGTAGCAGAGCTAGGGATTGACTCCAGGTCTCCTGAGTCTCAATCCAGTGCCCTTTCCACTAGGCCATATATGGCTATTTTGCATAGTAACAGCAGTTTTGGCTTCTTGAGTGTCTTTTCAAACACCCCAAGAACTCCAAGGCAAAAGGGAAGGTAGGCAGGGAGTGTGAATAGGCAGAAGCAATGCTCACTATGAACCACAAATAACCATGGAAATAGCTCCTTTCTTCTCTAGGCCTCTTCATATTCCCATTTGGGGTCGTCAAGAGCTGAACGAGTCCAGGAGTGTGGGCTAAAGAATTCTAGTTGAGCCCAGGACACGTTCCATACAGACCTCAGAGAGTTACACACGGGCTTCAGAACTGCCCTATCAGAGCAAGCCTGAGATGTAGATGCCAAGCTGAGAGAGTAGCACTGGGTGAATGTTTATGCAGGCATCAGCCTGGTAGACTTCTCTGAACAAAATACTGCTGAGCAAGCCATCAATGCTCAGAAAAACAGCCCCAAGAGCTCATGTTCGGATAGCCTAGCTAATATGTCTCAAGGCACAGGCGTATCTTCTTAGACAGGTACTGAGTGGAAATGGCATCCCATTCACACTGATCCCCAAAAGTCACAAAATACCTCTCTGCTTCCTAACTGCCTAACAAAATAAAATCTCCAAGCCCTCTTGACAGCATGGGCTGCATGTGCCCCTGGGTAAGAGTGAGGCTTTGGGAAGAGAACATGGGATATTAAGTGTCTTTCAGGGAAAACACCTTCTTCGCTCTAACTCTGGAATGAGGCCACAGGACAGCTGTGTCCACGTGGAATACAGGGAAAGGAGGAAGAGCCGGAGTCCGGGACTCAGTCACTCTCCTCCCAGATGTGATTATGATTGAAAATGCAGCCTTTCATTGCAGACAGAATGAGCACACCACCAAGGGCTAAAATGGGGGAGTTCATCAACCTTGCCAGCACCAGCCTGGGGCCTCACCATGAAAGGAGAGAGACCAGCAGAACCATCCACTGGCAGGCGATGCACTGAGGTGGCAGACAAGTATACCATGATAGGAGACAAGGAGAAACCAAGAGACGTTAACTATGGTAAAAAGTCCAAAGCAGATTATGGGGCTGCAGAATGTGAACACAGAGTCTCTGCTGCACTAGAGAGAAAAACTTCTCCCCCTTGTGAGCGTAACATGTCTGTGCAACATCCCAGAGGCTTAGCAGTGGCCTTCATGTCTTTTACTCTCTAGAGTGTCTCCGTGATCTTGAGCCTGAACACACCGCACCCATCAAACGGGAGGTCTTCCACAAGGCATGAAGTGAAACGCCCACACCGGGTAGCACTACAAACACTCCGCTCTGGCCAGGTGCTCGAGAAAGAACTGAGGGTGGTTTGTCCGTCACAACCCCATATTACCCTCAGCACGTGGCATGAGGATAGCGAGGGTGCATGCGTGGACCATATGAGCACTGCTGCCAAAAATCTCCAATCTAAGGCGCCTTGGGGCACCCCTCAAATGGAGCATTCCCAGGGACACTTCTCAAAGGAGGAGGAAACACTGGGCCCTTGGAAAATTCTTTTAACAATTTCCAAACTATCAAGAATCTGAGAAATAGTTTGAATCTAAGTTTCAATGAAACGATAGTCCCAACAGCTCAGCTACATTATTCCTCAGGTGACTGAGTTACCCACCTACTGACAACAACTGAGCTAACAATGTACAAGCTGGTCCAAAAGGCTGCAGGCCTGGAGGGAGAATGGCCACAATCCAGATTTTTTTTTTTTTTTTTTAAACTTACAGACACACACCAGCACGCCAGCCCAGCAATTCTCAGCCATGACCTACAGACTCATCCCATGCACCAAACCCCAGAATGCTTTCCATTGGCAAAGAATTGCGGGATTTGGGTTCTGGGATATTTTGCCTGTTTGGGTGGTTGTGGGTTAGAAAAGGGGTGTGTGTGTGTGTGTGGGGGTCTTGGGGAGGGGGCCGAGGACAGGTGCTGGCTTTGCTTCTCTGTCCTTGTTCCCCCATTCCCCCACACCATCAATGCTGGAGGGTGGGAAGTTCTGCTCCAAGGGGCTGTGGAGCAGCTTCCCTTCCCTGGAGCCTAGCCAGTGGTCTCTGTGTGGGACGGGTGGGGAAGAACTGTTCTCAGGTTGGATGGATAGATAGAGGAAGAGAAGGAGTGGGAGCCTCAGCAGGAGGGAAAGACCCAGGCTCCTGCTGGGGCCTAATGACCATGGGATTTTTGCAGCTGTCCACTGGCAGACAGGACCCAGCAGGTGCCTCCCTCTCCCCCACCAGTTAAGAATGGCTATTCTAGCCCCTGGAGTGCACCCCATGAGCTGTAATGCTGCAGAGCTAGCCAGCCCTGCCATGGGCCCAAACCCAACACCCTCATGCAGCAATCCCAATGCCTTCAATGCGAGACTGGCCTGAGATATGGTATCAGGATTAGAATCTGCAGGAGAAAAGCCTGGGGAAAGTCTACATGAAAGCAAGGGAGGTGGAGGCCTCATTGGGCAAGAGGTATTGCACATGCTGAAATACCCAGGATTTGGGAGTCCCCTGCACATTGCCCTTCAAGTGAGCGAGAGCAAACCCAAAGAGCACAGCACGGCACCTCTCTGTCCAGGTCAGTGTAGCTCCTTGGAGGTGAGTGCAAAGGGTTAATCATGAGAGTTCTGACTACAGAGTGACAATCCAAGGCACCCTGCATGGATGCTGACATTCTCAGCTACTCTGAGCTACTTGTTGTTATCAGAAAGGGACCTCCTGTTCAAATCCAATCTAGACCTGCACTGGGCCAGTGCCCTAAAGCCAGGGTAACCAATCATGGACGTCACAATCACCTCACTGTGGAGGAATCCTTGGGTGATATAGCTGGAGGCACAACACTGGCTCCTGTGCCGTATCCCCTCCTAGTGGCCAGCACCGGGGGAATGGCTGGGAAAAGGTTGTGTGGCTGGAGGGTCTCACACCCTGGTGATTCCTGGCTGCCATATTTTCTCTTGGAACTACTGGGCAGCTAGTGCAATTTACAGCAGCCTTTAGGCTACTCTAACTTGCACCGGAAGACCAGCCTGGCACACAGTGGGCCCAAGACAAAAGAAACACAGAAGTGGCTTTAAAAAGTGACCATTTCAACTTTGTCCCTCTTGAGCTGCAATGCTTCTTGACAGCAGTGAAGGACTTGGGCACCTATACAGTATAATCACACATTTATCTTCTCTGCTAAAAGCAAATATCCAGGAGCTGGAAAGCAAGGTACTTTGAAAATAATGTGCAACACATAACAGGCTAGATTTTCAGGGGGCGGGGGGTGTCAGGGGTCAAATGGCATAGCTCCAGTCTCTTCAGTGCTGATTTACACCTTCTGAGAACCTAGCCCAACCTTTCTGCTACGCTGTAATGTTAAAAGCACAGCAAACTGCAATACTGGTCAGCTCTCTGATCCTGCTCAGTGAGGTCTGTAGAGTTTTGCCACTGACTTCAGTGGCAGCAGGATCTGCCTTTGTGTTTTCTCTTTACTTGTTTCAGTAAAACCTATCAAAGGACATGGTGACACAGGTCAGCTGTAAAGAGACACAGCCAGAAGTGGGAATTTCAAAAATGATACTAAAACCTCACAAATTCTCAGATCACTAATCTGCACACCTCAGAACTCTCACAAAAAGCAGGTGGAGCTCAGGGAATATTGAACAGCTGAAAGCTGAAGTGAAATTGCATTTTACTAAGACTGGATACATTTTACAAAATATACCACAATCCATGTACAAGTACACTCTGGAGTAGCATAATAAATAATTAAAACTAAACTGCATTTGACAGAATAAATAAAATGGTTTTTGTGATTCACTGTGTCTGACTTTTCAAACTGCATGAAATTCACTCATCTGCAAGGAGTTCCCCAGTCGTGAGCATGAATTATCCTGTTTCTGCGTAGATTGAGAAAGATATTGTGTGGGAGAGTTTCCACTTGTGACTGAGAGATCAACAACTCAAACAGAACCCATGGGCAGCCAGACTATCTTAACAGCCAACGCAAACATTTGCAATTATCACCTCTTTACAAATAGAGTGAGGTGGTTTAAAAGGCAAACACAAGTACCTGGATGCCTTGAGTAAGGGCCAGAGTAGAGCTACACTGCCCTGGGAGTGGAGCAGGGATCAAATTGTGACTTCTCTGGCCATTTCTGTTTCTGCTGTACTGTTACTGTGAGGAAGTGATGTGAAATGGTTGCAGGACTCAAGATCATCTCCCTATGTAACGGCATTTAGCAGTCTCAGTATTAGCGCTCTCGCTCTCTCTCTCAGTATAACAACCTCTCATATAACTCAGCCTCTCATTTACTGCCCTTTTTTTTTTTTTTTAACTACTACTGTACAATGAACAGCTGCAGGGTGCCTAGGCCTTTCTCCTGAGTGGCTAATCTACTACCCCTCAACGAGTAGTTCAAATTATTTCTTCCAATGTATATTACCCTTGTTCTCGTCTACAGGGAATGACACTTCCCAGCATGTTGCTCAAGCACATAACTTTGGCCCTAATTCAGGAAAGTTCCTCTTCGGGACAGCACTTAGACAATGTGCTTAACTTTAAGCATAACGTAATTTTTAAAAAACAAATCCAAATGTTGGAAAATGTTGACCGGCCTGCCTCACAGCTCTGTGAATCGCAGTCACTCCCAATGTCATTTTTAAAATGAAGTCAAGCACTGGCTATCCTCTAGATTTCTAGGACGACGACAGTTTACAAATGTTTGTGAGCAGCTCAGTCACTCCATTCATAAGTCACATTGGAACTCTTGGAATCAATACCATCGGGTCCTGGTGAGTGACTGCATCCTAAATGATCGTGGTGCACCACTTCCTCTTTCAGTGCTACGATCTCTGACAGCACAGCATGGGTATTACAGTCTAGAGCTCTGGGGTACGTATCCCATGGTTGTTCTTTGTGGTGGAGACTGGTATAGAGAAATCATTTAGTTTCTCTGCAAGGTCCTTATCTTGCTTGATTGCTCCCTCTACTGCCTGCTAGTCTGGTAGTTTAGTAGTCCAGAATGGTTTGATGTACATGACCAATCAATCAGTCCTTGGCCTCTCTGCTGAACCTGCCCACAAGTATACCCTCTGTAATGAGGAGCTCTGTGATGTAAATACCGGCCCCTGAAAGAACCAGACCCGAGATAGCTAGACATTTCTTCGAGGCCACCTACTGCACTTTATATTGACCTGGGCTGTCTTTGCATATTAAGGATTAGATCCCCCCAGACAAGACGAGCTGCAGTAAGCACAAGATGGGCGGGCCCTGGGAAGAAGCAAAGGTGTCTCTTAGTCACCTTCACGCTCCCTGGATCCTGGCCTTGGTGTAAGTTAAGGCAACCTCAGGGCTGCTTTAAGTTACACCTGGCTGCCCGCAGCCCAAAAGGGCCACTCCAGCAGCTGGGGAAAGCTGAGGTCTACAGACACCCTGGCCAAGTCCCTTTTCCCCCAGGCTATGTCCTTATATAGAGGCCAGGAGTTGCTATTAAAGGAAGACTCCACAGAGGGCAGGTTTTGCTGGCCCTATGGCTGCATCATTGTGACTGCCAGGGACAGAGCAACTGGAATGGGGTCAGATTCTGGCTCTAAGACCAAAGAGTCTCTATTCCATTAAGTCCCTGAGTCACCAGGACTTCTGTTCCATGTTCTTTCTAAACACTTGTGAAAAATTCAAGGGATCGTTTAACAGAATTCCTTTCAGAAGAGAACATGAGAACACCTCCATTGGTATCACAGTGACTGCAGAATATCTGCGCTTACTAAATCAAAATTCTGGAGGGAAACCGCAGATGAACAATGCATATTAAGACTCTATATAGCAGCAGCGTGAGAGTGTATTGTTGAGAAACACGTGGGATTCCCTTTTCTACTACAACACACAGCCAGCAGTTGTCATCTACAACAGCCTATTGCTTAATGAAATGGAAAAATAAAATTCATGCTGGCTGGATCAATCATCAAAAGAGACATGGCTTTGGGCATCCCCCTCCTGCTGCGCCCCCAAAGAGTCTTCATGTTGAAATACCTGTTCTAATTCTGTAATCCCAGCATTCCCAGTGATTTTCATTGTTTAGTCCCTTGGTGTGTGTGGGTCCAGAGTTAATACAATCCAGTATCCTATGGCTCCTATCACTATAGTACAAGTACCAGTATGTTTCACATGATTGGGAGATCTCCAGTTGCAATGTCAGAATTTAACTAACCTGCAGGGAGTGGTCAGTTCCATCTCTGCAACAATTCATTTCTTGTCACCGCAGCTAGCATTTACTATGCTGCAGTGCTTGTCCAGTTCCTTTTCCCACTGCAAGGAGAAAGGTCACAGCTGACTTGAGATGAAAGTCACGTGCCAATGAGAGAGGACAGAAGGGGAGGAGATGTGCAATAAATCAGGGAGTCCCACTCCCACCCCTCAAAAAAAAAAAAAAAAAGAGGTGCTTTCATGGCTAGATGATAAATTAACAAGGCAAAGCAAATCAGGAGCCAAGACATCTCCCACAATCTGTACAGAAACAACAAAATATACAATAGAAAATGTCACTACCACCCCATTCAGGCAGATGCATTGGTTTGTTTTTGTTACTGACAGGTTAGCAAAGGAAATTTTTGACCACTGGTATTTTGCTGCATGGCTGTTTCTACAGCTGTCTCATGCAGTCTAAGTGACCTTCTGCTTGATGCTGGGTGTTTCTGGCCTGTAGTCCTTCCTCTCGGAGATGTTTCGCTTCACCTTGACACTAACAGGAGACTCCTGATTTAACGAGGGACTCGAATGGGATTTCTTCAGTCCTGGCCCATCATTTTCTCCACTGCTCAGAAGCTCCTTCCCCCCTTCTTTCAGTAAGGCAACATAAATCTCATAGCGGATTTTCTGAAAAAGGAACAAAGGAATGAATCAGCCTGGATGAACTTCCCTGGGCTGTGATAGGCAGGAGGTCCACCTGGATCATCAGACTGGCCCCTTGAAATCTAGGAGTCTAATATGTATGTGAACAATGGTGGCTAATAATAATTACACCACACAGAAAATGTCTGAGCCATCCAGAGCCCCGGGATGCTGTACAATTGCCAATGTTTATTCCTCAACCATGCAAATCTTTGCTCTGTACCTAATGGCCCTCAGCCAATAAGAGCGCAAGGACACTTACATAACTGATGGGTGGCAGTTTCTGAATAGCCGTAAAGGGCATGCTGAGCTGTACCTTCCTGAAGTAGAGCAAAACCCTGCTGCACAAGTAGCCCTGATTAAAGAAAACAGGAACACTCACGCAGCAGGGCATTACTCAGCATGCATACACACGACAGTCCAAAGCAGTGGTTTTCAACCTTTCTTCATTTGCAGACCCCTAAAATAATTCTGAATGGAGCTGCGGACCCCTTTGGGAATCTTAGACATAGTCTGTGGACCCCCAGGGGGCTGCGGACCATAGGTTGAAAACCACTGGTCCAAAGGGACTGCGAAAATCCTTCTGCTCAGGTTTGCCACTGTCCTCAGAGCTTCCCAAACTTCTGTGGCCACAACCAGCCTGGCCACTGCAGGTTCTGCTCCCCCTGTCCCAGCTCATGTGACCCTAGATATTAAAACACTGGATCACACAGCATGCACAGAATCACACAGGGATTCTCTATGCTGGGCTCTCCCATGGAGAACAGGTGGGAGGGCCGAACGTCTGCCTTCTCCAGGGCAGCTCTACCCCGCTTTGCCTCCAAGAGGATATTCTACAAGTCCAGTGTTCGGAAAACAGGATGGGGAAACTCAACCTGATCGCCTGAGGTCTACCGGACTCTGCTCCCTGTTCAGGCACCAATGTTCTATGTAGAGCAAAGCACCCACTCCTAATTTGTTCCATAACTGGACTAGTATGTTTCCCTTTGTTACTGGGCAATTCTTGCTTTGCAAGTCACAACCATACAGCACCTCACACAATGCCACAACAATCAACAGGCATGAATAGGTATTTGCCTGCAAGAGTTTAGCAAAGTTAGCCAGTACGGCTGGCGATGGGAAAGGGGCAATCCATCCCTCAGCAGCCATTAATGTCAGTGTAGGAATGGGAATTAAGGTGATCACAGCGGATGGTTGGGGTGGGGTGGAAATAACCCCATGCTTCTACTGATTATTAATCCATTTTTCAAAGAATAAAAGAGTCTCTAAGTTATTATGTTCCTGACTGAGCCAAAATGTTTAAAGAGAATTCTCTCCATTTATAATAAAATAATAATATTCAAGCAATAATAATAATTATTTGAATGCAAAATAGTAAAAAGCGTTGGGAATGGCTTTGAAGAGGACAGAAGAAGATGGGAGTACGTGACCAGGTTTCCCAAAAGTCCTTTGAGAAACAAAATCTTACTGAGAATGATCACAAGAGAATCTGCTTTAAAATGAAATGAGGAAAAAACCAGTCTGATCAGTTCCATGTCGGGAGGTCCAGCACAGCATTGCAGAGACAAATAAAAGAAAGAGGTATCCGCCTGTCACTCAACGAGGAGAACCAATGAACAGAATTCTGATGATGTGCCATGCTTCACTGCATAATGAATGGACAGGTTGGCAAGAGGAAGAAATAGTTATTGCTGCAAGTGCTGGCTCATCATAACATTTATCAATGAGCAGAACTGCATTCATTCCGTATGTTTCAAATGATTAAAATAAACACAAACCTAAGCCAATGGTAACAACAGAAATAAAACCCTGGGCTGGATTCCTGCCTCAATTTAAGCCGATGGGAGTTTTGCCATTGACTTCAATGGGGCCAGAATTCCACTGCTGATGTCTGTCCTCAGCCTCAGTTTAAGCAATGTACAAATAAAGGCTTTCTTTAAAGTTAAACTGTAAACTTGCTCTCTTTTACACCGATGAGAAGCCATATGGGGCCATATGGAAATAACATGACTTGTTAAAAAAAACCACCCTAGGAAGCCTCATCAAGAAAATAAGAATGTTAAATTTGCAAAGGAAAATACTTAAAAGTCTAAAATGCCCATACAACCTTCTCTGCCCCCTGGTACATATGGATTACAGGAGAGTCTTCAGTGAGGCAGTCACACAGCACAGCCCGTGCCTACTCTGATGAGCATACACTGCCTCATTCAAAGCCAAAAATGGCTCAGTACATAGCAGAAGGGAGAAACTGCTTTGTTAGCAGTACTGTTTTTGCAGAGAGCAAGACCAGGGGAAGCACAAGTAGCTGAAGGAAAACGAATGACAAGAGCTTACGAGAAGGGGAAATCTGGCCTTCTCCCTCCTTTGGGAACCGTGCCATTTCTTTGGGCGAGTCAGGCCTTTTTTTTTTTGCTAAGTTTCTGTGTTTTCTTTCCCCTTCTCCTGCTGCTTTCAGTGGCCTGATCTGCAGGCTTGGTTTGAGAGCACCCCCTACATTCTTGCCCCTACTTCAGCAAGGTCAGTCACTCAATCACATTTGCTCCTCCAGGCTTTGCTCCAAATGATGGAAAACCGAAGGAAAATTTCAATTGCTGGTATTTCACAGCTATCATATGCTTTCTACAGCCAACCACCAATTTTATGCATTCTGTGAAATCTGTGACAAGCCTAAAAATAGCCCAGCTTCACATATTAGCAGGTTAAAACACCTTCCCTCCCACAGGGTGAAAGTAGGTTGTACCTCAGAGCTATTTACATAGGCACCTTCGGCAGCTTTCTTCAAATCTATTCGCTCTGCAGGATTCAATTTTCATCTGAGGTTCTAAGAAAGAGGACATTATTTGTTATTATCCAGGATAGCTGGTCCCTAGGATAGACTAAACCCCGCCTTCCTAAACCAGAGCCCAATCCAGCCAATTAAAAGAGGGGTGGGACCACACCTGAGCCTATACAGGGCTGCTAGTAGGCAGCTGGAGAGGGAGGGCTGTAACAGGCAGAGCCTCAGAGGGGAAGTCATACTGGAGTGGAGCTAGCACCTGTGGTGGGTCCCAGGAGCAAAGGGCTCAGGGGAGCGGCCCTGTGACTGCTGCTCCAGGAGGGGAGCAGAGCTGGCCGAGGCTAAGAAGCCTGCAGGAGCTGGAGGGCCAGAGACCCCTTGGAGGAGTGGCCCTGAAGCCTGTCATTGAGGATTGAGTTCAGACTGTGTTCTGCCTGTCTGACAACCTCTGTTGTGAAAATAAACCTCCTTGAAGAGCCAAGTGTGGCAGTGCATGGTTTGGAGCAGGGGAGAAGCGACAGCCCTGGTGACAGTTATCTAAATGTGTGGTGGGCCATTGGTGACGTGTACTGATACACATGGCCATTTCTTTCCACGCTTCGCTGCTAAAACTTGCTAACGAAAACAGGCACAGAAAGAGGACAATATAAACTCCCCAAGCCAGAAACATAAAGGGGTATGATTCTCATGGCTGCAGTCTAACTTTCAACACCATATTCATTACCTGTATTTTATCCTCTTCCCTCTCTGCTTTACCTGTTAGTCACCTGTGCACAGTGCCAGAGTTTGATGGTGCCGTGGATGCATGTGCACTGAGTGCCGGTACTACGTTTAGAATGTCTGTTTCTTCTCCTCTGCTTCCTTCAGAATACACAAATGACTGATTATTCCTATTATTTATATTACAGCAGCATCCAAAGGTCTCAACTAAGATTGGGGGCCTCACTGAACTAGGCACTCTGCCTGTCCAAGGGCTGATAAACTAAAGAGACAAAGGGAAGAAGGAACGTTATATTCCTCATTGTACAGATCGGAATTGAGGCACAGAGAGGCTAAATGACTTGCCCACGGTCACACGGAAGTCTGTGTCAGTGCAGGACTGAATTCCAAACTCTTGAGACCCTCCTGCCTGATGAGGTAACAGGTGACTGCAGTCAAAACTCTCAAACTGTGTCAAATGTTTGTTGTAATTTGTATCTGCAGGCGCAGGGAACCTCAGAGTATAATGACCAACTTATACCGTTTTAATCATATTGACATACTGACTGCTTGCCTAGCTCTAAGCTTTGACTTATCTTAAGTGTAAGGAGAGGTAATGTGGTAGGGAGAATCTTGCAGATGTTTACTAGTAACAAAAACAAAAAGCCCCGTTGCACCATTGATATACAGACATACTATTACTGTCTTTATTGGTTTAGTAAATACTACAGTATTGTTATTCCTTTTTTAGTTCTATGAGGAGTTCTGTACTTTCCGCAGGCTTTTCTCCAAGATGGATGCCTAGCCATGTATTTAGTGCTGTATCCCATACATACCTCAAACTCCAGATAGTGGTCTTTCAGTTTTGTAGTCATCTACTTCCTTGCCTTTAAGTTTCTTGTCCGGCGGGTAGGAAACGATGCTCGGCTAGCTCGGTAGAGATTTGCTTCAGCTTAGCTTCATGTGATTTCAGCTGTTCATCCTTCAGAAACATATTAGTTATGTAAATGTCGACTCTCAAAGATTCAGTAAGTAAAAAGAAGAAAAAGACCCGCCCATACACTAAACAGCAACTTCTGGCAAGTAATTTTTTTTAACATTTATTTTATTTATCAGGTAAATTGTTAGGGCCAGGCCAGATCTTCAAGGGCTTGGCTCCAGCAGCTTCCTTGTAGGCATCCAGAAGAAATGGCCAGATTTTTTTAAGGTATGCAGCACCCAGCACCTCCCCAAGGCAGAATCTACCTCTCCTTCCCCAAGTGAGAACAATGGGGAATTGCCAGCCAAGGAGCCCTGCTTAAAATCCGGCCATTCCACTTTACTAACCCCTGTGCCAAATTCAGCCAAGTCAATGATGTTGTGCGGGGTACAAGTAAGGGCAGACTTGTCCCCACACTTAAGGTCATCGCAAATTTGGAAGCAACTCTGTGGCGACAGGATGGTACAATTATCAGACCCATCCCCTCTGTCATTCTGCCAGTATGTGTTTTCCAGTCTGTAGCAGCCAGTTGGTTAGAGCTATGCAAGGCACAGGCTCTCCTGGAGAAGGATGTCCTGTCCTCTCCTTAAGGCTTATTTCCTTTGTTAAACTTTACTCCACTGTGCAGTTGGAGGGGGCAAGGACTTGCTACTCTTTCATTCTAGGCCATTTCCTTTGTCACAATCATCCCAAACCCACTCAACCATCTGGGCAGATAATGGCACTCTTCTGCAACTCCCAGTACTTGCTCGCTCTCCTTCAAAATATGCACTTCTTAGGTCCTGCCGGCCCTACAGAGTGGTCTTATTTCTGAACTTGGGATGGACTGGGCTTTAAATTCAACACTGCACTTCAATGTTATTCCTCACCCACTGAACTAGCACTGCAGGAAAGAGCAGAAATGGTGAAATCTCATCTGTTTCTGACGACACAGGACCTGCTAGACTGGATCAGACCCAAAGTCCATCTAGTCCAGCAGTGGCCAATACCAGATGCACCAGAGGAAAGTGCAAGAACCCTGCAGAGAGAGACATCAGATCTCACCCTGATCTCTAACAGATTGGCTTAAGCCCTGAAGCACGAGGTTTGATATCCGTTCCAAAAATATTTACCATTCATTATAACAGCCCAGGATATTCTTGATATCTATTCAAGCCTCCATCCCTTTTTGATCTAGCTAAATTCTTGGCCTCAACTTCCAGTGGCAGTGAGTTTCTCAGTCTAACTACACATGTGGAAGAAGCACTGCCTTTTATCGATTTGAATCTGCCACCTTTTAGTGTCACTGAACATTCCCTTGTTCAGGTGTTATAAGAAAGGGAGAACAGAAGCTCTTCATCTACCTTCTGTAGACCAAATCATTATATACTTTTATTACATCCCTGTTACCAGCTACCTATAGGATGTAGACACTGGAGGTGAACTTGGTGAAATGACTTAGTACAATTATTTTTGTCTCGTCTCCTCCTTATCTCCTATTTCTGTCAAGGTCTGACCCTGCTGCCACTGCTGCCAATGAAAATGACGACACTGATTTTACTCTGAGCAAGAGCAGGTCCTTTGAAGCAAGTGCTGTAGCGGTCATCTGATTCAGCTCACAAACTAACACGGAGACCAAGCAAGAGTTGATCATTCATATTTCATCCTCTGCAGAATGAGAAACAGCCTGCTTACAACCTCTCCAGCTTGCAGATAAAAGCAGACAAGTTTTAGCTTGTCTTGAATTATCTGCTTGAAAATATAACAATCTTTTGCCATTAGCTCAAATACTTCAACTTATTCTGCTTCTCATGTCACCCTTTTACCAGTATGCAAATCACAGGGGTTTGTTTTTTGTTTTTTTTTGTTACTCCTGATAAAATGGAAACAATGAAGCTAGGAAATGGTGCACTTAAATGGAATGCTATCTCAGCACAGTGATCAGTGAAAGGATTTTTTTGATGGCTGTGGGTGAATTATTGAAACTCAAGCCGTGGCAGAGCTACAGTGAAAAACGGCAAACAAGACACTAGTTTTGTACTAACAGAAGGTGGAAACCCAGAATAAGACAAGTACTATTACTCCTGTTTAAGGCACTTGTTAGACTTCCACCAAAAATACAGCTTGAAGTGCTAATCTCCAGGCCACTGGAAGAATGATATTGTCAGAAGGTGGCCTTGAAGAATCTAGGTTATGAGGAAAGGCTCTGAGAGCTAAGAAGTCTGAAGGCGAGTCAGTAAATGGTGATGATGGCATAAAGCCTTTCAAATTTAGGAAAAGGAGTAATGAAGTTCAGAGAGACTTCTTTCACAATGCTAGCAGTAGATAAAATACTCGGGATCGCTTCATTCCAAAGATTAGATTCTCTCCTCTACTACTGTGGTGCAAAAGAAACACAAAGGAGACTCACCCATCTTACAGGGCATTTCCCCACTGGTGAAGAATCTGCAGGGGGACAGAAACCAGCCTAGCTAGCTGCATGCCAATCACCCTCACAGCTCCCATAGATGCACCAGGAGGGGTCCAGAGCACATTGTTCTACAGCATGTGCATCTTAGAGCAGCCCTGAAGCTGCTCTAAAGTGACACTGGATGATGAACTGCCTCTGGCTAGCCCCAGGGTCAATAAGCCAGGAAGGTGGCTTATGCCCACTTTTCTCACCCAACTAGCCCAAAGGGTAATAAATGCATGAGATAAGATTCAGGGAAGTCCGTGGGCCCAAAGAAATACCTAAATTCAAAAAACACCTAAGGCAGTGGTTCTCAAACTTTTGTACTGGTGACCCCTTTCACACAGCAAGCCTCTGAGTGCAAGCTCCCCTTATAAATTAAAAACACGTTTTAATATATTTAACCACCATTATAAATACTGAGGAAAAGTGGGGTTTGGGGTGGAGGCTGACAGTTCACGACCCCCCATGTAATAACCCTCACGCCCCCCTGAGGTGTCCCAACCCCAGTCTGAGAACCCCTGACCTAAGGTTTGTTTCAGGAGGAGGAGACTGAAGGCTCTCAAATAAATTAAATCTTACAGGGTCAAGGAGTATACCCATAATGTTGTGCTCTTGTGCCTGGAATGTCTTACATTCTTAGCCACACCCAGGAGACAAGGACTGTCTATCTGATGTGTAAATGAGCCTAAGGGCTTGGCTACACTTGCAAGTTAGAGCGCATTAAAGAAGCCCCAGGCTCCCTAACTCCTGATGTGTCCACAATGGAAAGGCACATAGAGCGCCCGGACTCTGCAGCTGGAGTGCTCCTGGTAATCCACCTCCACGAGAAGCATAGAGCTTGCTGCACCCTGGCTGAAAGGCCCGGGCGTCAGTGTGAACAAGGTGTTGCATTATTGCACTCTGATCAGCCTCTGGAAATGTCCCATAATCCCCTCAAATCAAGTGAAGGAGGACTTGTGGCAACTTAGAGACTAACAAACTTATTTGAGCATAAGCTTTCATGAGCTACAGCTTTATGCTCAAATAAATTTTTAGTCTCTAAGGTGCCACAAGTAATCCTTCTCTTTTTGCGAATAGAGGACTAACATGGCTGCTACTCTGAAACCTTAAATCAAGTGGTAACTCTTGTCATTGTTTGGAATCGGCTGTAGGAATGCCAGCTGCTTATCTGCTCTGGGACAAAGCAAACCATTACTGTGGAATGCTGCTGTTGTGAGTGTGTGTGTGACAGAGAGGGGAGGGGGGGACGGTCTGCTGCTGTCTGAACTTACAAGATAGCATGCTGACACACTCTTGGCCCCCCAAAACCCACTCTCTCTCCCCCCACATACACACAACACACTCCCTGTTACACTCCACCCTCCACCCCCCATTTGAAAAGCATGTTGCAGCCACTTGCACACTGGGATAGCTACCACAATGCACTGCTCTTTGTGGCATTGCAAAAGCTGTTAATGTGGCCACGCCAGTGCACTTGCAGCTGACAGTGTAAAAACACGGCAGCGTTTTCCCTGCTGCGGTCTCCGAAGGCTGGTTTAACTCCCAGCGCCTACATCTGCAAGCGTAGCCATGCCCTAAGGCTATTGGTGATACCTCCCTTTCTTCAGAGCACAAACAAATTACGTCAAGTTCTCCATCCCCCCCCACTTTAACTTTGCAAATATTTCTGCTCCTAAGAAGCAATTAGAGATAAACTCCTTTAGATGGAAGTGCTAGCAAGACTGTTTGCAGAGGAGTTTTACCTAGTGATAGCAACAAAATAACATAGCTTCAAGCTTTCCAGAAGAACCTTCCAAGCTCATCTTCGGACAAAGGACTCTCCACCCTGGGAGATATGCTTCTTATAATAACAACTCACCTGAGATAACTTTGTTGTGGTGGCTGGCAGAAGCGGACGACTGAACTTCTTCTGAGAGCCAATAGCAGCTGGAAATGGTGGAGCAGAAAATATTGCTGCCACACAATTGATTTTCTTGATCCATGCCTGCATTTCTTCTGGGCTCCTGTGGAAGAAAGATGGAGAGCAATCAGAACATCGGTGAACTCAGTGTCTCCTCCCTCTTCCTCCTTGCTGTCAGCTTTATCATCATAGGGACATATGAACTGAGCTCAGTCCTGAAGGCCATCTAGTTCAGTGTCCTACCTCCAGTAGTGGCTAGTGTCGAAGTCTCAGAGGGTGGCATACAGAGGAAGTTTCTTCCTAACCACTTCCCTTAGAGGTTGGCTTACGTCTGGAAACATCCATTTTGATGACAGGCAAAATGCTCTCACCCCTTAATTTGCTCATTTCTTCTTTACATCCTCAGTGGCTTCAATGAACCACAAACTTGGCCGCACCATTAGCTTGATTGCTAATAACTTCCCTTCCACAATCAACTACTGAGCCACAGAATACACAAGCAGCGACTACTTCCCGATTAAATTTAACCTAAGGAATGACCCTTGTCCAAGCTTCTACTTTGCCTACCCAAGACACAAAATCCTGCTTCGACCTCCTTTTTCCAATCCTTCTCCCCTACTTCTTACTGCAGAAGACTATTAATAACACAATTCTTTCTGCACTTCTCAACTACCAGCCTCTGTAAACCACTGAGTTTACTGCGCAACAGGACCCACAGCAAAGAAACTCCAAGACCTTCAATTAAATCTTCTGCACACTATTAAAAACTGCATGGGCAGTGCCACTGATTGAGGGATTGATGACCCTGGTGATGTAGGGAGGGGCCAAGCAAAGTATATTGGATGGTATAAACCTGTATTGAGAAAATCATGTGTATGCAAGGTCAAATGTGTCTGTTTTCCATCTCTTCCAACTATAGCCCTGATCCTGCAAAGACTTTCACGCATGCTTAACTTTAGGGACCGTGATTGAAGTCACATTGCATAAAGACCAGCTTAAATCTTTGCCAGATACAGATGGAAAGGGTGTGAAAATCATCCTCAGAAGAACATAACCACTATCAAACTAGGGCTCTCGGTGGGATCCTACCAGTACAGTTCTGTTTGAAATGGGACTACGTCAGCACGAACGAGATAACTTTTAGAGTGCACCAGCAGGGTCTACACATGGCAGGCAGAGAGCAACACGCTAGAGTACTTTCGATATCACACACCCCTAGTTCTTACTGCAGTGCTGCATAGTCATGCCTTCAGTATGTGCTTACTCTGGAGCAAGCTGTGGGATCATTAATGGCGTTAAATTTCTGTATATTCGTGGTTCAGCAGGAACATACTGCGGACGGCTGCAAATGGGCTGAGACTACACCAACAAATCAAATCAAAATAATTTGGATTTTCAATGCTGAGTGCTACAAGTGGCAGGTAAATTGCTAGTAAGGGCATGCAAATACAAAGCCAGAATGCTTTGCTGTATTTCCTGCCTTTATTACTTGTGTTTCAGAGGAGGCCCTCTAGGCCAGTGGTTTTCAAACTTTTTTTCTGGCGACCCAGTTGAAGAAAATTGTTGATGCCTGCGACCCAACGGAGCTGGGGATGAGGGGTTTGAGGTGTGGGAGGGGCTCAGGGCTGGGGCAGTGGGTTGGGGTGAGGGCTGAGGGGTGGGGCTGGAAATGAGGGGTTTGGGGTGTGAAAGGGGGGTTCTGGGCTGGGGTAGGGGATTGGGGTGTGAGAGGGGGTCAGGGCTCTGGACTGGGGGTGCAGGCTCTGGGGTGGGGCTGGGGATGAGGGGTTTGGGGTGCAGGAAGGGGCTCTGGGTTTGAGGGGGCTCATGGCTGGGGCAGGGGGTTGGGAGGGGGTTAGGGCTCTGGGCTGGGGGTGCAGGCTCTGGGATGGGGCTGGGGGTGCAGGAAGGGGTTCTGGGGTTGAGGGGGGCTCATGGCTGGGGCAGGGGCTTGGGGTGCTGGGTTACCTCCAGCGGCTCTGGGTCAGTGGCACAACGGGGGTGCAGAGGCAGGCTTCCTGCCTGTCCTGGCACTGTGGACTACGCTGCGCCCTGGAAGCGGCCAGCAGCAGGTCCGGCTCCTAGGTGGAGGTGTGCAAGCATCTCTGCATGGCTCTCGCCTGCAGGCACCCCCCCCAGCTCCCATTGGCTGGAAACTGGCCAATGGAAGTGTGGAGTCAGTGGTTAGGGCGGAGGCAGCGCACAGAGCCCTGTGGTGTCCCCCCCGCCTAGGAGCTGGACCTGCTGCTGGCCACTTCTGGGGCACAGCGCAGTGTCTGGACAAGTAGGAACTAGCCTGCCTTAGCCGGGCAGCACCGCCGACGGGACTTTTAACGGCCTGGTCGGCAGTGCTGACCAGAGCCACCGCGACCCAGTCCCTTCCATTCCGTGATCCAGTACTGGGTCGTGACCCACAGTTTGAAAACTACTGACCTAGGCTATAAAACCTACGGACTGGCTGATGTTCTATTTCACTGCATATTCTAAGGCCCTGAGCGTGTATTCTGAGTCTTGCAGGCTGACTCCTATGCCCTCATGAAGCCTTGCTGGCCTCCTGGGGACTCTGTGGGGTGCAGCAGTCTGCCCAGGCAGATCTCACAGGATGACTGGGGCTCAAGCAGAACATGGATTTTTTTTTTGAGGCCAGAAGGGACCCTAAAATAATCTAATCTGACCTCCTATCTAATGCAGGCCATAGAATTTCATCCATTTACTCCTGAACTGAGCCCAGTATCTTGTGTTTGGCTTCCAGAAGATCAATAGATCTGAAGAGATCAATAGATGGAGAATCCACCACTGCCTTCCCTTGGCAGTTTGTTCCAGTGGTTACTCACCCTCACTGCTACACATTTGTGCTAATTTCCCATTTGAACTTCATCTGGCTTTTACTTCCAGCCATTGCTTCTCATATCTTTCTCTGATAGAGTAAAGAGCCCTTCAGTACTTGGTCTTTTCTCCCCATGAAGATACTCTCATATCCTAATCAAGTTACCTCTTAATCACTTAATCACCTCTTAATTTTTGATAAACTGAACAGACTGATCTCCGTTAGTGTCCCACTTAACCCTTCACATCACAAACTTACCCCTACCTTCCTGCACTCCCAGAGGTTACAGTCATACCCCTCTTCTCCCAATCCTTTTCTGCCCACAAATAAAACAGCTCTAGAAAAACTCGGAGTGAACGGAACATACTGGGCTTGGAAAAGCAGGACCCTCCAGTCAGCTGTTTTGAGCTTTAGGACGTTGGGCCTCTTCTCATAGTCTGTTGCCTTTGATGCCAATGCATGGTGCACGCTAACTGCATTTTTCAAATCCTCCTCAAACAAAGCCTTTTCTGGTTTATATTCATCCTGCAGTAATTAAAATGAAAAGACGGCACAAGTTATTTCAGGTTGTTCATCTCTTCCTTTAACCTAACAATACAGTCATGTTCCATAAAGGGCCATCAACAATGATTATAAAAATATCAGTTTAACCTAATCTGTCCTATAAACATTTCCATTTTCAGTTCTTAAAATGTTACCTTTTAAAATTCTTTAATATCTCTGCAAGGAAGTGAAGGAATTCCACCACCTCCCCACAAGAATAGGGAAGAACAGTAAGTGTCATGAAGAAGTTAAATAAATCCTAGAGGGCTAAATTCCTCAGTGTTCTTAAGTCATACCCCAGAAACTGATTTTAGATCTCACATGGTGTCAAACCAGTGTAAAATGTGAATCAATAAAAAAACCAATACAATCCGAGACACAGCAGTGTTGTAAAGTGAAGCCGCGAAGACACTAGTCAACCAGGGTTGTGCATACGTGTGCAACAACATGTGAAGGTGGCACAGCCAGCCAAAAATAGGGCATTCCAGAGGCATGTCAAGGGACAAGTCACCTCCTGGCAATGCTGCAGTGGTGTAAGTTTACACCAAGTTGCTTAAAGAGAAGTTGCAAATAGCACTTAACCTCTATCCATCCCTAACCTATGACCACATGAAGTTGATCAATCTTGATGTCAGATATGTCTCCTTGGGACTCCTGGTGCTGAACAGGGTGGAGCATAGCTGCCACATAAAGGGGATCTAATGTTTCAGGGGGGAGAATAAGCTCTGGCCGTGGGTGATCTGTCTCCGTGATTATCAGACACTACTGGGCAGCGATCTAGTAGGCAAACCTGCTCTAGGAACGACAATGCATGGTGTAGCAATGCTTTAAACGGAGGCCCCGCTAAGGGAATGGACTCATTTGAGTGCCCCGCACTAGGTCAGGTCTTCAGCTGGTGTAAATCAGTGCAACTCCATGGAGCTGGCCAACTGAGCATGGTTAACCCCACGTGGGAATTCTAAGGATATACACGCCACTCTGCAGTCAGAGCTAACTAAGTTGCTACCAAGCCTGGAATTAGGGGTTTCCTCGACTCATCACCTTGGCTAGTTCAGCATCCACACAAATTAAACCATTGACTTGCTGAATTAGGGTTTCATCAGGATTCCCCCAGGTGGCTCATGCAGCAGGACACAGCCTGCACCCGATCTTCACACTGCAGGTGCAGTAAGCACACCACTCTCATGGGATGATCATCTCTGACCCTCAAGTGCAGGACAGAGCTTTCCATCCCTCCACCAGGGTCATGGAGTGGCTGTGCTGGTTTTCCCCCAGAGACTCCGATGATCCGGGTGGTTTTCTCAGACACAGGATCCATGCAATGGTGGGTCTGGTAGGTCATTATCACCATTTGCTGTCCAAAACCAATCCACTGGCCTGTAGACCTCTCCCTGCCTGTTATTTTCAAGAGTCACTATGGTTCTGCTAAGACCTGCAATGGAGACAAGAGCGTAGGAGACTGGAGCAAAAGAACCCCTCTGAATCTAATCAAATGTGGCATAAGGAGTGTGCATGATCCCATGGCAAGGAGAAAAGATGGAGACTGGCAATGCTCCATGGAGAGATGCAAGCTGCGATAAGCCTCAAGCCTGCAGTGGTCTGGCTCTAAAATGGTCACCGAATGTCAATGATCTGGTCAGCTACTGCCCTGTCTCACACTTCCCCCACTTCTTGGGAGGGGAGATGATGATGGTAAGTCAACTCCCTCCAGTATCCCCCTCCCAATGACGCTTCACACCTGGACACATATGGAGACAGAAAGATCCCTTCTTATCTACGGACTGAAGTCAAACACCCATGTGAACCCTATTAGGTCAACTGGCAACAATACCACTGATTTTGGGCCTCTGTTAACTTCCCTGAAAGCCCTGGGAAGGGAACCATGGAATCTCTTAAAACAATTTTACTTTGTTACTCTCAGACAAAGTCTAGAGGCTTGTGATGGGCAATCAAACTTCCGCCACAAAAGCCCTCAGTCCGGTAGAGCTGATACGGGATGCTGAGACTTGGGCTGAAGGACCCCAGTAGTTGGAGAACACCAGGCTATACATCTCCTTTAAACATGAACAAAACAATTCCCCTGAAGTTCCAGTGTCTGAATCGAAGTTGGCTGGCTCAGACCCAAACCCAGTTACACTGAAGCAGCATGACAGAATAATTTGGCAGGAGCTTTGGCCTCTCTATCCGCTGAAGTCATTCTTTAATGCAGTGTTCAGTCTCAGCGTCCTACTGAACTCAGCTCTCCTTGGATTCCAGGTAGCCAGCCAGAACTGCCTTTTCCATTTCCAGCTGACTCAGGCTGTGCCTTCCTTAATCCATTTTTAGTGAACCCCAGCATGACATTTTGCTTGTTACCAGCTATTGTACAATGGGTGGACGTCTTCACTGACCTTGCATGATCACTATAAAATCCTTTTCTTCCGAGGATCCTGCAGATCTCCAGGTGCAGATACTTAGGTATGGGCTCTGTCCTTACGTCATTTATCATCTCAGGTCAATTTTTTTATTTTTATTTTTGCTAGTCGAAGAAAAGGGTCTGAGCAAATTTATACACAGAATATCCTACCCCATAGCATCATAAAGATACAGTGTAACATCGCAAAAGCAGTATCGCTGCAAACAAAACCCAATCCAAATAAACCAGTGTGGCCTGCTTTACTGCACCATTTGTCAAGAAACCATTTTTTATTGCGTGAAAACCAGCCCAAGCTCACTGTCTTCTACACACACATCCCATTTCAGCTCAGGCTAATGACAAGACATTGTGACAGTCTCCTGCTCCACTGACTTCCCATCACATTAGATCGACAGAGGGCTGGAAATTAACCTGGGACTCGAGACTTCCATGCACAGGACAGATGTTATAAGCTTGTCAAATTTCTGATTTTATATAATCTTGGGCAGAAGTATTTAGTTGGCTAATTGCAAGTGTTTCAGCAAAGCTCCTCTGGCGCCTGGCTGCTCACTGATTCAGAAAGCATCTTTCAATCACTCATTTAATAATGGAACAACAGACAAGACAGCAGTTAGCACTGGCCCCGTTCCACTGAATGTGTGGCCATAGGCTCTGATTCTGCTGATGCTTATACAAGTGTAAACTTGGAGTTACCGTCCTTTAGATACCACTGTAAGGGTGTCTTTAAAAAAAGAAACATGGATAGCAAATCATGTGAGAGCAGAATCAGGTCCATATTGCCCTTTGGAAGATGATATATCTACCAGTTTTCAGAGTAGCAGCTGTGTTAGTCTATATTCGCAAAAAAAAAGTTATTTGTTAGTCTCTAAGGTGCCACAAGTACTCCTTTTCTTGATATCTACCAGTTATTCTTACAGTGCATCTAGAGGTCACTGCTGAGATTGGGGCTCCATTGCACTAGGTGCTGTATAGAGATAGAGTATCCTTGAAGCGAACAGCTCACCATCTCGACTGACAAAATGTGGGAGGGCAAAAAGAGGCACATAGAAGGGATGTGACTTGCCCAAGATCATACAGATGCTCAGTGGCAGAGCAATGCAATTCTCAGAATAGTTTCCACGGAAGCCAAGATAGCTAGAGCTCTTCTGGAAGTTACGATAATTTGCATATCATTTAGGCTATACACCAGCACTTTTGTCGGCAAAACTTTTGTCGGTCAGGGGTGTGAAAAAACCACACCCCTGACTGACATAAGTTTCACTGACAAATGCACCGGTGTGGACTGTCCATAGAGTGGCTACATGGGAGATTGTGCAGCCGCGCAGCTACAGCTGTGCTGCTGTAAGGTCCATAGTGTAAACATAGCCTTTGTGCTGACAACCACAGTTCTGTAGCTTTCACTACAATTAAGCATGCCAGACTCTGCAAAAACCCTGTTTCTCCTGAAACAATGAACTTCTGGACTTAGATTTTTCCATGCTTCGTTTCTCCCTAAGGTGGATTTCGTGGAATCAAAACATTTTCCGGTAACCTGTCACTTCTGACAAAAGCTTTGACAGGAAAAAGTCGAAACAAAATTTTGACTTTCTCGTTTCCTTTTGATATGGTAAAACTCTTTTGTTTCAAGTTTATCATTTAGTTTGGACTTTTATATTTAATATTTCAACACCATGTAAAGTCAAAACAATTCGATGGTTCCAAACTGAATTTTTGTTCACTGCAGGAAATTTCAGCATTTCATGTTGATCTAGAATAAAATCCCCGCCCTGTTTCTGGCCAGTTTGAAGGCAAATCCTCCCCCTAGCCTCCTCTCAGGCCATGATTAACAGACTAGTTTCTGACATGCATCATTGCAGACGGGGGTCTCAAGAAGGGATCCGAAGAAGGTGGTAGAGGCCTTCTGCGTCAGTTCAGGAAAGAAGGTCCATACACATAGGCAGCATGGAAGGCAGCACAGAGATACGTGTGTGACAAACAGGCAGATGATGTTGTCTTCACTGGTAGGGCAGAACGTGTGAAGCCGTGAATGACAGCAGCAGACGAGTAGGGATGGGCAGAGTTAAGAAAGAGAGAGGGAGACATCGTCAGAGTGACAGGCAGGGAGAGGATCTGTGTATGGACTGGAGATGGGCCTTGTGGGTCTTGGGAAGCCAGAGTGGGTGCCCAGCTGAAGGGAAGCTCCAACAGGAAAGGGTTGGGAACCCTTGCTTTATCCCCCTCAAAGAAAGCTATTTCTTTTACCTTTTGCAAGTAAAGCACTGTTCCCTTCAGCACAGCATAGAAGGTTTTCCAGCCACGCTTCCCTCTGGGAGCTAAAGAGAAAGCAAAAGAAATGCAACTCATTTAACTCAAATCCATTTTACCCTTTGTCTAGGCAACAGGAAACCTACATTAATTCTGCATTCAATAACTCTCGTATTCTGCTTTTCAAAGCGGAGCGTAACTAGCCAGAGTGCCTGCTTTGCAGGTAGGGCCGGGGGAAACAAAACAGCCAAGATTACAGGCCAGGCCCGGGTCAGCAGGCAAATAGAGCTTACCCAGAAAACAGCTGCAGTACAGGTGCCTCTCCAATTCTGCAACCAAGACAACATGAATTTCACCAGCAGCAGGAGTGGGAGATGAGTGGGCAATACCCTCCCATGCTATTCAGCACAGTCCGAGCTCTGTGTCGTGGCAGAGGATTAGAGTAGTGCAAGACCACCAGATAGAGGAATTGGAGGGAACTTCTCTAAATGCAGGCAGGCACCACCCATAACTGTTACAGTGCCACTCTGTAGGGGATGGCAAACAAAGCATCCATCCCTCTTGCTGCAGCCACAAGGAAACCAGGATCAAGTTTTCAGCTGCTTCCCCAGTCCCCTCTTCCTAGCAGAAGGAGAGAAAATGATGGAAGACAACTAAAATCCCAGACTAACTCCTATATTAAGCTGGCGTTAAAGCTGAAGGACCACACCAGTGAAAACACAATAAACTTGTAATTATCCCAAACAAAGTATTACAAAGCCAGGGAATTCAGAGTTAAAGCTACACTTCAAAGTATACCCCAAATAAATGTGTTAGTCTCTAAGGTGCCTTCTCGTTTATGGGCACAAGGCCACAAGCCACTGGAGGGTGAAGAGAGATACCTAAGAGATAAAACAAACATAAAAGATGCTCACTCCTCTTTCCATCCATATCTGCATGGATTTTACGAGCCAGAAATCCAGTTTTATACACAGCAGCATTGGGATCATGAGGAATGTCCAGGAAGGGGTTATTGGAATGGCCGATCCGAGTCATGGCCTTTGAATGGGGTCCGTTATCCTTCTCATCAGTGCCATCAGAGTGAGATTTTTTTTTCTCCTCTTCGTCTCTAAAAAGAGATGAACACAAAGTTTAAGTGAAAAACCCATCGCCCAGCGTCATTATCCTGCAAGGTTTCATCTTCTTAATTTCTGCACATGCTTTATTTTTCAAAATGTTTCCTCTCTTTAGGTTATTCTAATAAGCATTTTTTTTTACTATGGGCTTGACCTAAAACCCACTGAAGACAGAGGGATGTCTCCCATTGGCTTCCATAAGTTTCGGATCAACAAAGTATTTAAGCACAAGCCTAACTTTAAACATTTTGACACAAAAAAGCCATTTTCCCCTACTGACAAAACTTTTATGGGGAATATTTTCAGCCAGTGCTATTTGTAACTGTTTCTCCATGGCTTGGGTGCCCAATTCTACCACCTGTCCCTGCCAAGCTCTTACGGGAAGTCCGTGAATGAGAACTGCAGGATCAAGCCCTTGCTTTTGAAGAGACTGCTTCTCCCCTCCTCGCCAATGAGGAGATATGGAAAAAGCAATCCCATGGCAAATGAATTGGTTTTGCAATGACAAGATATGAATGCTTGAAATCTTTATATTTGTGAGGTCCAGTTATGGAGATCTGTACCTCTGCTAATATTTGCCTCCATGAGTTCCAGCCTCTCACTTGACAAACCATCACACTCTCCCAGGACCCCAGACCCACGATGTGGGCGGAGTAACAGGATACCCCTGTTCCCAAACCTAAATTCTGGAACAGTGGCAAACAAAAAGCATGGCGTTTTGAGAACTGGCGTTTAAAGGAGGCAGTTCCCATGCAGGAGGGGATCTCCAGACAGTGCAGTTACAAGGCAGATTTCAGAACAGAACTGCAACACTAGTTTACAATACTATTAATAATAATGCTAAAATTCAGGGTAATAATAATAATAATAAAATAATAATAATAATATAATAATTTGTACTACCATAGCACCTAGAGGCTCTAGTTGTAGGCAAGGACCCCATTGTACCAGGCACTGTTACAATTCTCAACGATAAATTTAATTTGGGGATTTTCCTTTTCCCAAAAGTAGTAAAATTCTCCATCACAATTTCATTATTTTTTCCCTTGGTGGGGTCATTTTTTCTGTACACTTCAGACTAAAAGAGGAATCCCAATACCTCCATTTTATAAAAGATAAAGGTTGTTTCAACAGCAGACTAAAAGTACTCCTGTTCTTTTTTTAAAGACACCACTGTTTTTCTGTAATCTACACAGCCCTGCTTTGAAAAAGGCATTACAGATACGGATAATTTGAATGCAGACCGTGGATTTGCAAGGGTCTTCATCGAACAATTCTTCAAGCATGTATATTATATTGTGTCTCCATTCACCCTATTCTACACTCTAATTCTTACTTCTATGCCAGCATGGGGAGCAAACATACTTGTTATAAACAATGAGGGAAATGCTGATCTCTGTGCTCCATCTAAATATCATGCAAATGAAACATATTTCACTTTAGATTATTCTGTGCCTAAAATGGAGCAAGTCAAACTCAGTATCCTTCTCCACGATGGAGCCGGTAAGGATCCATCTGATTCTAAGGGCAGAAGGGATCATTATGACCATCTAGTCTGACCTCCTGCATTGCACCAGGCATGGAAATCATACCCATCTCGCCCAACAGTTTAGGGTTGATATTAGGAGAGGGTGGCACGACTTTAACTTCCTAATACAAATGTACACCCACAAGAACCTCATGGGGATACTGGAAACCCTGAGGGGAGTTTAATTCAGTAGAAGGATGTAAAGTTATATACCAGTTGTTGGGCTAAATTCATTCCAGGAGTAACTCTACTGACATCACTGGAGGTACCTCAGGGATTAATGGTGTGAAATTCCAGCTCCACTCAAGACAATGGGAGATTTGCTCTTGACTTCAGTGATATCAGGATTTCAGTCATTGTCTTTGCCATGTTTCTGTCGCTTCCCCCACCCTAAAAAACAAGGCTTGCTATAGCCCCAGTACAATTATAGCTCCATGTTCCCAGGAGCATGAGGCAAAAATACTGTCAATCCCTATGTAGTCCGACCCTCCCCCATGTCCCTAACTCTTTAAACCACAGACCAAACATTTAACACAGCTAGAGGAGATCTGCATCTGTATGCAAACAAGCACAGATTATGGAGGAGTAGAAGGAAGGGGGGAAAAAAGAAAGAACAACAATCAAATTTCCTGGGATCTCCATTTCCGTCATCACACTTCCTATCTCGTTCAATCCTACTAAATGGTATTTCATGCAAGAGGAATTGGGGAGCAGCTAAAATAAGGAATATTTCGTGACAATGTTCTTCTCTGAAAAGTGACTGTATGAAGGAAAAGAGATATAGGATCCCATAATGACTGGCTCTCCACGACTTCCAGATCAGAGCTGAACACATTACAAATCACAAGACATGGTTCATTTTAATAGCCGACGGCTTTGCAATGGGAGCTAAGTTAGCACTTGTCTTTGATGGTACTTGAGAAGAAATGGACCACAGCTCACCCTCCCAGAGCCGCACTTACTCTGCCCTGCTGATAGGAGTATAACAAAAAGCTTTTGCTACTAACTGAAGCATCCGATTTTAACCACACCAGGGAATGGATGTGTTGAATACGATGATCCTTTTCTGTCTACAGGTTCAATAATGAAATTTATGGGAGCCTTTCACGAACTTCAGTGGGCTTTGGATCCAGCCTTGTAGCTGCACTGTAAACAGCAGGATGGACAGCAAGTCTTTTAGAATGATGACAAATCTAGCCAGTAACAAGCGATAAAGAACGAGATGAGGATTGTGTAGCAGTCCTCCATATATCATTTATCAACCATATATCATATATTACCCTGCTCTGCCCCAGGTCTTTAATCCACCACATACCAATTGCTGTCAAAGCTCGGAAACCCTGGTTTAGCCTACAGGAACAAAGAGAATCTCTGGCTATCAAAGAGACTCTGACCAGATTAACAGCATTTCTTCACACTTCAATATCCTGGCTGCGCTGACCTAGCACTACAGCAGCTTCACCGGTGGTAATAACATGCTGCTCCATCCACTGTGATGGAGCCGACTGTTCTCATGTGTCCACCCTCCTTTGCAGGCCAATCTAGAGGGGTGGGGAGGAGTCATGGTCCCTCTCTTTTCAGGATAAGTAGTCCCAGAGCCCAAGCACGGCTATTGTGACCAGTGACCGCACAATGAGGAAGGCGGCTTCGGGCTCAGCCCTTACAGCCACTGCTCATAGTCCAGCCCTAAGTTAACAGGATCACCATTGGAGCCTTTCTCAGAATGTGCCCTGCATCTGCTGGGGTTGGAGGTAGCTTACTCATGAGCTTGGATTGCCCCTGAGACCCAGGCACTAATGGCTGACCAGCCACATACAGCATTCCATGAGGATGAAGTGGCCCTTTGCCCATATCCCAAATTCCTATCCAAGAAGGGTCTCTGATTTCCACCTCCACGAACCTGCCTGTATTTCCCCCCGAACTCCACTCACTATCAGAGGAGACTAGGCTGCAATGGCTAGACATTAAGAGGGCTTTAAGCTACTATCTGAACAGGACTACACCACCCAGTAAATCACCTTGACCGAAAACCGTGGGAATAATGCTAGGAGCCAATTGATTCCCACCTAGGTTGTCCATGTGGATTAGTCTCTGTGCACGCTCTCGCCAAGAACGAGATGAAATTCTAGCACATTTCACCAAGCCTAAGGCAGCTGCAGGGGCTGGCCACAAAACGTCTCTGTTGCTGGGATATGACATGGAGCTCCATACATATATCCACGCTGCTTTATTCTAGCTCAGAGCCTCAGCTTGGGAGAGCAGTCCTGCGATGTTTACTCAGGAGAGACTCCTCAGATCTACCCGCTTTCAGTCTTGCAGCTGTCTGTTAATTACCAGGAGCAGGGCTTTCTGCAGGTAATGCTCACAGAAAGAAGAGTGGCGTATAATGGCTGCACACTTCCAGATGATTGCCTGCACGGCTTCTTATTCCCTGTCCACCTTCCCTAACATTCCAAGTCATAAAACAGATTCTTGGTTGAGCAGATGGAGCAGAGTGGGGGCTGAGGCTGTTCCCTTTTCTGACACTCAGGTGGGGACACAAGGGCATAAACAGGATGCAAGCAGCCCCAATGGATTGTGCGCGCCAGGAAGCTGAGCTTGCGTACTGAGGGTGCACACATCACCCTGGGTGTGGAGCCATGCAGGCAAACATCTCAAAAAGAGACACAGCTACTCTGGGGTGTAACCCTTTTCTTTAACACCAAAATCCACTACTCAGCACCGACATCAGTCTAGGGCTGGTGCATTCCTTTCTTGTTGGTGTATTCATGCCGCAAAGAAGATGAATAAGGGGAAATGCCGATTAATATGGTTAGAAACAGAAGTTTTCTCTTGTGTTTAGCACAGAGTTCTGATGAAGTATTAGCTTGTCAAAAAGCAGATAAGGGCAGGTAGATCGGCCTCTTTTGAATTAAGTCTCTTTAATATTAGGTTGTTGTCAAATTCTCCATAGTTAATCCAAAGACAATACTAGACAACAAACCAAGAACAGGAAACTCAATCCAAGAGTTGCGTTTCTATTCAGTGATTCCAACACTATGCACTGGAAGGTAAAGGAAGAAACTCAACATCTGTTTTATTTATGTAGTCATGGAACAAACAGAGGATTTATATTTCTGCCTTTTGAAGATGAAGTTTCCTACTGAATTAAATGTCTTTCCTCCTTGTAGACACAGCTGATTTGCATAATTAACTACTTTCCTACTTGAGGAGAAGGGAAGTAGAACACGGACTTTTCTAATGGAAGAGTGAATCCAATGTTTGAGTCTCACCGACCAAGATGATTGTTTCCAGAGTCTAATCACAGTGCAATGCACATAGGAAATGGATTACCATACCAGGGACTGATTTTAAGATCATGAATTCTGCACAGTATACTTACACTGCCCAGTCAAGCTTCTCATTCTTGATCGAATTGTAGAGAGCCTGCAAAGAGAAAGAAACAAGAGGGAATTACTGTTTGGACTCTGTCATATATATTTCAAGATGCCAATAGAAAATATGTAACTACCACTAGCAAATGAGTTGCCTCTGAACAAGAAAGAGCATTAGCCAGGCATGGCAACTCTTAGACTTGAGCAGGAGCAAGAATACTGATCAAGGTCGGACAAAAATTTTAGACTATAGGGTCTGAGATTTCAATAATTCTCCAGAGGTAGAAACATCAGACACATTTTTTGTGCAAAATTTTAGTTTTGAAATATCACACAAGCTACTGAAACGCAAAAGACATTGTAAGACCACAGGAATGCATCTGGGGTCAAACCCTGGCCCTATGGAAATCACTGGGACTTTTGCCATTGACTTCAATTAAGTCAATTTCACCCCTGGCTTTTATGGAGATCTGTACCAGAATAGCTTACCTGTGAGACACATTAAAATCACTGAGCCTGAAACACACTTTTATACCTCCATCAGATATCTGCATACACAGAAGCACCATAAAATATTCGGTTTCTATGTGCAATGTAACTTGCATTAAATAAACTGCAAATATCTTGTACATTGCTGTAGTACTAAGGGCCAGTGTCTTTGGCACTGAAAATCCCAATTCTTTTGGTGTCAATGGGCTGTTGTGACAGGTCTTTACAAAGTGGCGGCCTGTCGGGGAATTTGAACTCCTGTGGACATCAGATAGTTGGAATGAGCTTCCTCCGAGTAGGGCAGTTCATACCACATTGGCTAAGTGAGTTTGATCAGGTCTCTCTCACATGGCTGACCCATATAGTGGATAAGAGCCTAATACTGCTAACAGCTAATGGAGTACTCCTTTAATTTAAGTGGCCAATGCCTGTACTTTTGTTCGTGAAATGCCCCAAAGTTCTAGCAGAGCATATACCCCACACTTGGGGGGTACTTTACACACACAAGTAAATTTACTTCAGCTTATTCCTAAACACCCCCCCCACAAAACTCTGTTAACATCTAGAAGAAGTAGAACTTGAAACAAAACAGACCATTATATACATGGTTACCAAAATACAACACACCACCTTTGAGCAAATATGGAAATCATCAGCTACAAGGTATGCAACTGTGGAACCCTTGAAACCAATTCAAGTACGCACACCAACAAACAATAAATTCCTACTGACCAGCACCCTTAACTCTGCCCCAAAACAAAACTCACAATTAGAGCTGTGTGAATAGTGGATTTTTTGGTTCACTGGCAAATCCAAAACCACCAAAACAAAATTTGGTCAAACCAAAAATGAAATGTTTCAAAATTTTAAGCAAATTGAAAAAAAAATCTGCTTTTTAAAATGTTTAAAATAAGATTAAAAGTTGTTTCAAAACAGAACATCATTTCAATCTGAAAATTCCAAGGTTTCCTTTTGGCAGTGTTGAAATGGAACAATTCAATTATTTTGGATTATTTTTCTGGCCATCAAAACAATTTGGCAAAATTGACACAAATTCCCAAAATGTTTCTATAAAAAAGTAGCCCAGCTCTCCCTAGGACTATCAAGTCTCATCCAATCTTATCTACCCATCAAACAACTGGGCAGCCCTGACCCTGCAACAAGAGCCTCCCGGGCAAGCCTCAGAAGTCCCATGGAGCCCCACATGGTTCCCAATGCAGGATCAGGGCCTTAACACTTCACTCTTATTCATACAAAAGTTGGGAAAACCCTGGCCTTTAATTCCACCACTTGCAACCAGGTCAAACAAAGACACTCTTACAATCCAAATCTCCTCCAGTGCCAGACACAACTGTGCAGCAGTTACTACCACCTTCCAGCCATTGTGCAAAATAATTCCTTGCACCCACAGTTTGACAAATATCACGGAAGAAAAGGCTAGTAGAGGCACATACTGGGCCAGATACGGAGGTGTGTCTGAGCTATATTCAGTACCCCCGAGAGGGGTGAGGCATAGATGGCTTTCTGCCACCTGTTCGTGGAGCATAATTTAGCTTCATGATCTCTCTAATGTGAAGTGACTACAGCAGGCCTTCATGGCCATTCTGCAAACCCAGATTAGCAAGTGGGCAGCCTTTCCTGCTCGACATGCTCCGGCATACTACTATACTGCGGGAGCAGGGCCAGGCCTGAGTGGCACAGGGCCCGGTATCTTTATTTTATCTCTTAAGCAAGATCATGAAATTACGTTCCTTAGATTAAAACAGCAACGGCTAGTGTTACAATGAAGCATCACATGTACTATTATTATCTGTGTTACACCAGAGCACACAACCCGCAAGTGACATCCAGGGCCCCATTGTGGTGGGTGCTGGACACACATGTAAGATAATGCAGACCCTGCTCTGAATTGTTTACACAGTCTATTACTATTGATCTGCAGTAGTTCCCACTGCACGCTAACAGCTTTCCAAGGCCAGTGCTCCACGGAGCTCATGAACCAAGGACAAACAATTAGACAGAGGTTAGGGAAAGGGGAATATTTACCTAATTTCAAGGCAAGACATCATAAGTGGGTTTAACCATACATAGGTGGGAGAAGGGGAAAGAGAACCAGGTTAACCCCAAGGTGCAGTTATAAATGAATTAGATCCAGGTTCCTTTTATCAGTATAGCATGAGCTGGAAGAGATGCCTATAGTTAGGGTTGCGTGATACTCTCCATTATGAGTCCCTGTTTTCAGTTTGTTATAGTTTTGCTAAACTTCAGTTGTTCAGACTGGTATTTCCATGTTTGCTCTCTAGCACAGGCTTGCTGGAGACAGGGTATGAAAAGGAAGGAGTTTCAGTTAAAACCGTTCAGCTGTTTCCAAGAATGAGGTTAGGGAAAAACAGATAGTTTTGCCAATGTTAACTTTTTGGCCAGTTGTTTTTTTTTAAGAGCTCTAGCACCCCCAGACTTTGTAGCAGGGATTGGAAATTTGGCAGAAGGATGGTCCTGGAGTCAAGGAGGTGCCTTTTGTTGTCATTCTGAAAGTCCAGCCAGATCTGATCCAGTTAAAAAAGAGTTAAAATGGTTATTTGGACACACTCAGTATTACTGATTACAGGTTTGCTGCTAAAGATCTCCGGAGATCCATCTGCACCAGGCACACTCCAGCCCAACAGGGCTTCCTACAGTGGGCACAAAACCAGAGCTCCAGCTGGGGAAGGCAGCAGCGACTACCTCACTAATTTTACCTAGAGGAAGGTACTTGTGGTTGGGACCAGCAGGAGACAATGGGTTCTAGTCTCAGCTCTTCCACTGACGGACATTAATTATGTGCATTACTCAGCCCTTATTACTGAACAAGGCCTGACATTTCTACTTTAACAGGGTAGTGGGCATCATACACCCAGTCATATGGGTGTGTGGGGAATAGAGAGACCCCCAGAAAAACAATATATTCTCTCCACAAGATAAATAGATAGATATTCTTTTATTATTTACACAATGGACAGGAACTCATCTCTAGCCCCTTTCTCTTCTCACCGCTACAGAGGGTATTCCAGAGAGAGGATGGATTGTTTGGTAGTGAGAGTTCTAGCTTGGGCTGTTGGAGATTCGGGTTCAAATCCCACTCCACCGCAAGCATCCTGGGAAAGTTACATAGTCTTTCTGTGCCTCAGTTCCCCATCCGTAAAACAGGAATAACAGCACTGCCTCACAGCCATGCTGTGAAGACAAATACATTAAAGATTGTGATGCGCACAGATGTAGCACTGGAGTAACTTCTGCAGCCTCCATGGCCCTAGCAGGTATGCAGTGGGGAAGAGAGGCAACGTTTCCCAGTGGGTAGGGGGCTGTGCTGGGCGTCAGCAGACCTGGGTTCTTTTCCTAGTTCTGCTACTGACCTGTTTTGGACCTTGGGCAACACGCTTCACCTCTGTGTGCTATGGTTGCCAAGCCTCCAGGATTGTCCGGGAGTCTCCAGGAATTAAAGGTTCATCTTTAATTAAAGATTGTCATGTGATGAAATCTCCAGGAATACATCCAACCACAACTGACAACGCTACTCTGTGCCTGTTACTCCAAAGGCAGGCACTGTACAGTTTGCCTTTCCCATTTAAATGGTAGCTCTAGGATGGTCTCTCGTTCAGGGTTTGTACAGAGACTAGCACAATGGTCCCAATCTTCGTTGTGTCTCTAAGTGCTACTTCAATGCAAATACCTGCAGCGCTGCTTAAAGGGGCAGCAGTCAATTTCTGACTCTGCTCCCTGCATCCGCAGAGTAGTGCGCAGGTGCCCCCTCCTTCTCCCAAGTCACCCTAATGCACAGCAGAGGTTTGGTGATGCTCACGCTCCCCATGCGACAACATGCACTAGATCGTGCGGGGCCCAGTACAAACAAATCACAACAACCCCCCCCTCCCCCGTGTATGACCATGGGAAAGCCTCTCCAGTGGACAGGGCACTGGGCTAGGACATAGGAGAGCAGGCTTCTATTCTCAGCTGGGCCACAGACCCGTTGCATGACCCTGAGCGGGCCTACGCTGTGCTCTGCCAATGGGCATATCCCTCGTGTTCCTCACAGGGCTACTGAGAGGCAAAACATCCATTAACGAATGTGAGGTGCTCACATAGGACAGCGAGGTACCTAGACAGAGTCCCTTCAATCTCCGTTAGTCACAGGGGTCATCCTTAAACAGCTTCAATGCTGCCTTACACAATGTGACCTCGGTATCTGAGGTATTCACTGCACTTGCTATGCGGAATAACTAGAGAATATTGAGGCAACGAACAAGTTTTTAAAGGTAGCCAATATATTTACGCATCTTGGGGCAAGGAGCAGTTACTGAGCAGAAGCTCAGGGTGTAACCCATTCTCACTCTCTGATGCAGCTGCTCATCAGTCCAGGGACGCAAAGCAACTGTAAACCCAGTTTAAGATGTACTATCTTACTGAATCAGGCCCTGTGAGATTCCTTATCATCATAAAACCCCACCAAATATTGAAAGCCAGTGGCAGATCAACACATACAGCCTGAGGGTCTGCACTGCCATTTTATGGCTACTCTCTAAGGCCCTGATTCAGAGAACGACATTCTTTTAAAGGTTTCAGAGTAGCAGCCGTGTTAGTCTGTATTCGCAAAAAGAAAAGGAGTACTTGTGGCACCTTAGAGACTAATAAATTTATTAGAGCATAAGTGATGAAGTGAGCTGTAGCTCACAAAAGCTTATGCTCTAATAAATTTTTAGTCTCTAAGGTGCCACAAGTACTCCTATTCTTTTAAAGGTTTCAGAGAGGTAGCCGTGTAAGTCTGTATCAGCAAAAACAATGAGGAGTCCTTGTGACACCACAAGTACTCCTCATTATTCTTTTAAAGAACATGATAAAATCAAGGGGACTTAACCACATGCTTACATGCTATCCTAAATCGGGGTGTAACCAATCAGAGATTACAACAGTGACATTATACTTACTGGCAGTTTGCTAAACATAAGGGTGGTTTTTATTAGCTTGAATTTGCGCTCTCAAAAATCATCATTAGGGTATTTGAAAACAAAAGCATTTGTATTCTGTCACATATGCATTTAGCTGACAAAATTACAGCAACTCATCTGCAAGGATAGGAAAGGGCAGGGCTTGGCAAATTTACCAGAGCCCAGTTAAGCCAGAGGACTAGACCCTGGATCCTTTTGAGGAGCTCCAGCACTTGACTCATGCTAGTACCTGTCCTGCACCTTCTGCTCTAGCAGGTGATCCAGAAAGAGCTTTCTGTTTCTTCTCCACCCTCCAGAGCCTCGGGGCTTCTGTAAAGGGAGAGGGTCACATCTATTCTACTCTTTCCCCATGTCCCTCTCCTACCCCAACCAAATATTGCTCTGCATCTCCCAGAACCTCTGTTTCCTGTGTCCCTGTCTCTGCTGCTTTCCCGAGCAGCAACTGAGATCTGAGGAAAGGAGTACTTGTGGCACCTTAGAGACTAACAAATTTATTAGAGCATAAGCTTTCGTGAGCTACAGCTCACTTCATCGGATGCTTTCCACCAAATGCATCCGATGAAGTGAGCTGTAGCTCACGAAAGCTTATGCTCTAATAAATTTGTTAGTCTCTAAGGTGCCACAAGTACTCCTTTTCTTTTTGCGAATACAGATTAACACGGCTGCTACTCTGAAACCTGAGATCTGAGGTTAACACCCATGAAGTTGAGAGTTTCATAACAGCCTGCGCATACAGATAACAGCTGTGAACCCTGCTGAAACCCTAACCCCCTGCTAATGTCGTGGCCATTATTTGACAAAGTTTATGCAGCTGCAGACATACTGAGGTGGACTCTGTGTAGGTTCAGGAATGTAGCGCTATTGGTTTATATTTAGTTCCTATTTTGGCAAGAAACTTTTCTTTTCTTTTTAATTGGAAGCCTAAATTCTGCAGAAATTGGTAGCTTAGTCCTCCTCCTCTTCCCCCCTCCCTAACTGCCAGGGAAAACTTCCCCCGATGAGTGGGCGGGTAAACCTTTCAAGACCTAGGAAAGGATGTTTTACTCCACCTCACTTTAAAGCTGAAGCCCACCTGGAGGAATGGAACTAAACGAGTCTGAATATTTTCAAAGGCACTCAGCATTGGCCTCATTTTGCTCCTATTGAAGTCAGAAGCAGAACACCGAGAGCCACTGACAACTCCTCCCTGTATATAAAGTATGTACTGTATTTTAATGAGCTAAGTCACGTTATTATGATAACCACCACGAAACTCCTGAATGCATTAAACTATCAGTTACCACCCATTGGATGATTAACTCTCCTTCCCCCAAGTTCTCAGGTGTAAGAGTCACTGAGTCCCCAGAGCCATGTACTCCAAAGTCTACAACATCTGCAAATCTTGGACAAGCCTACGAGACAGTCACTTAACACAAAATGAACGCACAACCGAGTGTGAATGCAGAGATGAAGATGCAACTAATTATCCCAGTTGGTTATTGCTGAGAGGTAAATCATTTAACTAATAAAGTGAGGTAATGCAAAACCTTCCCGTGCAGATGAAAGCCAGGGCAGCAGGGTTCACCGTGCTGATGAGCTGCAGGGGAACACTGCATGAGCCCCTTCTTTAAAAAGCCAGCCATGAGGCCTGCTAAAGGAGAATATGGACTTTCTTTAAGAAGTAAGTAGATGATGCTATCCCTTGTCCAGGCTGGCCAATAGGAACTGATTGCCAGGACTGAAGGGAACAGAGTGCTAAGGGCTGGCTCTGCTGGGCAATGTTTGCTAGCCTGCATGCACACACCCCGTGCTTCCATGATCTCAGCAGCTATTGCAAAGGGAATTCCCACCTGGCGTGTTCCCCTGCCTCTCCTCCAGCTTCCAGGTGCACCTGGGAGATGCACCAAGTAGCCCTCACAGTCGTCATCAGACATTCCAGCAATGTTCAAGAAGAGAGGGGCCACACCACAGATGATGCATGGTGTGGAAGTCCTGTGGCTACTGCAGCCTGCTTATTGCCTTGCCAATGACCCTCCCGCCGCACCCCAGGTGGTGCAAACAAGCCAACCTGCAGCCCTGTCCACTCACCCAACAAGAGGAGACCTGCTCCCCACCCCCACTAGCCTGGGGAAATCCATTCTCCGATGCCCACCCCATACCAGCTGGAGGAGACTGGTGAGCGCTGGAAGGAATGATGGAGCTAAAAGGGGGAAATGTGCGGGAAGGATGGATGGTTTTGCGATGGTGGAGGGAAAGAATAGGGGGTTGATAAGGGTTTTGGGGGAGGGGAATTTTGAGAGTATCACTAACCGACGCAGAACATTTTTGAGGGAGCCTCCTATTTTAAAAAACATTGTCCTTCGAATAAAAGCCTGTGCCATCCACACCAGCAGCAGGAAGTGGAGATGGAAGGCTAGCCACACTCCCGAGAGCAGAGGGTGAAATGCTGCACAGGGTACCTGTACTCTGTAATCTGGACACATCAGGCTAGCTAGAAGGCTCTGTCCTGCACTTGCCTGAGCTTTTCATCAACATTATAGTTAAAGGGAGCCTATTGCATGACTGCGGACAAAGCTGCTTGGCTAGCTGCACAGAACCCAGTGAGGACAGATTAGAGACGTGCTCCAGAATACGACAGCACTGGCAGAGCATATTTCAGAAATCTAGTTTGGGCATTTTACCGGAGCAGGGTTAAGCTTTTTGCAGCTCGCTGATGGACTGTTGTACCTAGGTATGTCTGTCTGGAGAAAAAGCTGTCAGCCAGGCTAGATCACGCAGCAGGTTTTAAGAGCAGCAGATGCATTTCACGTGACCCACATTTGAACCCAAGTCTCCAGAGGTGACCAAGAAACGTTAACCTGCTGCGCCATCTACACATGCCAACCTGCTGGCTAGCAGCTTTGAAAGCTGTAGATGCAGTTAGCCAGGTCCATAGTTCAGTAGCTAATGCTAAGCCCAAGGGATGTGTGCATCTCAGTTGTTGTTTGGCAGTAAATGAATGTGAGTCAGGACAGCTGGGTTCTGTTCCCTCTGTGCCACATGATCACATGACGTCTCTCCACTCACTTCTTCTAGCTATAAAATAAGGCTAATGCTAGGGGAGGGATAGCTCAGTGGTTTGAGCATTGGCCTGCTAAACCCAGGGTTGTGAGTTCAGTCCTTGAGGGAGCCATTTAGGGATCTGGGGTGAAAATTGGGGATTGGGCCTGCTTTGAGCAGGGGGTTGGACTAGATGACCTCCTGTGGTCCCTTCCAACCCTGATATTCTATGATTCTAGTCCCCTTTACTAAGTCCTTGAAGGTCCTGAAAGGGTGTGCAAGTGCCAGGTACCACAGAAGGAGTTTGTTGCTGGAGGGACTAACAGACCAGACCCCACTCCCCGAGCCAATGGACTAGAAACATGTTCCAGCCCGGTGTCGACTGTGGCAGTCACGTGACATGCCCTTGGGTTTTTTATTCCAGAATGTGCGATGTACCAGGAATGCAAGCAGGTGTAGGTGGAGAAGGGAACATAGCTACAGGGGAACAGGCTATAGGCTCAAGCTGAACACAAAAAGAGAATTTATACACAACCAGGACTAGGATCCTATTGTGCTAGCCACTGTACAAACACGACCTGATTTTCACTTCCCCTAGGGCCTCTTTACACCTCTTGAACAATTACATTTACACTGCACTGGCAGCACAGAAAGGCCTTCACGGGGCTTTCATGTAAATGTGAATCAAGTCGATAGTGAGACTGTCTTTACCCCAGAGAGCTAACAAAAGACACTGACTGGCCAGACTAAAGGTGGGAGGGGAAACAAGCAGAGAGAGGTGACGTGATTTGCCCAACTTCACATAGCAGGTCAGTAGCAGAGCCAGGAACAGAACATCGGGTCCCAATACGGTGAGCCAAGCGCTAGACGGTGCTGCCTCCTCTGAAAAGGCAAACAGTCACCAGCTAAAAAGACAATAATAGGAAAAGATAAAAGAAAATTTTTTATAGTGCATGCGTCTTTCTGCTCTGTTTTGCTTGGCTCTGTCTCTCCTGTTTTGACTGTAAGCTTCTGTGGGCCAACGCAGGTCTTCCTACATGTCTGTAAAGCACCCAATACACTTTTGAATGCCATATAAATACTAATGAGAATAGAGAAATACAGATCAATTTTGAGCAAAAAGTAATACGGTAAAAATAAAAATGCATCAACAAACTGGGAAGTGGAGCTGAATAGTCTAGAGAAAAATCAAACAGTATGTTTTCCATTTCAGCCATCAGAGGCAAGCACTGCGGAGGCAGAATTCTATTAGCTTCAACAGGAATTCCAAACATTGTGATTATTATTTATATTACAGTAATACCTACAGGCACCAACTGAAATCAAAGGCCCGCTGTGCTAGGAGCTGTTCATACACATAGTAAGAGATGGGCCCTACCCTGAGAGCCTACAATCTAAACAGACAGGAGAACAAAGGGAAGGGAGGGGAAACTGAGGCACAAAGGGTGAAGAGACTTGCTCAAGGTCACACAGCAGGTCAGTGGAAGAGACAGGAATACAAAGCACGTCTCCTGATTCCCAGTCCAGTGACCCACCCAGCATACCACAAGACTTCCCTCCGCATGTGCATGGAGCAGCGTTATGAAAATGAATCGTCCCAGTGATTTCAGTGGAATCATTCACATGCCTACAGTTAATTACATACAGAATGTTTGTAAAATCAGGGGCATGAAGTGCTTGAAGATCTATCCCTTACTCGGTAGCTTGTCAGAGTGGGAAACAGGAAAGTAAGAGAAACAGCTGCCAGGGACAGCCGACATATACTTAATCCTGCCTCACTGGGGGGAATGAACTATCTGACCTCGTGAGGTCCCTTCAAGTCCTACATTTCTATGATTCTGTGACATTGTACCAGCTGAAACAAAATTTCACTGAAACAACAATGGCCATGTTGTGTTACTTATTTTGAATAAAAGTCCTTCTCAAAAGCAAGTTTACTGAAACTGTAAAGTAAAACCTTTGAAAAAGTTTGCACTGCTCCATGGCTAAGAGCGTTAGGTCTTCACTGCACATCGTGCGTACTATAAACTACGAGTGCATAACCCGGACAAAGCAAAGGATGTCCGCGGAGAGAAGGGATGTTTTCATCGTGACATTCCTTCAGAAGAGTCTGCTGGAATGTAACTTCTGCACTGATGTATGTGGGATTTGGAACAGACAGACACAATAGGTCTCCAGCACAATGAAAGTGTGTGTGTGGGTGTAAACATGATACACGAGCACATGCACACACACAAATCATGGCTACATGTGGCACTTTAGAGACTAACAAATTTATTAGAGCATAAGCTTTCATGAGCTACAGCTCACTTTCATCAGATGCAGCTCACGAAAGCTTATGGTCTAATAAATTTGTTAGTCTCTAAGGTGCCACAAGTACTCCTTTTCTTTTTGCGAATACAGACTAACACGGCTGCTACTCTGAAACAAATCATGGCTAGACACCTTTACATGTTCTTTAAAACCACTCCAACCTTATCTTGTTTTTACACTCCCTAGTGAGCAGCTACTAGCATTCTATCCTGTGTTATAATGTGTGTGTGGTGGAAGGGAAGGTAGAGGGAAATTTGTTCACCATTTAAAGCATCTTGCTCACACACAGCCAGATGCTGTGAGGTGTTGGGCTGATGCTGAGTACTCCACTCCCACTGGAGGTGATCAGCACTTCTGAGAATGGGTACACAGAGAGTGGTGGAATGAGGCAGGTGCCAACCCTGCATACAATGTGTGTGTTTGCCTACAAACAGCAGTGACAGTGCTCTGCTGATTCAAAGCACACTAAACCCAGCTCCCGGAGCAGCTGGTTATATCCATGTTAAGCAAACAACCATACATACATCCCTACCAGTGTACAGTGGAGCCTTCCCAATAAATATTTCAGGGTAATATTTAATCATGCAGTGCAAGTGAGATGATATTTTTATCTAACTCTCTCAGAGACAAAAGCAGAGCCATTTAAAGTGGGAAGGAAAATGGACTTTAAAGAAATCTGTATAAATAATTTCCCAAAAAAAAAAGAATCCCAGAGAGAGAATTTGCAAATACAGGCAGCTTGCCGAGGCGCAGAGCTCCAATTAGCATTCCAACTAGCAAGTTTTCAGTGTTTACTGTTGCATGAAGCTTCGAGACAGGGCATCCCTCTAAAATCCGATCTCTGCAACACCAACCCTCTTTGCCTTCAGTCTCTTCTCAAACTGATGGATCTTGCCTGGCTTCACGGCAATCCTGTGATCACTAGAGATTACCCAGAGCCATATGAAATGTCTTCATTTCTCACCAGACCATCAGTATAAGATTTTCTATCATCTTATCCCTATTCACAGAAGACAGAAATATTGTGCATTTATTTTTTACCTTGCTTTCTTTAGCAGAAAACTCAGAGGAGTTGGAGATTTCATAGACTTTGACACGGTGGGACGGTCGCCAGAGAGAGTCTTCTCGGGAGTATTTCACAGAACCTGTGGCTCTTACTCGGACCTTGCTGGTGCTCTGCACACTATTAACCTCAATCATTTCCGAGGGTGAGGAGAGAAGAACAATGGCCCACCCCAGACCAGTGCAGTGTAGTAAAGCTGGAGACAAATCTGTAGGATGTCTGTGGAACCCAGGCTGGAGCGATCAGTGTTGCTTAAAATGCACCAGGCTGTTTGCTCCAGCATCTTCAACTACACGGTTGAGCCAGCTGATTGTTCCAGGCATTGCTCACGTCCACTGGCCCTGAAAGAGAGACAACTCCACCCCTGCTCCCCTCCCTTCTTCAGCATCACTCCCCCTCCCCAGGACACACCTAACACAGACACAAACACAAAGATACATAGCCCGGATACTGGAACAATGGCAACAGGCCAAGCAAGGCAATTCATCTCAATTCAGAGAGCAACCCTTTTATTTTTGTGATGTCATGCCTCCTTCATTAATGTCTCCAGTAAAATAAAGACACCACATATAAAAGCCTTCAGTACCTGTCAGACACTGGCCCTTGCAAGTGAAAAATGATGATGAATTCCAGGACACTACAAAAAGAATCCTGGGGCTCTGGAAAGTGGGTTAGAAAAATAAAGACACTCCCGTCACTGTCTGCCCTTAATGAATAGTAACAATGCTTAGCACCTCTAACTGCATTGTTATTCAGATACCTCCAAGTGCCCTCAAAGAGGCATGAAGGGGACACTGCCGTGCCCATTTTAAGATGGGGTAACTGAGGTGCAGGAGAGGGCAAATGATTGTCCAAGGTCACTCAGTCAATCATTTGCAGAACTGGGAATAGAAGCTCAGGGCCATGTGCTTCCCCTTTTCAGTGCAAATATGCGCAAAGGAATAGACACTCCAAAAAGCATTCCAAACAGGAATGCAGCCCATATCCTGTACCCTGTCCTGCCAGCACATCCACGGAGGTTACAAACCAAAGGCAATTTGCAGCCCCACACCAGCCCTAGGCACCACCTAAAGCCCACTCAAAACGCACTTTGGGGCTTAAGTGATACATGGCTCCTATGCTGGTCTCTTAAGTGATACATGGCCCCTATGCAGGAGCGAATGTCATTCAATCAGCATGCACAGTTTCAGAAAGGGTGGATGCTCCCAGTAAGGGAGAGAAGCTTGGTTACCTAAAACGCTGCGAAAAGCACCATCATTTCTGGCTCCCGGAAACCCAGAATATAGCAGATTGCATGTAACCATAGCAACCAGCTCAGAGGCGAGCCGCTCTCTCCTATCCAAGGCACAGAGGTAGTGGCAGCTGCTAACACAGGATGGGCAGATAGCCAGCCAGTACAAGCGGGGAAGATAGCGGATGATGGGAACATAGCCCCGAACCCAGGAGAGATTGGTACCATACCAATCGAGGTGAATCACAGGTGTCTGGGATGCAGTGATCAGCTGCCCCTGAGCTGAATGTGAAAACTTACCAGCATGTGCCAGTCACGTTGCTGCCCTCCGCGATGGCCTTTGCACTGCTGTGATATACACGACGGCTGTCAAGCTGCTCTCACCAGGCAGCTGGAGATCCAGAACATCCAAGGGTCAGCAGGACTATTAAATCATCTAGTCTGACCTCCTGCACAACACAGGCCAGACAATCTCACCAGACAGATTCCCTCAGCGACAAGAAAATCCTCAGGTGGTAGAGAGCCGGGTTAGCTGGCTGCATGCCACTCTCCCGACTCTGTAGGCAATGAAGAGAGGGCAACGAAAACGATTAGGGGACTAGGGCACATGATTTATGAGGAGAGGCTCAGGGAACTGGGGTTATTTAGTCTGCAGAAGAGAAGAGTGAGGGGGGATTTGATAGCAGCCTTCAACTACCTGAAGGGGGGGTTCCAAAGAGGATGGAGCTCGGCTGTTCTCAGTGGTGGCAGATGACAGAACAAGGAGTAATGGTCTCAAGTTGCAGTGGGGTCTAGGTTGGATATTAGGAAACACTGTTTCACTAGGAGGGTGGTAAAGCACTGGAATGGGTTGCCTAGGGAGGTGGAGGAATCTCCATCCTTAGAGGTTTTTAAGGCCTGGCTTGACAAAACCCTGGCTGGGATGATTTAGTTGGTGTTGGTCCTGCTTTGTGCCAGGGTTGGACTAGATGACCTCCTGAGGTCTCTTCCAACCCTAATCTTCTATGATTCTATGACTCCCTCCCTCAGCCGGGGGGCAAGCCTGTGGGGTAGACAGAGCACTGCAGTGCCCGTTGGCCTCAGGAAGTGCTGCTAGCTCCTGTAAGTTAGCGCAGAGACACATTTGTTACAGGAAACAAACTGGGACCGGATGCAGTCTCCCCCGTCCCGCACTTGTTTACAGGCACCTGAACCGCAATCCACATGTGTCACCCCCAGACACTCGGGTTCCCAGAGACAGAACGTGTATCGTCAGCGCGGCAGCAGTGACAGGAGCAGAAGGCTTCTGCTACATCTGCAGATACATTCTGCTAGTTCTCAGCATCTCCCAGACCCAGGACCCTGACCCACATGTCTGTTAACTCCCACATGCACTGGCTAGAAGAGGTGGAAATCATGCCTACCAGGGATATTTCTAAACCCTTCTTACTTGTTCACACCTGCGTTTTTCATGAAGAGTTAGGAGTTGGTCATAAACACACTTTCCTTTCTGAAAGGGATCTCTTCTATTTGCTGGCCTGTCCCTGAGAAGTGAGTAAATCATGTCACATCCATTGTATTCTGCATCCCCTCGCTCACAGCAGGAAGAGCATGTAGCTTTCCTTAGAATCACCCCTCTTGAATCTCGACAGGTATACCCATTGTATCGGGCCATGCGGACAATGGCCTTCCCCCCACACCACCACCATTAGCAACAGCCTTGTAATTTAGGGATTAAAATATGCATTCGATTATTGATTTATGCTTGCAAATTTATTGTCATCTGAACTCCATCATGGATTGATTGCAGAAAAGTCTCCATCATGGAAGATCCCATGCGTGTGATGCAGCAAGAAACCATACTGAACTTACCCTAGAACTGCTCCAAGCAGGTCAGAAAAATGGAACTTGGGTCAATAAAAAGATACTTCAAGAAAATATAAAATCAGCAGTGCTTCTCTGGGGTCAGTGGAACTACACAAAGGATCTGATCCTATTTCTGGAAGCTATCAATCAGCACCTCTAAAAATCAGGCCCTCACCATCTCTAGTTGAGCACCCAAAATTGGGTGGGGGGACGTGACTTTTAAAAATTTTGGTCTAAATAATTTGATTTAAGTGAAAAAAACTCCACAAAGTCACCACCTTGCTACCTCTTAAATTCTTCCCTAAGTCCTCTGCCATGATGCCTACAGAACTCCAGCATGCTGCAAAGCCTAGGCAGGGGGCAAACTGAGCTCCTGGCTTATTGTACAGTGATTTGCTACCTTTACTGTTACCTTCTCCTCTTGCTCCAATCTGCAGAGTTTCATCACCTCCTAGATTGTGAGCTCCTAGGGGAAGAGAGTATCATCTCCCTGCCATCTGGGCCCTGATTCCTGATTGGTGCTGCCAGATGCTACTGCTGCGTAAATAATAAACAGCAGCAGGAAGAAATTAGAGAGTATTTGTCTGGACACTTTGAGAGATTCAATTAATGGAATTTATTTTAGTTCAAAATATTAGATGGTGATATGAATGCGAAAGATGTACATTGTGATATTGGAAGAGAAATCCAATATGGGCTTTGGGGAGCACAATCAAAGGCCTGGTCTACATGACAGAGTTAGGTCGATGTAAAGCAGCTGATACCTGGAGCCGTGACGGGGCTCTGGCTGTCAGCACCCCACAAGGCCCCACACTGACAGTTAAATCAGTGCAAGTGTTCCTGGTGAAGGCGTGCACCCCAACAGAAGGCACTAGTGTGGACATGCCAAACCAATTTATTTAGTGTGGTGGATGTATGTAGACATAACTTAAGTCAACTTCATGTTAGCGTGTAGACTTGCCCAAAGTAACTCCCACTACTGAATTGGAAGAAGAGCTTTACTATCTACAAACAAAGAGACAAGAATCCATTAGTACCACTCAAGCCTGATCCTAGTGACAAAAAATAAACATTCATTTAAAAAAATCCCAACCCACTCCTGAGACCAAATGACATATTTGTGGAGCATAGTTATTAGGACGCAGGAAAGACAACAATATTACGTGAATCTGTGTATTCGCCAGAGGAAGATTTCCCTCTGTTTAAAAAAAACAAAACAAACAAAAAAAACCCACAATCCAAACAGACAATACAAATGGGTTCTGTTGCATGAACAAAGCATATACAATATATATCTTCTTAAACACAGCCACCAAAAGGTGATCAGCAATCACTGTCTTTGGGGAGCTGGTCTTACAGGGATATTTAATATAATGATTTCTGAGGTCTGTTGACCAGTCAGAGTTTGACAACCTGAATTAAATCTTAATGTCTCAATCGACCGTGTATACAGCAGTCCCGGATACCTGACCACAATCACTTTTGTCTTCTACACGCACAAGTAGTCAGGTAAAGGCAAAAATGAGGAGATGCTGTAATAGGATAACAGCATGTTTCATGCATGGTGGGAGGATGATGGATATTCATGTAGCTTTCTGATGTTATCTAGCTATGCTGTCTTCATGCTAGCCATCTATCCTCTGTTGACCGCAATACACTATACAAAACCAAACATTTACCGAAACGCTGGGTCTGATCTTGCCCCCATGGAAGTCTAGAGCAAAACTTCCATTGACTTCCACACAGGAGGATCAAGCCTACTGTGTTCTTCCGAGGTAAAATGTACTATGTACATGTATGTATTATGTGTCTAAACACAATGAAGAGTCCCATATGTCCATGGAGCTGATTCTGATCTCACCCAATGCTTTACATCAGTAAATCTATTTAAGTCAGCAGAATAACACCAACACAGTATTGGTGTGAGATCAGAATCAGGCCGCATCCTTTCATTTTCTTTTTTGCAGGGGGTGGGGATGGGGGAAGAAGTGGGAGAGGGAGAAACTCCATCTTAAACCAAAATAAGCCACTGCTGAAATAAAGTGTCACATTACTAACCAGGGAGACTGCTATGATAATGAAAAACGCCTTTGCAACATTTGGGATTTCACAGATACCACACAAATACTGCAAAAATCACTCTGAACATTCCCTTTACAACTGCTAGAAATATAGCAGGAGAATGAGGAAACTTCACTCCCCAGCCAGACCCTCCCCTCAGCCCACAGTAAAACAATATTGTAGACCATACTATTTTTTATTTATACCAAAACAGGGAAAAACTGCAAGGGAATCAGGTCCTGTTATTATATTACTTGTTTTAATAACTATATTCTAATTACGTCCTCGGCTCACAAAGACAAACAGAGTTATACATTAATTGAGACTTCCATTTAAAAATTATCAACATATTATTTAATAAAAAAAAAGTCATTAAGTTAATGTTGCAAAAGAAGATGTACCATTAAATACATCCATTAAAAAAAAAACCCATCTAGTAAACACTTAGACATCACAACTGAGGGTACAGAAGGGCTGGTTTCAGAAGCAACTGCTGAATTGCACATATGCATAAACACAGAAAAAAAATCTCTGGCTAGTTCATTGACATGACTCTGCACCTGCAATAAGCACTCCCAACAGTGCTGAAGCCGAAATGGCCCAGATGAGACGCTCTTCACATGGCCTTCTCTCAGAACTGTCCGTACGAACGTTCATGCCATCCTCTGATTCATACAGCTGAGCGCAACCCATGAAATGACGGCTACTTTAACAAAGGCAGGGGCTTTACATGGGTGTCCTGTGTTGCATCTGGTGTGATGCCTCCCAAGAGATACAGCACAGAAGGCAAAGACCAAGGGGCAAAGCTGGCCTGTGGTTTAAATTAGAAGCTGCTTTACAGCAACCTCCCCAAGGCTGCCTGCAGGCTGCCCGGACTCCCCATGGAGCTCCTTGCTATGGACACAGCCCCCTGACATGCTCCGACCTCCAGCATGCCCCCGGGGCCTGGGCCTGTGGAAGGGACTAGCACAGGGGCAATGAAGTCAGGTCTATGTTGCCAGGAGAACTCTGCCCCAGCCGCTGCAGCTCCGACATGCCCGTGAGGCCAGAACCAGCCCCTTAGGGTATGTCTGTACTGTACACGAAGCCCGAGCTCTGACTCAGCTTGAGCCCAAGACCCACTTCCATCCACACACTGATCAGTTTGACTCAGGTCAGCCAGCACTCATGACCTAGGTCCTAGGACCCTATTTTAGGGTGGGTCAGAGCCAGAGCCTGCCATTTTGCAGTATGGACTCTGTTCAAGCCGCACGCTCAAGTCAGAAGGTCAGCATAGTGCAGTATGGACATGCAAGCGCAGCTTTGAGACCTGGGTTCAGCAACTGTCAACACAGGGTTGTGACGCAGCGTGGACGCTCGAGTGCAGGCTTGGAAACACCGAGTCTACAAGCCCAGATCCCACAGACCTGGGCTTACAGCGCAGGGTAGACATATCCTTAACGTTTACTAATATCTTATTAACGCCTTACATACTTCATCATCAAGTAATACGACTTTGAAAGAAAACTAAGTGCTCTATTTAACATCAGGCATAAAACAAAAACATCAACATTCAAGTTGCAACCCAATGTTCTTGTTTGAAAGGAAAATAGTTTAAAATAGGTCACGGAGAGTAGCCCAATGTCATTCTCAAAGTGTGATGACTAACAGAATGCAGGAGCACAGGGGATTTATACAGCAGTAATTCCAAAACCAGTGGAAACTGCATTTTTTAAAAATATGGTATAAATTATATTTCTACTCCCCCTTTCCCCGAGTTGCAGTACAGAACTTAAATTTCTAGCAGATCAGTGGGTGGAAGATCAAAGAATGTTTTTCAGAATTTGTTTTCTGCCCACGTGGAGGTGGGAGTAATATGTCACAAGGACCAAAATGTATGTGTGACATTGTATTAGAGATTTCCCAACTCAGACGGATTCAAGGCTTCTGATTTTAAAGGGACAGCCATTGCTGAATAGTACTGTATGTGTTTTCTGAGCTGACAATCTGGACAATTTAGAGGGCTAGATGGAAAGCTCAGAATTTACATGTTCATCTTCTAGAACTGCTAAACATTTCAGTTAACAAGTCAGACTGTAACTGACAGCTTTTATTATTTAGCAGGATGAAGAAACTGATTGTTCCCACCTGGAATTGTCCATTTTTAAATGATCCATCCGCAGACAATACATTAATGAGACTTTGATTCTTGGATGAAAACAAAACCCAGAAATCGGTACTGAACTACATAGTTGGTTCTGCTAACATTGGAGACTCTGAGCTGACTCTCCCTCATTTCCTGCCCTCTAGAGGTCCGCACAAAGATTCGAGCCCCGTTGTGCTAGCTGCTCTATAATCGTGTAGGGAGAGAGAGAGTTTCTTCCACAAAGAATTTACAGCGCCAATAGCTAAAGAGCAAGAGCAGCACGAGAGGCGAAGGTCACTCAATACATCAGCGGCACAATCAGGAACACAACTCATGTCTTCCAACTCCCAGCCCAATGCTCTGTTCACTGGGCAACCCCTGAAGCATATAAGAGGAGAATATGTATTTCTAAACAACTATTAAAGCTTTTGTCTCTTGAGCTGTTGGTCACTGTTCAAAAAGCTTTATCTTCCTCTATTCAGAGGCACAAAGCTGGCGTACAGAATTAGACTTTGGCTGCTAGCTTGTGTTGATTTCCCAGACAAAACACTAGGGCTTATCTGCCTTTAGAGAAGAATACAGATATTAGATTTTTCTGCTTACGTGGTTTGACTCAAATCCTGGAATCTGGAAATAAAGTATGGTAGGGATTTTTCATTATCTACCAATCATCTACCTTAACACCACCACAACACTTATCATGCTAATATACTTCTGAGGGACAGATTCCGATGCCCCTTCTCACATCTGTATTCCAATAAGGCTATTCATAGAGTAAGGCACTATTCAATGTAAGGGTATCAGAATCTCACTGATTAGAGAAGCTAATTAGCAATACATGCTAATTATAACAACTATCTGCAACATATTATAGTTCACAGTTGTGCATGATAAACAAACAAGTTTGCTTTAACTGGCTAAGGTACCTAACAAGTTGTAATCCACAACACTCAAAACCACTAGCTACAGGAAAGAAAGATTAATCCCACAGGAGTACTGGCAGCAAACAGTGGGCAGAATTACGGTGGTATGCATGTGACCTTGGTGACTGGGGTTGAGCAGTGTTAATTTGTTAGGAAAATAGGCAGTACATGTCTGTGTAGGATGATGTGTGCATGTAAGCAGATGGTTTTATTCTGCATTTTCTGGGCTTTGTGTTTTTCAGGTTGGCATTATTACCTCTTAGCAACCTGAATGGTTTTTGGACAAGTGTTTTTTCATATTTAAATGTATTACAATGGGCTACAGAAAACAACCTGTAAATGTTGTCCCTTCTGGGGTAAAAACTAAACAGACTGCAAATGCCTCCCCCCCCCTTTTTTTTTTGGTGGGGGGGTGTTTTGTTTTGAGTTGTTTTGGTGAAATGTTCTCTAAATTCTTGATCCATACTGAATAGAATTCTATATTTTTTTGCTGTCTATCTTTTTGCTGTCCTCATTTGCGATACTAAACCAATAAAAGCACTGTAGGAATTAAGGCTGTCAACCAGTGGTCTTCAGCCTTTCCCTGCTGACACTTCCCCCAGACTCCCTTCTCATCTAGCTGTGAAGTAGTTGGCCCCCCCTTTCCATTTTGCAGCAGCAGGGGGTTATGACCCCTTAGTGCAGAACCCATGCTGTACACAAATGAAAGGGAGCGCAGAGGATACAAAGGAAAGTAATTCATGTGCACACAGCAGCGTGATCAGTATGATTTCCTCCAGGTAAATAAGAGAGGAACAACTAAGCTACTTTAAACTCGCCCCTTTTCTCCATCAGACATCTGAAATGACTGGACTGGAACAAACAGGATGCCAGGAATCCTTTTCTAATCAAGTGTTTGCTTTGGAGAGTCTAAGGGGGGAAAAAAAACCCTTGCTAGACAGAAAGGCAAGAGAGAAACATTTCACCCAAAAAACCTTAATTAAGTGCAAGAAACTGATAGCAAAATGAGACACACTGCCTCACAGCTTCCATAGGAAATTGTGCAGCCCAGGAATCAGACCAAGTATTAATATGATTTCAGAAACTAAGGGCCAGATTTTCAAGAGCTCAGCACCTAGTAGCTCCCACTTAAAAATGTGGCCACTTCATTTAGGTGCCTCTACAGGAGATGAGCTGGCGCTCAAAATGGCTTTGAAAAAATTGGGCCTTAAATGTCCAAATCTTCAAGCTGGATTTGAATCCTACTCCCATCAGACATTTCCTGACAAGAGTTATAACCAGCTAGTCTGTATTATCGTACACTGTACTCCTGTCTCTTCTCCCTTTGGTACAGTTACCCTAGTGCACAGCTCTCTAACCTCCCGTCAGCTCTGTGAATAGCAAACACTTTCCATCAACACAGCAAGCATGTAGCAATTACACAACCGGCCCATTTCCATTTCATGTGTTATGGGGAAATGGGGCAGCCACAGCCAGCCTGCAGGGGACCAGCCAGCTTCAGGACTCACATGAGACAGACAGTTGTACCTATGGAATAAAACCTTGTCTCTTGCCAGCTTCCTCCATCATCAATCCAAGGGAGTAACTCACAACAAACGATCTTGGTTCTCTAGAGACACGATACCAATAACTCTGAGTCCAAAGAAAACCAAGTACTGCCTTGGGCCCTATAAGCAGGGATCACCTTGGCTCAGAGCTCAATAACAAACACAGTGTTCTTCCATTGATTGTAAATCTGCCGCTGGTCCCCAGTTGTAAATTTATGTAGCTGTGTGATTCCAGATTTGCTTTAGGAGTGAGCAACACAACTACATAAGGCTATATAGATACAGGCATCACTGACATTTCATATTCCTTGTAGGGTTTTATTAGACTTCCAAGGATCAAGGAATTTTTACTAGAAAAATGTACTATTTCAATGGGTTGAAAATGAAACACTACCATGAAGTCAGGGTCAACTTGTCTGATCACAGGATGATATGATACAAAATCCCTGGTGTGGCTGGCATATGTAAGATCAGAATCAAAGGGTGGGATTTTTAAAAAAGCTTCAGTGCCTTTGAAACATTTCACCCAAAAATCTAACTCGGCCTGGATTTTACAGGCCTGATTCTCCCTCTCTTACACCAGTTAACACCATGGATGTCAATGAAGTTCTTCCTGATTTACACCTGTGCAAGGGAGGGGAGAATCACAGCCTGGGGGCCTGATTCTCATTTATCCCAAGACCCTTTACACCAGTCTGACGACATGGAGAGGCCTCTGAGTGAGTGTCGTAACAACTGGCACCCACTTCGAGGCCTCTGTACTGCCAGAGTACCATAGAGGGGCCTTAGTGTAAACAAGGCTCAGGTCCAATATCTCCATTTATACTATACATTATAATAACTGATGGCAGCTGCATGGGATGTGTGACAGACAGTTTTACTGCAGCTAGGGTGGAATGAAAAGCAAGCCAAACATCTCTCCCTGCCTGGTAAAGTACTGATTGGATAAATACTGCAATCAAATCTCAGGGAAACCAAGCTTTTAATCTCAGTTACTTGTGCTTCTTTGCCTCTACGGTTTTCAACATTAGAAAAAACTAACCTCAGCGTTGATGGAGGGTGGAGTTGGGGTGAAATGGATCACAGACTGAGATATCAGAGTAAAGCTCTATTCAGTGTTAATGAGCAGATCTGCAGGAAGACACAAGGTGCTGAAGATCGCATCTGGCTTTCTCATTTCAAATTCCAGCAAGAATAAAATCTCAGCTCCTGAAGTAGTATCAAAGACTCTGCAGCCTAACTATAAAGCTCTGTGCTGTATATCCAAGTGTTGGTATTGTACAAGAAACCTTAGTAAAACAGAGAGACCTCTCTTGGGGGAGAGGGGGAATCGGATCTCACATCAGAGATCTTCTGAAGCTGATAATGAAGAGAGTATTACCTAGCTCCCAGCAATCTCACCATTCTGCTTCACAGGAAGCAGCAAGCTTGATGTCGGCAAACCAAAATTTTGCTATTTCAAAGCCATACAAAATAAACATACTGAGCCAGATTCTGCTCTCAATGGCACTGAAGGTTAATTAGAGGCAAGAGTTAATTTTTACTTGATCTTTGGTTGTTTTAGATACCATGCAAGAGAGTAGTATCTGCAGCTCTTAGCTAAATATGGGTCTTCCTTGCCATGGCAATTCAGACTCCACATGTGGCATACGTCAGGGCCAGCTTCCTGGAGAATGAGCTAGATGGTTCCTGAGGTTTTCAGTTATTTTCTTTTCCCTTAGAATCATAGAAGATTAGGGTTGGAAGAGACCTCAGAAGGTCATCTAGTCCAACCCCCGCTCAAAGCAGGACCAACCCCAACTAAATCATCACAGCCAGGGTTTTGTCAAGCCGGGACTTAAAAACCTCTAAGGATGGAGATTCCACCACCTCCCTACGTAACCCATTCCAGTGCTTCACCACCCTCGTAGTGAAATAGTGTTTCCTAGTATCCAGTCTAGACTCCCCCACTGCAACTTGAGACCATTGCTCCTTGTTCTGTCATCTGCCACCACTGAGAACAGCCGAGCTCCATCCTCTTTGGAATCCCCCCTTCAGGTAGTTGAAGGCTGCTATCAAGTCCCCCCTCACTCTTCTCTTCTGCAGTAAATAACCCCAGTTCCTTGAGCCTCTTGTAAGTCATGTGCCGTAGCCCCCTGATCCTTTCCATTGCCTTCCGCTGGACTCTCTCCAATTTGTCCACATCCCTTGTGTAGTGGGGGGACCAAAACTGGACACAATACTCCAGGTGTGGCCTCACCAGTGCCAAATGGAGGGAAATAATCACTTCCCTCGATCTGCTGGCAATGATCCTACTAATACAGCCCAATATGCCGTTGGCCTTTTTGGCAACAAGAGCTCACTGCTGACTCATATCCAGCTTCTCGTCCACTGTAATCCCCAGGTCCTTTTCTGCAGAACTGCCGCTTAGCCACAAGCCTACCAAAAAAAAAAAAAAATTAACTTTCCCTGCATCCACTAAACTTGGAAAATATTCCTTTAAGCCCAGCTTCATGTAATGGCAAATGCCTAGCTTGCCAGCGAGAGGAGAATGGAGAAAGAACTGTGACTCGCAGAGATGCAGTTCTCTCCCTGACCCCGGATGTACTGATGAGAGGTGGGCATCTGGTATTCTCAAACTTTTGTTCGCTGTTACATTTTCAGCTGTGACTTCATGCCACCTTGTGGACTCTGCATAGATCTAACTGGAATTGCAAAGGCAAGAGCAAGGATGCTAGAGAGGCATCGTTTTTAGGGGTTCTGAGTCAGACACTGAATTTGCTTTCATTCACAGAGTTGCTAATGGAACAGTTAAATTAAAAGCATTTTGCTGAAGCACCTTGCTGAATAAAGGCCTATGCACCTGATTTGTATTGCTAAACATAAAGCCTGTATCAGCTACTAGGATATCAGCTGCAGACTGCCAGTAAGAGCTATTGAAAAACAAGGCTACAGCTTTTCGGTACATTCAGATTTATTAAGAAAAACAATGAGAGGCAAACCCTCAGTTGTGCCAGAGCACATCTCAGCAGAGTCAGGGGACAGTCAACTGTGGCTCTAAAAGTCACGTTTCTGTCTCCTCCCCCTCTGATACTGGGGCCGGACGGGGGTCAAATCAGCCTCCCACACAAATGAGAGCATCTGCCAGGAACCAGAACAAGGGCAGGGACTGCTGGAGAGTACTGCATTCCTGCCATACCCTCTTTAGCCCCCGAAACAACCCCTCCAAGCCCCATCCCACTCCCTATGCTGGGATGGTCTGGGCTGGCACAGAGCCAGCTACCCCAGGTTTATAGCTACCCATTTAGGATAGCTTTACAGTCAGTGCTAAAGGTCCTTAATAGCATGTGCCAGGATTATGATCATTATTCTTCCAACAGCGGAAAAATAAACAGCAGGTAAACCCAATGGAAATCTTCCTTTCGTACACTAAACGGGCTATTTAAAGACAGTACTGGAGATCTAGCTAGTCAGTAAGAGCCTTCAATTACTCTGCCAAGTAATCCCACTACACCTCTCCAAGGCAACGGTAGACATGAGTTTGCCTGGGAGCGTCCTTTCAGTGACACTTCGGTTATTAACCAACCAGGTCAAGATTTTTATTTTTTCCAAATAGGGGCTTAAATTTAGGAAACAGAGCCCAGGAGGAGCCAAGAGCAACCGGAGAAACCACAAAAATTAAAAAACGACCCTGAACTATACACTGCGTCTTGCATTTCATTAGGGGCCTGAACCAAACCCCATTGAAGACAACGGGAATCTTTCCACTGACTTCAGCAGATTTTGGGTCAGGCGCCAGGTGCAACAATATTTCACATTTTCAAAATTTGTTAGTCTCTAAGGTGCCACAAGTACTCCTTTTCTTTTCACATTTTCCCATTAGTGAACAATTCATGAACTCTAGTGTAAATTCTTATCTCCCTTCAAACAGCCTGATGTTTCATGCCAATACCCAGACAAAGAAAAGAAATATTTTCCACTATTATTGCTACTAAAATAAGATGTGGCCAGCTCAGGCTCTCTGCAGTTATTCACATTTAAAGACTCGCAAAAGTTATACAAACAAATCCTGAAGAAAAGCAGTACAATGCATTCTAATCTGAAATTATCTCTCCCATTTTGATGTGAAAACCACTATGAGCCTCTTCCCAAGCTCTATATAAAACTTATATAATACACAATTCAGGGGTCCATCTTAAATATGCAGTTGCAATAACTGGCTGGCTTTGTGCCTGCTCTTATCATTACAAAGCACTCATAGATTGTGTCACACCTTTGTTTCCTTTTATTAAAAACTCTGGCTCCAAACCTGCAGAGACTAATGCATAGACTTACCTTTATGCACTGCAAGCATCTTCATTGGGACTACTAATTGACTTTGCAGGAGTGAAATTTTTTCTGTGCTTTGGGAGCAGAGAAAAGCCCATTCACCATCGTGAAGGACAAATGGGAATTCAATAAACTGCATGGTCTATTTTAACTGTGACTCAGGAATCAGTCAGTGAAGGCAAAACCAAATCTCTTATTTTAAAACCAGCTGTTAAATTCATCCCTTACCTTCAGCAGCCCCCTGGGGAAATCTTTGCTTTCATTCATCCCCTGAAGGTTGGCAATGAATTCTTGGCAGGTCATCTTTTTCCCAATGTTCTAGAAGTCACCAAAAGATAAATTACAGAAACATACAATTAGATTGGTGCTGTTATCCAACAATTAGACCTAAGAAAACCACATCTGGAAGGATAGCTTCTCCTTGCTGTAGTTTGAGCCCAAGGCAGGCCATGCAGAGAAGCATTCCCAGAATTATACAGACATCGGTGCAAGCATGTCTGCATGACCCAGCGGGAAAACGCACAAGAAGTGTGTGTTAATAACCCAGGCCCCCATTCAAACAATGGATGTTAAGTAGTACATAAACATCATAACGAGGACGGAGGTGGTGGTGGTGCTTCCTAGCACTTGCACGGTGCTTTTCATCCACAGATCTCCAAGCATTATCAAAGAGAGGGGTTATGTTCATAGAACTTTAAGGTCTGACTTCAGAGAAAGCTGGAGCCATGTTGCCAAAACTGTTGTCCGGAAGCTGGGAAGAACTTCTTCCACCAGGCTAAGAAACCAAAACTAGAACTGGAAAATAAAGCTCTGATTTAAACCCGATATTTCTAACCCTAACTTTCGGTGACTCCCTGAGGTTGGGGCTGCACTGGCATTTCCAATCCAAAGGGCCTTTTTTGGTTTATAGTCTCACTTGCACTTGGGTGATCAGCAGCAGGGTCGGAGCACCAAAGTTAGCCTAGCCTGGCTATGAACAGCCAGACTGCAAAGGCCCACCCAAGTCAGTGTCCTCACTGGTGCTGCGCTCCCTGGTGAGTGTCAGTAAAACTTCTGGGGGTATATCCCATGATTCTTAGCACTGCAATAAGCTGAGCCACTTTATGATTCTTTTCCAGTGAACTATGGGAGAACTTGTCTATCCATCCGGGCACGTGGGAAGACACTGAATCACTCACTACAAAGTGGACAGGTTACCACCCTGAGTTAAAGCAGCTTGAGCCTATACCCCAGCTGGGTTGAAAGCACTACAAAACTCTGACGAGAGGGCTCCATGTGCGACAGGAGCTGGGTTAGGGAAACACGCGAGGAAGAGCCCGGGTTAACTCTGCTGTGCAGACAGACCTGACAGAATGAAGGAGCTCCATCTATTATATAAAAGTTATGGACTTTTAGGGCTACATCATCCCTAGTTCTTTGTGCCTGCTACTCCTCACCAGAGCACACGGGTAGGGAGAGGTGAGGAGCATGCTGAGCCAGGATTCCACCCCCACCACATCACCCAGCAATGCTGATCCAACAAGGAGATTTGCTACTGTATAAGTCAGCTATAAATCACTACCCCCTTCTCACAGAGCAAAGGGGTGACCAGGAAGGAACTGTGCCATCAGAGGGGTGTCTCTGACCTACACTGCCTCCTGGAGCAGTACAGCTTACACACCAGCCCCCAACTGGTCCTAACTCCTGCTTTTATTAAGCTTCAAAAAACAGCTCTGAGAGGGTGAAGTTTTAATTTTAAATTTAGGCTTTTGCTGCTACAGTCAGACCCTAAAATTACAATTCATTTCCCCACTTGAAGTGGGTTGCTACCCATATTAATAGGTTCCTTCTTTGATACTCTTTTCCAGCACATGGTAATTGAAGTGGCTTACTCCAGTACATGGAAAGAAGATGAACTGCAGCAAGACAGGGAGGAATAAAGGGGGTTCATTAGATCCATTCATTGACTCCTTTAGTAGGCTTCATGGCATAGCAGAGTCATGCTAACAGGTTGGAGCATGATACTACAGTTAGAAAACAGGCAGTTACGATATGTGCAGAAGAGGCTGCATTCAAAGTTGTAAACACCCAACTTACCACCTAGAAGGAAAATGCAAAAGAATAAAAAGATTACAGGTGATCCAAGGAAGAAAAGGACAAGAGAAATACATGCAGGATTCTGTTAGTTGTTATGGCGGCGGCTCTGCCTTCTCCACACTTAAGACAACATGGTAATAACCACCAGTCACAGAAATCTGCAGGGTTACATGGTCTTATGACAAACAGAATCAGCTTAGCCTCAGCAGCAGTGTAAAGGGATAGTCTCCAGCTAAACACCATGCTAAACAAAGGAGCAATCAGAGTGCACACTATGAGGCAGATTCCTGTATCGTTATCTTTACTCATTATGAGTGCTGCCTTATTCCTTGAGAGGTGCTATCAATTTCAGTGGGACTCCCGGAGGAGTAAGGTACTGTGCTCAACATGAGAGGGTAGCAGAATGTGGCTTGCTGAGAGTAGAGTTTGCTTGTAACTTCTTTTCCCTTATAAAACCTGGAGACTGAGATCTGCAAAGCCACGTAGGAGCTTTGGACTCCCACTCCCCATTAAAACTAATGGGAAATGGATGCTGAAGTCCCTTGGACAGCTTTGAAAGTCTTAGCTGTAACTTTTATAAGTTCCTTGGAGTTGCTCTGAAGTTCTGTACAAGGGGCAACCTCCTTTCTTGTAAGAGCCACCCCCAAAGGTTCCCAAACGTTTGAAGGACAGCTCTGCCTTGCTTCAGTGAAAATACCCCCTCCCCATTAAGAACCCAGTTTGTGTCGGTCCCTGGGTTGCTTTAAAACAGGTCTCCATGCATCATAAATACATTTTCTGAAATACAAATTAAACAGCCACATCAAACCAATTGAAGTTTGCATTCCTCCCACCCTACCCCCACATCTCAGCCTCTGAGCACATAGCTCTCTCTCCCCCCCCTCAGATGCCGATAGGAGCGGCTGAGGTACAGTTTGTGTCCTTGCCTTAATTTTAACTGGTAGGGCAGAGAGCCCCTCTGCAATGGTCTGCTTGAGCAAGGATAACTCAGGCAAGTGCTGGTCCTTCTCCGCCACCTAGTGGCTATGAGTAGAATGGCACTGAATGAAAAGGGGCTAGAGATTGTGGTTAGATTCTCCCAGGCTCTTACACTGTGTCAAGGAGTCTTACCCTCCCTTGAACAAGTGCCTATCAGAATTGTTCCTTGTGTGTGCCAATGGGACACAAAAAGACTCACCCACAAGAGATAGGGAGGGTGCATGGCCACAAAGTGAGACAACCAAGCAGGGACTTTGGGAGGGAGTTTGTGCACCCATTTTAGCGATGTGGCTCCCCCTGGGGGCTACTCCTCTCCCCCGTGGGCAGAATCCCTTCCTGCACTCCTTTGGGAGAGGGAGTTCTGCACTGCACCCAACATGGATCCATCTCTAGCAGGCATGGTAGAGTCCCAAATTACGTCTCTAGTTAAAGCATGACTGCGTTACACCTTTTCCGGCTCTGTCCAAGAAGAAGAAACTCCACTTCCCACTGGAAATCGGCATGGAATCCAGATTTCCTCAAGAATCTCACTCTACCCTCTGTATTGCCAATTCCATTATCTTGGAGAGTAAATTACTCTGGGCCTGATGCTGCAGTCATTCATGCAGGCAAAGCTGCTACTAGCTTCAGTGGGGTTTCACCTGCATGACAGACTGCAAGGTCGAGCTATTGTTGGGTAGCATTTGCTTTTGTGGAAATGCATGCGTTTTCTGGAAACAGCGTATGCTGACTAGTTCTTATTCATGCAAGCCAGCCGGCTGACGCCAATACTCCTGAGGGTAAGTGCTATTCCGCATCACTTAAGGGGTGCAGAGTTAGACCCTAGATGTGTAGTGGAGACCCCCCAAAAATGTGCAGCAAAAGGTTAAAATTCAGAGCAGTCATATCTCACCATGAGCACATACAACGGGGTGCTTGGAGCACTGAAATACATGTTGTGGTCTCCTACTGCACCCAGTGCGCTGGACACACCCTTTGGCTTATTTGGTTTGTGTGTGTTTTCACATTAGCTGCAGTGGATAACGAATGGACGTTAACTGTGGTCACTAGGTTTTCAGTTCATAACTGGCTGCCCAGACATCCCCATTTCCTCCCAGGTTCTTTCGCCTCCTCCCCAGGACGACAAAGCAGCAGGGAAGGTAGAAACCAACAGACACTGCTGCTGCCAGGCCGGAACAGGCTGCTGTCCCCAGGAAGAGCAACACAAAGGAGGAGTGTTTTCAGTTTCCCCACCCAAAGGATGGGCAATGCTGCAACTGGGATAGTGGGCACAATCCTTCTGGAGATCAGGGGGGGCATGCAGGGAACCACGCCCACTGTTACACCCCTTCTAGGGGTGCAGCTTTCCCCCCCACAACAGGATTGCCTGGCCAGTTGTCAGGTGACCGCCTTTGAGACACCCTATGGAGGAAGCAGTATCTGTGCTCTGGGGAGCATAGGGACTGCAACTGTACCCAAGGACACAGGAGGCGAGGATGCCTATGCGCCTTGTGCCGCTAGCAGAGTGGCCAGTGGCCGTCCTGCTCCCAAGGGGGAGCACCATGCAAAACAAGGAGCGCTCGAGGGGGCTGATCTGCGACCAGCACCACTTCCTGAAAGCTCAACTTTGAGAGGCAAGCTCTTCCTGAAAACAAGGGCATAGCATGTTCTTAGCATGTGCACTCACATGGCCATGTAAGTCAGTGTTCAGCAGCATCACTGCACAGGTGAGACAATGGACTCCATCTGGGTAAAGAAACAGAGCAAATATCACACGCAAATCGGGTGACCAGACAGTAGTGTGAAAACTTGGGACACTCTTTTTTCGGGGTGGGGTGGGAGGATAGTTACATATATAAGACAAAGCCCCTACTATCGGGAAGGTCCTGATAACACTGGGACATCTGGTCACCCTCCACATAAACACACACTACCCAGGACAATGTATTTAAGATCAGCTCAGGTTGTACTAGGACCTTGCTCCCCAATTGAGCCTGCCTCTGCCTTTAAGGGGAATCTGCTCATCAGGTAACACACAGAAAAATGCAGGAAAATCAATCTAAAGTAATGTAACGAAAAAGTCAGTTCATCTCGTACTTTCTTTCATCTTTTATCACCTGACAAAACTGTCTTGCAGCATCGACTGATAAGATAAGTAGATTTGAAACCATACTCCCGGCTACTTTTGCTGGCATCAGTACGCCAAATGGAATCAGTTCTTTTTTTTTTTTTTTTGCTCGTTAGGGCCAAAACAGAAAGAATAAACTCCCTGTCTCCTTGCCTGGGACACCACTGACCTTCCAGCAAGGAGATGTTATAGCCTCTCTCAGTCGGTATATCCGGTCTTCCAGAAACATAGGCCCGAAAAACATGATCACATATGATTTCCCCCCACAGGACCCCTGATTCCGGCACTGCTTGTCTTAGACTCTGAATGAGGCAGGGCTGTGCACTGAAAGAGGCTGCTGCTGCTCACAGGACTCCAGCCTCATACGCTGCAGAAGCTGCATGCTGTGTGTCAGGGATCCATAGGAAGAGGCTCTTGAGGTGAGAGCACAGGACTAGAAGCCGGAAAAAATGGGTTCTCTCAGGCTTTGCCACTGATTATATGGCATTGGGAAAGACACGTAGGCCAACATTTGCAGAAGCAGCCACTGACTGTGTGTTCCTCATTTTCCTGAGGCCTCATTTTGAGACATCTGGAGCCAGCTTTCCAAAGTGCTGACGGCCTACTAATCCAGCTGAAGTTGATGGGCGTTGTGGGTGCTCACTATCTGTGAAAATCAGGCCCTAGGTGTCTCGCATTGGTCACCCCAAACTAGTGAACACTTGAAAATGTTGCTCTTAATCTTTCTGTGCCTTAGTACCCCCATCTGTAAAGTGGGGTCATAGTATCAGCTCACTGGGGAGGGGTGAAGACACATTCATCCCTCTCTATGAAGCATTCAACTATTACACGGATGAGCACCATTAAAAAACAAAAACAAAAAACAGTGAGGAAATTAACAATTTCCTGTTCAGTGGGAGGTTTGGATGGTGTGCAGTGAATAAAGCATTGGGCCGTATGCACTGTCCATCCTGTGCACTGAACAGGGCAGGGGTCCTACACAAATAAATAGTATGTGATCGTATCTTGAAGCCAGCGGGACTATGTATGTGCTGAGCTCATTGTGGGATCAGGCCCTAAGGCTACATCTATGCTACAAATCACTTTCAGTGGGGTGTAGTGTACCTGTAGCTACGCACCCCAATGAAAAGCAGGCTGTGTCCACACTGAGGTGTGTAGCTATGGGTGTCGGTAAAAGGCTCTGGCAGAGGGGAGGCGATGCGGAAAGGCTTCAGCTGCTTCCCACTGCCAGAGCCTTTCACCGCAGCAACGAAAGGCTCCAGCAGCGGCATGCTACACTGCTGAAAACAGTGGTATAGATGGGGAGTCATAGCTTGGGCCAATATAGAACGTGTAGGTTATGTACTCAGTATATAACCATGCCCTTCTTGTGCGTCTTTACCTCACTGGCTTAGATCCGTGCCTCACATCTACACTACTATTTATATCCATGCTGGGGGGCTACGCATGTACATACACTACACGAGGCTGAAAGAATCCTGCGGTATAGACACACCCTAAGAGAGTAAGTTCTTTGACGCAGGAACCATATTACCCTAGATGTTTGTACCACAGAGTACAATCTAGAGTGGTATATCTGGGTACTACAGTAGTGTTAAATAAAACAGCAGCAGCCACCGTCACCAGCAATGGTAACTTCCATTCACCCGGGGTTTCGATTTGTGGTGTTCTAGTACAGGCACACAGATTACACAATGCATTTCCCAATGAAGCATGTGCCTTCATTCTCAAGAAATCTAAGCAAAATATCTCAAACAAGGAACACTGAATTCGAAACAGTCCACTCCCCATTACATCCCTGCGTTTCCACTGAAGGGGATGAAGGCTCCACTTCGTAACCAAGGGGTTCACTGGGGCCCAAGAGCTCTGCTGAGGGCTGAAATTCAATATCGGAAACTGATAGTCAATTTAAAGTACTGCTACTTCTACTGGACACAAAAAATCCCACTCAGTCAGCAGATGAAACAAAAAGGTTCCTGCTGATATTTCCAGTGGATCAGAGGGACACTGTCAATTTAGAGTCATTATTTGTGCCTGCAAATGGCACACCTGCTAGAATTACACAGAGCACCTGAGAGGTCCGTCGACCCAGCAAAAGCTTTGCCTGGGCTAGTCTACCTAAGCCCTCAGCAAAGCTCTTGGGCCCCAGTGAGCCCTTGATTACGAAGTGGAGTTACGTGAGTAACCACTGCAATAGAGAAAGCACCGCAGGGCCGAATACATACCCAGGGTCCAGGCCAGGACTGTATTACTGGCGCTGAAGCCAGCACTGTGCTGTCTTTGCTGATATGACCACCCATGCTAGCTGGACTCAAACTAGCTCAGGCAGGCTACCCCATGCACAGCTTCTGCTGTGTAGACATACCTGAGGTGAGCAAATGTTCAGGAGGGGGGCAGAGATAAGCAGGGAGTAGGCAGAACCTAGGTGCCACACCCTCAATGCTCCAGCCAGAAAAGCTGAATTTAAGCTGTACCCTGCTCCTGGCCCAGGCAAATCACTTCTCCGGAACTGTGATTCTGCATCACTCATCCTTCGGTGGTCCCCTACTGGGATGCAGCCGCTAACCACACTTCCCCGTACAGGGCTGAGCCAAAAGACACAATCAACCCCTCAGCGCTGGGTGAAGCTAAACATTTATTTTAGATTCAACAATTCACTTCCCAAGAGTGTCATGGAAGAAAAGATCAGTTTAGTATGGAGTCAGCTACTGTAGATTTAATTCTAATTCCCTCCATACCCAATTCTTGATCCTGACTCCAAACAATGTCTTATTTCAACTGTGTTGTGCACAGTTAGTTATTCATCTTCTACCACCCCAATTTTTAATGTATTCATAGCTAAAATCATCTAGGTAGCTGGGATTAAGGGGGGCCTGAAATACATTTTTCCTCTCCTTCTTTCTTTCTTTCTTTCTTTCTTTCTTTCCCTGCTATCTTTATTATAGACTTACGTATGATCTGATGTAGTTGGAATTTTTAGGTCAAATTCTGTGTTGGTGTAACTCGATTTACAATGGAGTTATGTCAGCAGATGGTTTGCCCTTTTACTCGGGAATGTTTTCTTTCTTGGTTTAGTTTTTTTTTCTTTCCAAATTTTAAAAATTACCGAGAGTGTTGAAGAGGAAGTTGCCTACTAACTGATGTTAGCTGGCCTACATGAAAGGAGGCCAGGGAGGACATGCCCAATTTTAAGCATGTACGTAGCCACGCTGAGGAACTACTCAAGTGCTTAGGCATGTTTAAATACCTTGTTGAACTGAGGCCAGTATGAGTAAGGTTGCCCTACCTACGTCCATACTTCTGGCAAGGATAAATTAGAGGACTCCCATTCTCACTGTTGTCAATCTCTCGCCTTCCACAAACAGTCCATTTTCATGCATATACTTGTTTTTCCTCAGGCAGGAGAATATTTCAAGCAGGAAACATACAGGCGATAGCCCAAAGTGAAAGAACAAAGAGGAATGCCCATGACCTAGAAATCAGAAGCAAAATTACCTTGAGTAGAAACGGTGTTTGGGTTACACTGATAGTATCTGTTGGAGAAGTGGATTAATACTCTCTCTCTTTCCTGAGTTTCTCCAATAAGTGAAAAGGCTTTAAAGAAACTCCTAAAAGAAGTTTAAAGAAAGCTGAAATTAAAAACATAGATCTCTACTGGCATGGCACTGCCCTTATAATATAGCACATTTCACAGTAAGGGATAAATGACTGCATATCAAAAACTTGTTTCCAAGAGTCTTCTAATGGAAGAAAGCCCAACTAGATAATTATTCCCTATGTACTTAACCCGAAAGGGGAAGACAAGTTATTGATGGTCTGAACAGTGGCATAAATGTACCGACACAAAACTGTATTATTTTAAATATTTTCCTCTTGTATTTGGAGGCTTTTTGGATAAAGAATATACAAGGGATAAAAAAGAAGAGCACACGTGGGACCACTATCTATTTGGACTTTGATAGAAGACTGGTGCAGGCCTGGTATAGTGGATGGTGGAATTTTTAAATGCATTTTCTGTTATTCTTTAAAATGATCACTTTGGTCCCTATCCTGCAGACACGTAGGCACGTGCTTAACTTTACTCCTGTGAATAGTCCCACTGAAATCAATGGTGCCACTCATGGTAGGAAGCTAGGCATGTGCGTTAAGGTTCTGCGGGACTGAGGCTTTACCTTACTGCCCTGGATTAAATAGCTTCAGAGACAATGCTGTTTATGGTTAGCCATCGCTCTAGCATCTATCACCACAGTACTCCAGACCTCCCACATGATAAGGGCGGACTGTGCCCTGAGGATCCCCAGTGTGGGGGCGGTGTGGGGACCACCCCGCCCTATGGGGAGCTCCAGGGAAGGGAGGAAGGGAAGTGAGGCACCCTCACCCAAGTGCACCAAGAGCAGGAATCATCTGGCCCTAATGAATCTATCCTCACCACAGCACTGTAAGGAAGTCCAATACTGTTCCCATTTTACTGAGGGCAAACTGAGGCACAGGGAGACTGTGACTTGCCCAACGTCACAGGAAAGCTTTTACAGAGCCAGAAGTGCCCCCTCTACTCCACACATACACATGCCTTCTGAGTCTCAGAGCAGTTTCCTAACCATAAAAGCATCCTTCCTGCCGGCAGCATTGCAGCTCCTCCAGGGAAATTTAGTGCTCTTTGTAAACAACCAAATCCTGCAGTCAGGTGATCGCATGGGAGTAGCCACTTTCATTTTTTTTTTTTTTAAAAGGATGCTTCTAGCCCTCATGATCGCAAAGAAAAACTTGAAAACGTAAATCCTGAAGGCTCAACACAAGAAGGCAAATAAAACATACGCCAGATGTGCTATTTCTGAAACTCTCGGGATGTTTGGGGGCCTGACTCATGATTTTTGAGCCCTTGTGGTCGGCAGAACAGTACGAGTAAATGCTCCTTTTATTTACACTACATGATGCAGGAAGCCCACATTGGTATAGTTGAATCATCTCATATTTTAGAGAGAGAGAAAGAAAGAGAGAGAGTTGATGCTGGCTGCCTAAGAGATCTCTGCATCACCAGATCTTATATCTATGTGCACGCATGAATGTGCTAGGACTGTTAATAATTTTATGTATTGTGACAGGGCAAGGCCAGATGGCAATGGAAGAGTAGTCTTCCTGGGATCCGGGAAGTGGGCGGGCGAAGCCCGTCTACCGCTAAAGGATCCCCCTCAGCCTAAAAGGAATCCACAGGACCTAGATGACCAAAAAATTCCAGGGGACAACTAATAAAATAACAGGGACAGGAGTGCGGTCAAAGGGTCAAACGAAGGGAACCGGACGGGGACACTGAGCAGAGAACCCCGGACAGCACCCACTGCTCCTCAAAGGCGTCAAGGGAGTCAGAGGACGTCGCCCAGAGGAACTCTGCCCGGATACGTGAACGGACCAAGGATCGGAAATAGGCCCCACAGTCACAGGAGACTCCATCGATCTCCTCACTCTGGTTTTCTAGATGGCCATTTTAGCTAGGGCCAGGAGGAGATTGACCAGGAGATCCCGTGACTTTGTGGGGCCACGGATAGGGAGTGCATAAATGAGAAGGTGAGGGGAGAAGTGCAACCAAAAACGTAATAAAATATTGGTGAGGAGCCGGAATAGGGGCTGCAGCCTGGCACACTCCAGGTAGACATGTGCCAGGGTATCCCTCACGCCACAAAAGGGGCAGGTGTCTGGGATTGAAGTGAACTGCGCCAAGTACATGCCCGTGCTCACGGCTCGGTGAAGGAGCCGCCAACTGACATCCCCGGCGGGCCTTGGGACTAAGGTGGAATATAGGCTGGCCCACCGGGGCTCCTCACCCTCCAAAGGTGGCAGGAGGTCCCGCCATTTTGTATCGGGGCGGGACACGAGGGTGCGGGCGTGAAGGGTGTGGAGCACGAGCGTGTAGAGATGTTTTCTTGGCGCAGTTTGAAAGCAGACCGGCTGCATCTCATGCAGCCGGCTTCTAGTGAAAGGGTGAAGGGGTCGGTTGGGTCCATGGGGCAGGGGTCCAATTAAAAGGTCCAGCAGGCCTGGGGTAGCGGGTGGGCGGGGCGTGCCCTCGTGCAGGACCCGGTCGAGATAAACCCGAGCAGCGGGCGGCAAAGCAGCCTTCACCTCCTGAAGTATGTGCCGGGGAGTACAAGGTCTGGAAAGCCCCATGCGCTGAGCGAAGGTTAGGGGATCCAGCCAGTCTCCCCGGTCATAGTCCAGGAGTTCTCCGACTCTTGTGACCTCTGCCAGGACCAAACTCTGGCGCACCGAGCGGGACTCCGCCACCTGCACACGGAGCTGGGGGTTGTGTAGCAGGGGCTCCGCGAGGAGATCTGCCCCCTCGGTGGCCGCCACGGACCTGGTCGTTGTAAAGAGTTTCCAGGTCCGGAGGAGGTCCTGGTAGAAGACCGGCAGACCGGAGAGGTCTCGCGGAAGACCTCTCGGATGGAGATAAAGGAGCTGCCGGTCGTATCGGAGCCCTCGGAAGCGGCGCAGGAAGGCGTGCGCCAGTATGCTCCATGCCGGACTACCTGCACCATAAAGGAGCCTCTGCAGGGTCTGGAGGCGGAAGACATGGACCTGAGTAAGCAGACATTTTAGGCCCTGCCCTCCCTCCTCCAGAGGTAGATGAAGAACCCCTGCAGGGACCCAGTGCAGTCCTGACCAAAAGAACTCCAGAATCGATGTCCGGAGGTTGGCCAGGAAAGCCGGGGCCGGGACCAGGGTGTTGAGCCAGTACCAGAGCATGGACAGGACTAGTTGATTAAGCACTAGCGCTCTCCCTCGAAGGGAGAGGCACCGGAGTAGTCCTGTCCTGTCCATTTCCGGAGCCGCTCTATCACCCCGCCCTCTAAATTCTGCCAGTTCTCTGGCGGAGAGGGATGTGTGGTGGAAAGGTAAACGCCCAGATAGAGCAGCAGACCCGTGCTCCACCGGATGGCCTGAAGCGCGGGTGGGAGGAAGCTCGCCTGCCGCCAGTCCCCTACCACCAAGCCAGAGCTCTTGACCCAGTTGACCCGCGCGGAGGAGGCTGCCGAATAGATGGCCTGGCAAGCCTCCACCCGCGCCAAGTTGCCCAGGTCCTGGACCACGAGGAGCACGTCATCAGCGTACGCCGACAGGACCAGCCGCAGCTCCGGCTCCCGCAGCACCAACCCTGTCAACCTCCTTCGGAGGAGACAGAGGAAGGGCTCGATTGCCAGAGCGTACAGCTGGCCTGAGAGGAGGCACCTCTGCCGTACTCCTCGCCCGAAGCTGACCGATTTGGTCAGGGTCCAGTTGAGCCTGACCAGACACTCTGCGGAAGCGTACAGCACCCGGAGAAAATTCACAAACCTGGGTCCGAAGCCAAACGCTTGCAGAGTGCTCAGGAGATACCCGTGATCCACCCTGTCGAACGCCTTCTCCTGATCTAAGGACAGGAGGGCGAAAGACAGACCATCCCTACACCCAAGTTCCAATAGGTCCCGGACCAGATATAGGTTGTGGAAGATGCTACGGCCTGGGACGGTGTAGGTCTGGTCTGGGTGGACCATGTCCGCCAGCACGGACCCTAGCCGCAGCGAGATGGCTTTTGCCATGACTTTGTAGTCCGTGCTGAGGAGCGAGACGGAACGCCAATTTCGTAAATCGCGGTGGTCCCCCTTCTTCGGCAATAAGGCCAGCACGGCTCGCCTGCATGAAAGAGGGAGGACCCCGCTCTGCAAAGACTTGGCCCAGATGGTGACTAGGTCTGGGCCCAGGACGTCCCAGAACACGCGGTAGAACTCCACGGTCAGCCCGTCCATGCCCGGAGATTTATTGGTGGTGACAGAGGGCTTCCGAGAACTTGGCCAGAGTGAGAGGCAGCTCTAGCTGGTCTCGGTCGCCCGCGCTGACCGTTGGGAGCTCCTCCCAAAGCACTCTACAAGCGTTAGGATCGGTCGGATCTGGGGAGAAAAGGCTTGCATAGAAGGCTCTCACCCTCCGGCACATCTCCACCGGATCCGTGAGGGGGGTGCCATCTTCTGCCAGTAGGCAGATGATATGTTTCTTAGCCTCCCTCTTTTTCTCCAGGGTGTAGAAGAAGCGGGAGCCGCGATCCATCTCCCGAAGGAGACGGATGCGGGATCGAACAAAGGCACTCCGGGCCCGATGGTCCTCGAGGGTCCGAAGCTCCTCCCGCTTCTCCCGGCACGCTCCACAGAGGGGTGGATCCTCGGGGCTGGCAGCCAGATGCCTCTCCAGCTCTAAGACCTCCCGTTCCAACTGCTCTATCGCCGCATCCCTCCGTCGGCTGGCGCCCCGGGTGTAGTCACGGCAGAAGAGCTGGGCGCGCGCACCTTCCCTCGGTCCCACCACCGCCGCGCCGAGGGAAAGGCAAGCCGCTGCCCTCGCCAGGCCAGCCAGAACTCCCGGAAGGATGCCACGAAGCCTGCATCCTCCAGCAAGCTGTTGTTAAAATGCCAATAGGCCGGCCCCGGCCTCTCCGCGCAGAGGGAGGCTATCACGGTAGCTATATGATGGTCAGAAAATGGGGCCGGCCGGATGCTGGAGGAGTGGGCTTATGAAAGATGAAAGCGTGATAAATAAATGTGGTTCAACCGGGAGTGGCGCGACCGATGGGCCTCCACCCGGACAAAGGTGAACGTGGAAGTGTCATCCGGGTGGTGGTCGCGCCAGACGTCCACCAGGGAGTGGTGTTCGACTATCTCCTGGAGGACGGCAACTGCGGCCGGGCTCTGCTCGGTCCCCGAGCGGTCCTGCTCTTCAAGGGTGATGTTAAAGTCCCCTCCCAGGACCAGGCACTCATGAGGATCCAAGGTGCCGAGGAAGGCGGATGCCTGCTGATAGAATTGTAGCCGCTCCGGGCTCGCTGCTGGGGCATAGATGTTGACGAGGTTGACTACGAGCCCCTCCATGCGGACCCGGAGGTGCAGCAGGCGGCCCGGCACAGCCTCGGTGACCCCCAGCACCTCGGGCCGTAGGTCGGGGGAGAACAGGGTTGCCACTCCAGCCGTACGAACTGTGAGGTGGCTAAAGTAGACCCTGTCCCCCCAATCCAGCCGCCAGCTGTCTTCGGCGGTCGGATCCGTATGGGTCTCCTGCAGGAAAACCACAGAGTACCTCCCCTCCCGAAGGAAGGAGAGCACCTGGGACCTGCGGAGACCCATCCTACAGCCACGGGTGTTCAATGTTGCGATGTTAAAGGGTGCCATAAGGAGGGCTGGGGGGGGTCCTCGCCGGCAGGGATGCTCGTGGCTCCCGGCGGGCCGCGCAGCAGTCCGTGACCCACCCCGTAGGTGAGTAAGGAGTCACGGAAGAGGCGGACCCGCTGGTAGGCCGCGGCGCCCTGCCTCCCGGTCCTTTTACCCTCCGCTATGAGGGCCCTTGCGGCCCGGAGGATTTGATTAAAGTCCCCCTATCGCTGGAGGGCAAGCTGGACTTTATTGCGGGAGCCACGGACGTCTTCTAGAAACTCCCGCAACTCCTTTCGCAGCGCATGGGGAGCTGGGGTTATGGTCTGGTTACTCCCCGACGGGGCCCTTGGTACAGTCCTGTGGCCCACCGAGACGGGCAGACAGGATGCGGACCCCCAACGGGGCTCCTGATGGTTTGACCTGAATGCTGGGGCAATAGGGGGCGGCGGAGGGAGGATAGCAGCCCCTGGTAGGTCGGGACGGGTAAACACAAAGGCCGCTCCCTGGGGGTCATCTGTTGGCAAGGGGAAGGAGACAGTCCCAGGGGCGGCAATAACATCTCGGGATGTGGACGGGATAGGGACAGGGGCAGGGGCAAGGTTAGAGGTGAGATTTTGGGTGGGTAGAGGGCTCTCAGTGATGTCCGGCGCAGGCTCTATGTTGGATTTGGCAGCCACGGCATCAGGGGGTGGACTCTCTCCTGTAGGGCCCTCTCCCGGGAAGGAGGTCGAATGCTCCTCACCAACGACGGTTGCCCCTGGTGGCTCAGGTCCTGGCCGCGTGGCACTGGCCGTCGCCTCAACAGGTTCAGCGGCTCTCAGTGGGGTGCCATCTGCAGCCAGGTTTATGGAGGAGTCCAGGGGCCCCTCGGAGGTGGGAGCGGAAGCAATGGTTAGGGGGAGGGAGGATGGGGAAAGGGAGGCCCGCTGGCATAGGGTCGTCCTCCCCCTGGGTAACCGGGGTCAGACCCAGAGCCTCGATCTCCTCGTATATTGATGGAAGATCAGTTTCCGCCACCTCGGGATTCTCCCCGCTGCCACCTGATGCTACTGTTGCCTCGGGGCACACTGCGGTTTCAGATAGAGTCTCGGGGGTCTTGGAGGAGAGGGACTCCCGTGGAGGGGAGATACCACCTTCCAGTGCTGCCACGTCTTCCCCAGCTGGCACCGGTGGATGGAACATACCCGTGGGTAAAGCGGAAGGCTCGGCATCGGTGCCCCCCTTCCTGGTCTTCCGGGGGGCCTCCGCATCAGATGGGAGGAGCGGAGCTCGAGCCTTCCGCTTGCCCCGCTTCCCCTGGACTAGGGCCCAGCCCTCCATGGCATCATCCGGGGGCTGGCTAGCAGGGGTTGTGTCAGGGGGCAGAGGCGATGGCTCAGGGACTCGAGGGGGTAACGGTGGGGCAGCACAAGGGAGGGAAGATTCCCCTTGGGGCGGGCCCTCTCCCATGCCCGGCAGCGTCCCTGCCGCACCCTCCTCCACAGGTCCCGCCAGATTGCAAGCAGCGGGGGCGGGGCTCTCCCGCTCGTCTGGGCATAGTGGGGGAGGTGCCCCTTGGGCCCGAGTGGGAGCAGTGGTGGACTGAGAAGGAGGAGGGGCGGTTTCAGGCACCGGGCAGCCAGGGGTGCCGGCGATGATGGGGCCGGTGCCCTGCCGGTGGTCTTGGATGCCCTCCTTCCTGGGCCGGGGGCAGTCCCTCTGGACGTGCCCCATTGCCCGGCAGAGGTAGCACCGGGCCTCCCCCATGGAGTAATGCACCCGGTAACGGGCCCCCTGGTAGGGGACTAGGAAGGACCCCTCCAGCGCCTCTCCGTCACGTGCCGCCGGCGGCAGTTGAAGCTGCACTTGCCGGCGGAACGAGAGGACGTGACGGAGGGCGGGGTCTTTGCAGCCCAACGGGAGAGGGCTGATGACAGTGATGGGCTTCCCCAGGGTAGAGAGGGTGGGTAACAGGGCGGCATTAGGAAGAAAGGGAGGGACAGATGTCAGGACCAAGCGGACACCCAGGTCCTCTAGCAGCTCTAAGGGGACAAAAACGCCCCCCACCGCCAGGCCCTTCTCCACTGCCTCCTGGGCGGCGGCCTCCGATGTTAAGAAGACGACGACGACCTTGCCATACATTTTGGAGGCCACCACAATGGCCGTGGGCCCCACCACCCTCGCCAATGCCCGCACATAGGTCTCCACGTGGGGTGAGGCGGACACTAGGAGGCAACGAACGCCGTGCTTCCTGGTCATGGTGGGAAAGGGGCCAAGACCGCTATAGATGGTAGCGGAGGTGGTGGGCAGGAGAGGTGACGTAACGGCAGGCGGGGGGGCTGCCACCACCTGGGCGTACGCCCTGGGGGTTGGGGGAGGGACACCCGCAGAGCTGGTGGAGGGAACAGCGGGGAGGGACGCCCCAGCCGGCGGTGGGGCCGGGGCATTGGGGGTAGCCCCTGCCATGGAGGGCCTGGTCTTCTTAGCAGGGCCCTTCCCCTTCTTCTTCCCCTGGCCATTCCCGCTGGCTGGGGCGACTCCCCCCGAATCTGAGGGGGTGAGAGATGTGGCAACAGTGGAGGTCACCCCAGTGCCCGTCGCTGCTGGTGCCCCAGCGGGGGCGATGGCAGATGGTTCGGCGGCGGAGGTAGAGGCTTGGGGGGGTGATAGAGGGGCAGGTGCTGGAGGAGCCCCTCCCATCTCATCCCCCTCCATCATGAGCAGGGAGGGAAGGAGACACCAGAAGGAGGAGGGGAGAGGGGAAGCAGGTCGACCACTCCTCCCCGCTAGGCTCCAGGCAGGGGAGGAGGGCGCCAAAAGGGGTGGGCTGGACGGGGGGCAATCAGGGGTTAGGGGTCAGTCACTGACAGAAGGTGGAATTCCGGCTCCTCTTGATGCACTAGGGTGGGGGGGGGTACAACAACATTCGGGGTGCAGTGAAAGGGGTTGAAACTAAAATGGGGAGTTGCACAAGCGCATGGGAGGGGGCATGGGCACACGGAGCGAGGGGTTAAGCGGTCTGGAGGTATAACAGGGAAACCAAGGGGCTAGCTTCAGAGGCTGGGGCGGGGCAAACAAACAAAGGCTGCAGAAGGAAATGGGCGGGCAGGCAAACAAACTGAAGCTAGTAAGGGGGGCTGGGGCAAAAGAGGGGGCAAAGCTACAAGTGGCAAATGGGGCAGATAGTAAAGGGCAAGCTGGGGGGTAGGCAGTCTGGGGGGAGGCACATGCACCCACGCGCACTTGCACAAGTCTTTTTTAAGCTGGCTGCTGCTTCTGGCCCAAAGGGTGGAAATAGGGCGTGGCAAGCCAAGCAAGCAGCTGAGTCCAGAGGCAGGAGCTGAGGCAGATGGTATACAGCCAGTGGGGATGGTGGAGGGGGCAGTGGTGGTGGTAGTAGTAGGGGGGTTGGGGGGACACACAGATGGATCGGGGTGCAGCTCCACACCACATCCCCTGTGTCCCTGAAAACACAGTCAAGACCCCCACCACAAGAGCACAGTTTGAAAATTACTCAGTCTTAGGCCCCCTCCACGGTGGTCTGCGAAGTCCCCCACTGGCAGATGGTCCTCTTCTTCTCCTCCTCAGGCTTCAGCAGCTCCAGGCAGCACACTCCACAGCAACAGCAGCTCCAGGAACTCCAGGTGGTAGTCCAGGCAAGCAGAAAGGACCCCTCTCAGGTGGTGGGGGTGGTGGTATCCACAACAGCAGTGGCTGGGGTCCCTCACTCCTCCTCTCTGGGGAGTGGGCTAGCAGCCCCCCCCCCCAGGGCTGCAGTTGGAGCAGTAGCAGCACCTGAGAGTGGGGGGTCCAGCAGCCAAGTAGCAGAGAAGGGGGGGTGTCTGGCCTAGCCAGGGGAGCAGCTGGAGCAGCAGGGAGAGCTTAGGGCCTAGCAGCAGCAGGAGTAGCAGCTTCCCACCTCCCTCCAAGCTAGAAGGCTATGGAAAAGCAGTAGGAGAGAGAGAGATTCGCTCCAGGCTACACTAATCTCTGGTACCAGGATAAGTGAAATGGCAGCTGCTTCAGGTCAATTAAGACACCTGGGGCCAATTAAGAATTTTCCAGAAGGCAGGGAGAAGGCTAGGTTGATTGGGACACCGGAAGCCAATTGGGGCTGGCTGAAACTAGTTAAAAGCCTCCCAGTCAGTCAGGTGGGGGTGCATGTCAGGAGCTGTGGGAGGAAGTTGTGTGGTTGGAGAGACTGAGTAGTACACACCATATCAGGCACAAGGAAGGAGGCCCTGAGGTAAGGATGAAGTGGAGCTTGAGGAAGTGAGGGCTGCTGTGGGGGAAGTAGCCCAGGGAATTGCACATGTCATGTTTCTAAAAAGGTCAGCTACCATAGCTGATACTATTAGGGTCCCTGGGCTGGAGCCCAGAGTAGAGGGTAGGCCCGGGCTCCCCCACGCCAACCTTAGCCCCCTGTTTAATCACTGAGACTGGGAGACAACAGAGATTGTGTAAGGAAGGATAACTTCTCCTCACCTACCTCGCTGGCTTATGATGAAAATGGCTTAGTAGACTGTGACCCTTGTCTCTAGAGAGAAAAAAGGGTAATGTGGAGGGTCACAGTGAGCCTCTGAGGCTAGTGAAATCTGCCAGAAAACGCGGGACCCACGGAGGCAAGGACAGAGCTTTGTCACAGTATGTATTTTTAAACAATCTGCTTCATAGTTAAACACAAAACTGAGCCATGCTAGGAATTCTAGTCTCTTCCCAGTTCATATCGCTGCCCTCCATCTGAACAGTGTTTTGCAGATACGACATGTCCTCTGCCCTGACAAATCTACAATCTAACAAATAAGACAAAGGCAAGGGAAGCCACGGGATCACAGAAATTAATATTCAGTACAAAATATATCCTCCATTATTTTATCCGAAGAATCCTGCAAAATTGAGTGGAACAGGCCCAAATACAGTAGGGGCTAGATTATTGCCAATATACACAACCCTGCATTGTGGGTGATATGAAGCTGCCTCACCCCATCAAGAGCTATGGCTCCACCTCCTCCTTGCCTCTCCCATTCCCCTTTGCTGTGATATGTGCCCCTAGGGAGCAGGGTCTATGACTGAGACAGGCCTTAAAGTGGTGGGTGAAAATGCTCTCTGCACGCTCGCCCCTGCACACCATGTAATGGCCAGGCACAGTCTGGATCTGTAGTAACACTGATGTTGCAATGTTCGGGACAACTACTGTACCATATATTTTATTGACTGTCACTACTATTAATATAAATGGGAGTAATGAATAATCAAGGGAAGAACACACACACACGCCCCCGAAACATGCACTGAAGGGTACTGGATTTCACCATTTAAAATATAAAGTGTATTTGGAATCACACTGCATGGCTTATAAAACTGAAATATGCAGCGATTATTCCACAACATGGGGTTCGATCCTGCATGGAGCTGAGCATTCTTACTCCAATCTAGCAAAGTGTTTAAGCACATGCTTAATTTAAGCACATGACTAGCACCACAGTCTTCAAAGAGTTAAATACATGCTTACGTGCATTGTTGGAGTGGGTCACAGTGCTCAGCACCTTCCAGGACTGAGCTCCTGGAAACTACACTTGCAAAAAGTCCCCCCCCCTTTTTTTTTTTTTGGACAAGGGCCAGTTGTAAACTAATCTTCATAGTTTTGTATCAATGGAAAAAATCTCTCTCCTTTAAAATTATTACTATTTAGCTGTCAGAACACTTATATCACTGCTAGCAGACTGTTGCCACACAGAGGGGATGTTTCCACTCCTAAAAATAACAAACAAATATTAAAGGGAGAGGCCCAATTCTGAAAATTCCTAAAAACTAGGAAGCTAAAATGCTAGGGCCAGAGTTTCAGAAGGGTACTGAGCACCCATATTCAAAAGGGTCCTATACCCAGCAGCTCCCATTGTTCTAGATGTTTTTAGATGCTTACAAGATTTCAGAAGAGTTTAGTACCTACAGCGTGCAGTGCAACTGGAGAGCCTGAATTCCAAAAAGGCTTGGCGCATTTCATGATTCAGCTGTCAAATTCCCTTATTCTTCTGATTCATAGCACTTCTGCACTGGCTCAATCATGTCTTTCCTATTAACTTTTAACGCATCACAGCGAGGGAACAGTGGTATTATTTGTTCCCCTCGGACAGTCTATACCTCTATGCTCACCCCTTTTACAAGACTATATTAAATTTTGTACAAAGTATGCCTTGTGAGGTATCATCTGAAAAATCGTAATTTGCTGATCATTGTCCTGGTGAAATATGTGTGGTAACATTGTATGCAAAGTTATAAATGTCTACTGTATAACATTACTGAGACATGTTCCAAGTTTAGAAAAGCAGCCACAAACCAGTTCCTCAGAGACAAAAGGCAAACTGACGCTTCAGCCAGGTGTCAACGAAATCAAATGGACCTGCACCTGGTTAAATGGCCATTCTTTTGGCAGGAAAAAGGGTATGAACAAGAAATTTACATCTTGGCAAAGAAACAGCTGGAGGTTCCCATCCCCATAGACTTTCTGCCTCCTGACCCCCAGCTGGAGATGATTCTCAAAGAGGAAAAGGTGCAAGAATGGGGAACAGAGGCCACAAATTTCTCCTTTCATCTCTACTCACGACATTGACAACACATGAAGGACAAAGGAAGCATCACTGGACTGGTGAGGGATCCCAGCAGAACGGAATTCAGCCAGTAAGACTGCTAAAACGTGGTGAGAGAGACCTTTGCTTTGAATTCACTCTAACTTGTTAAGTTGGAATCAGTAGCGTTTATTTTTATTTTCTTGTAACCAACTTGTAATTATGCCTCATTACTTGCAACCATTTAAAATTTATCTTTTTGTAGCGTTTTATCTAAGCCAGTGTGTGCTTAGACTGAAGTGTTTGGGGAACTCCATTTGAGATAACAGGATTTGTGCATATCATTTTCTATTAATAAAATGACAGATTTTATATGAGCTTGTGTTGTCCAGGAGAGGGCTGGGCAGTGCAAGACGCACATTTCTGGGGGCCAGTCTGGGACTGGGAATTGGCTGGTATTACCCTGCAATGTAATTCAAGAGTGGCTGCCAGTACCACTCGTACAGTATAGCTGGGAGTAATTTACATGCTGGACGGTGGGTGTGAGCAGACCAGGAGTGGTTGCTCTCACAGAGAAGCAGTGTAAAAAGTACCCCAAGTTGGAGAATGAAGGAGACAGCTGTTCAGCAGTCAACACTGCACCCTGGGTAATGTCACACCAAGAATTTTAACAATTCAACAAAAGTGTTTCCCTCCAGGGAATGTCATCAATTATTAGTTTATTTAGTAATGTTATGATAATATTAGGCTTGTCAAGTGATTAAAAAAATTAATCGCAATTAATCGCACTGTTAAACAATAGAATACCATTTATTTTAAATATTTTGGGATGTTTTCTACATTTTCAAATATATTAATTTCAATTACAACACAGAATACAAAGTGTACTGTGCTCACTTCATATTTATTTTTGATTACAAATATTTGCATTGTAAAAAAACAAAGAAATAGTATTTTTCAATTCACCTCATACAAGTACTGTAATGCAATCTCTTTATCATGAAAGTTGAACTTACAAATGTAGAATTATGTACAAAAAAAACTGCATTCAAAAACAAAGTAATGTAAAACTTTAGAGCCTACAAGTCCACTCAGTCCTACCTCCTGGTCAGCCAATCACTCAGACAAACAAGATTAGTTACAATTTGCAGGAGATAATGCTGCCCACTTCTTGTTTACAATATCACCTGGAAGCGAGAACAGGCATTCACATGGCACTGTTGTAGGTGGCGTTGCAAGATATTTACATGCCAGGTGAGCTAAAGGTGCATATGTCCCTTCATGCTTCAACCACCATTCCAGAGAACATGCTTCCATGCGGATGATGGGTTCTACTCAATAACGCTCCAAAGCAGTGCACATTGATGCATGTTCATTTTCATCATCTGAGTTAGATGCCACCAGCAGAAGGATGATTTTCTTTTTTGGTGGTTTGGGTTCTGTAGTTTTCGCAGCAGAGTGTTGCTTTTTTAAGATTTCTAAAAGCATGCTCCATGCCTCGTCCCTCTCAGATTTTGGACGGCTCTTCAGATTCTTAAACTTTGGGTCGAGTGCTGTAGCTATTTTTAGAAATCTCACATTGGTACTTTCTTTGCGTTTTGTCAAATCTGCTGTGAAAATGTTCTTAAAATGAACCCGTGCTGGGTCATCATCCGAGACTGCTATAACAACATGAAATATATGCAGAATGTGGGTAAATCAGAGCAAGAGACATACAATGCTCCCCTCAAGGAGTACAGTCACAAATTTAATTGACACATTTTCTTTTTTAATGTGCATCATCAGCATGGAAGCATGTCCTCTGGAATGGTGGCCGAAGCATGAAGGGCATACTAATGTTTAGCAGATCTGGCATGTAAATACCTTGCAACGCCGGCTACAGAAGTGCCATGAAAACGTCTGTTCTCACTTTCAGGTGACATTGTAAATAAGAAGCAAGCAACAGTATCTCCCGTCACTGTAAACAAACTTGTCTGTCTTAGCAATTGGCTGAACAAGAAGGAGAATTGAGTGGGCTTGTAGACTCTAAAGTTTTACACTGTTTTGGTTTTCAGTGCAGTTATGTGACCAAAAAAAAACCAACTGCATTTGTAAGTTACACTTTTACAATAAAGAGATTGCACTTCAGTACTTGTCTGAAGTGAACTGAAAAATACTATTTCTTTTGTTTATCAGTTTTATAGTGCATATATTTGTAATCAAAAATAATAATATAAAGTGAGCCCTGTGCACTTTGTATTCTGTGTTGTAAATGAAATCAATATTGAAAATGTAGAATAACATCCAAAAATATTTAATAAATTTCAATTGGTATTCTATTGTTAAGTGCAATTAATCACGATTAATTTTTTGAGTTAATTGCGCGAGTTAACTGCGATTAATTGACAGCCCTAGATAATATTATTTACCCCTTAGCTTAACACAAACTAGGATAATCCAATGAAATTATTAGACAGCAGGTTTAATACAAATAAGAGGAAGTACTTTTTCCACACAACACACAATTAACCTGTGGAACTTATTGCCATGGGATGTTGTGATGGCCAAAAGTATAAATGCATTAAAAAAAGAACTAGGTAAATGTATGGCTGTTAGCCAAGATAGTCAGAGATGCAACTCCAGCTGCGGGTGTCCCTAAACCTCTGACTGCCAGAAGCCACGAGGGGAAGACAGAGGTGGATCACTCCAACTGCCCTGTTCTATACACTCCCTCTGAAGCTCTGGTAGTGTCGGAGACAGGATTTGTCTGGTATTTGTCTGTTACTGTTGGAGACAGGATACTAGGCTAGATGGACCATTGGTCAGACCTAGTATGGCAGTTCTTATGTTCTTATACACTCAAATTGCAAACTGAAAGAACGGGAACTAACCTCCCTTGGGACTCCATCTTCAATTCCTTAGATTCTCTAGGGATAATTATATCTATTGAGACAATGTGAAAAGAACATGAAGTTTGGACATAAGCACATACCTGAGGGAATGATCCAGCGTCATACCCGTGAAATCAAAAAACTTCAGGTATTCTTCAGCCACAAGTTTGCTGAACTCATTGCTTAAAAAAAACCCAGAAAGTTTATTATTAAAAAGCAGCGCTCAAGCTGCTCTTATTATTGTACAGAATCAACCATACGAATGACAGCAGCCAATGTCAACACATACTTTTTACCCAGGTGCTTTGCCACATCAGAGCGCTTGAATCGGTCCAGTTGGTAGAGGCGCTTAGCCAGCCTCCTGGCTGCTTCCAAATTGCTGTCAGTGCCATTGCTAAGATCTTGACTATGGTTTTCGGTGCCATCTTTCTCCAGGAGCTCATTGCCACCCATGGCAGCTGTGGAGTCGAACAGTGAGTTTTTCAGTCCAGCATTGCTATGCGATAAAAGGAATGTGAAGGGGAGAAAAAAGAATAAAGACTTCAGGAACATTTTCAAGAAAGATTTACTTTCCAATTGGCAGTAAGGTGATTAATTGGCATGATTGCAAGATACAATGAACTCCACTCAACTAAAAAACTGTTGAGAATTGACATACTTGTTTAGTAAAATCCCGTGTTTTGTTGTTTGTACTGACTTTTCACAACACATGTAACTCTGCATAGCAGGTGCTTGACATGTTGTGCTCAAACTCATGCATTAAAAAGAGTTCCCAAAATGAGCTACTTGTAAATTGTGGACCATTATCTCAGAGTAACTCATCTGCAATTCTATGGTGAGCAAACTGGGATTTACAATGGCTCACTCAAGTTATCTACTCCATCCTTCCCAGGCTTCCCTATGTACCAGACCTTGGTTCTGCTTCCAGTCCCAGTACACAGGAGCTGCCGCAGACCTCAGCAGAGTTCATACAGGCCCTTGCTGCGCTACAAGGGCTACAGCCGGTCCTGTGAATTTTAGAAGGTGCAGAGGGAGGCAAAAGTGGGAAGGGGAGCAGGAATCAAGATAAGGGGTCTGAGGTGAAGGGGAAGCTGCATTAAAGTGGGGAGCTAACTCTCAAAGGCTAGCTGGAGACTGCAAGAAGCAGGGACCATGTGGAGCATCTACATTCTACAGCTTTCCCTGCTCCTGGTTCTTTGTGGCTCCAGGGCTCTGCACCACTGGGTCCAAGCACTGGTTATGCTGCCCCTGCCTTTCCTGAGTCTCCCCTCAGACATGCAGCCAACAGCCTGTTAGCCAATACGTATACTTATACATACTGCACACCATACCAATATGTATTACGCGTTACATTCTATCTAAATGTTAGCACAAAGCTTTATAGTTGAATGGTATTAAGCTTACTTTTGTTCACGCATGCTAAGTATCCCATAACACTTTGCAAAGCTGAAGTCAACTTTGGCACTGGCAAATACAAAAACTATCAAAATCAAAGTACATTTGTTCTGGGTCCTACTACAAGTACCATTCCACTCAACTGGTTTGGAATGTAGTATGCAAAACAGAGCTAAGAAAAATACAGCCCAGAACAAGAAGTTAAGGAACCGTTACAACCAGTGGAATGGATTTAGTGACATATAAAGAGCTGTGTAATTTATAAAGTCAGACTACAAATACTACTAGCTAAAATGCAGATCTTTGAAGCATACCTTCAGTGTAAGGGGAACACGCTGCAACAAGAACTGCTTCCTGGAAGAAGGGTACGTATGTCCCCTTTTCATATTGTATTGCTTTGTCTTTAGACAATGCATTTGGCTACATTCAGTTATTTGGTCTCTTGAACATTTTTTAAGACCGAACCGTGATTGTAGTCAAACAATTGGCTGCACTTTTCAGTCAACAAGCCCAGAACTCAGAGACGGCTTTTCCCTTGTGTCGAAACTCCTGTGCTTTGCCAGAGAGCCCCAATGCAACTGGCCACCACAGGCTTGTCAGACTGGGGCAGCCAGTGGGAAATCTGACCAGATCCATGAGGAGACCAAGTACCTGGGGCTGAGGATCTGTACAAACAGCCTGCCCAGCCAGTGGGTCTGTTGCCGGTAGTCTGGATGCAGGATGATAGGTGTTGGATACAGGATTTGCACACCCCCAAACAGACACACACCCCCATTCTTCCCACTGCTCCCCAACACCTGCTCAGCCTGCCCCAACATTCCCACCATCATTAGCACAACTCCAGTTGTCCCCATGGCTCCCCTAGCACCGGCACAGCTCCAGATAGCGCTCCCAAGCTCCCCATGTGCATAGGTCCCTTCAAAAATACCTCCCCTCCCAGGCCACATGTCCCCTACAAATATCCGGCTCTCCTGCCACCATGGCACAGCTCCATCAACCTCACGCATCCCTCCCACTAATTTCACCCCTTCCTCCCCAGCAGCCACACCCCCAGCTTTGCCCCTCCATGCAGTCCTCCCCCACCAGAGGTCCCACGCCCCTTCCCCAATGCCCACAGCTCTGCAGGTCCTTTCACTCTGCCCCGCAATCCCAGGGGCCACCCAAACAACATTAGGAGAACATTAGGAGAACTTGATGTTTCCTGGGGGAGGGCCAGGCGGCCATTTCTCACCCTTTCCTCCCACTGTCCTGTGGAGGGCTGGCAGGTACCCGTCCCCCCAGTTTTGCTCTTTGGGGAATCAAGGTGAGGGGGCTCATTGTTCGTCTCCATCTTAAGGCCAGGAACCAAAATCTCCTCCATGGCCTTCTTCCCCTTCAAAACCCTGGGCTCTGGACCGGCATCGGGCTGGCAGGTTCTATGGACAATCCAGGCCCGTTGATGGCCTGGAATCCTCAGCGCCAAAGACCCCTGATCACTATGGGCCAGAGCTCAGATGCACCTGCCAGGCCCAGGTCCCTCCTGGTAGGAGAGGGCAGTGGTCCTTCCCACAAACATTTCCTGTCCTTGGATTGGGGGCCACAAGGACCCCCTGAGGATGGGGGGCAGGCTATCTGGCCACCCCCAGGAGATTACAAGCTTGAGTCTGAGTGGGGACTCCTTTAATGGGGGGGGGCACATAGAAGTAGACAAGATGAGCTGTGGAGGCAATTGTGTGGGGGAGGGGAGCCAGGGTAACTGCAGGGTGGGGACAACAGATCTGCACAAGGAGGCTGGAGAAATGGAGGGCAGGGTGTGCGATATGACAGAACACAGGGAGGAGGGAGAAAAAATGGGAACTGGGGAGGCACACTGCTAACCCCTATGCTTGGGGTGGGGCCCACCCTGGCTGGAGTCCCTCATGCTAGAGCGCCTGAGCAAAATGGGACTGGCACCTCTATGCTATGACAGGGCCCTTATATAGCTGCGTCCTGCCTCAGGACCAGGGGTGTAGTGAACTGTACGATGGAAGCAGGTGTGTACAAGGGAGCTAACATATGGAAGACTAGACAGGGAGATGGCCAGGGTTGGTGGGGAACAGAGAGGCTGTACTCTGATGCCTCACCATGATCTCTTAACACCTCCATACAACTCCCAGTCCAGATACCTGCTCTGGGGGGGCGTCTTTCCAACACCCATGCACCAGCGCTCAGACTCTCCTTCATTTCCCCCCCAAAGCCTCTTTGACCCATGCCTCCCACAATTCTGAGTTAACAAACCTACAAAACTTCCCCACACAAAATTAGACAGATTCCATTTAGAAAGGGGTAACAAATGACAGATGTTGTTACAGACAGGAGGTGAGACAGACTAGATGCCCTCACGAGGTCCCTTCCAGCCCAACAGTTCTATGATTCTGCGTGGGAGGGCTGCGTGTGGGGGGGGAGATGATATATAGATGGCTGTAAGCACTATAGCAGAAGGTGTTATAGCAGCCTAGAACACATAGTTATAAACCACTAACTGATTTATCGGAATCTATAACACAGCAGCTATTTATTAAAATGTCTGATAATCATTCATTAACTGTTTATAAATGGATCCTTAATATAAAGTGTGACTCAAAAAACTTTGCTAAGCTGAAATTCCCCACCACACAAATCACCACCTGCTTTCTGCCGTGGAAGCACGCACATCAAAGGGGTGAGAACTGCAGCTTTCTTCCCACGTTACAGCACCCATTGCATTCACAGCAAGAAAGGGCAGTGGTGCTCCTCAGGGATATTTTTTAATCAACTCCATCTGTATTCCCTTCCTTCCAGCTCTGATACAGAAGAATCACTCAAACACATTTTGTGAGTGACATTTTCAGTAATCCTCTCTAACTGAGATTTTCAAAGCACGTAAGGGAACTGAACACCCAACTGCCATTGCAGTTACTGGGAATTTATTTATTTTGATTTAAATAACAAAAAGACACCTATAAAAGGCACCAGATGCCTGAATGCACAATTAATACTGCAACGTAGCCCCAGCAGCACTAAAACAACGACTCATGCAGGAACTCCACCTGACAGTCGCCACCTGCAATACAAAAGCACTCCTTTCTACTCCCTCATCCCTCAGTCCTCCTCAAAAGTCTTACCCATCTTCTGCAGCATGCCTTTATAGTTACCAAATCTGGGCTGTTTTGGACTAAGTGGGGGGAGTAAATTCTAGAGCCCAGGGTGGATAAAAATTAATGAGTTTTTTATTTAAATTGGATTTTTTTGATAAAATGCTTTTTGAGGAAAAAAGCAATGTAAAGGTAGTTTTAATTAAGATACATTATAGCTAAAAGATATTGCATCATGGATTAGGGATTATAAATTCTAATTCTATAGTATAAAACAATATATTCATGTAATGTTTAAGAAAAGTTTTGTAAATGAGTTCCAATAGTTCATGGATTAGGGACCCAATCTTATGGGGATCCAGGGGCTTCTGTATAGATTATTTAGGTTAATCTTTCTATCTACCCAATGGGACTCAGTGCTCAGTCTAGAAGATACCATCAGAAATGCTTAGTTTTGCAGTTCTCAAACTGTGGATTTGTTTCTTCAGAGATAATATGCTTGTTAACAGCAAAAATGTTTTAAAATAAATAAATAATATAGAGAGGTGAGAAATAAGAGACCTCAGCCCTATTGTCCCTCTGCAAATTTGCATCCACAGAGTCAATCCCTTACCTCTCGCTAAAAGTGCAAAGTTTCAAATAGTTAAATGAATAGAAGATTGTTGGGAGTGGAATACATCTGGACAAGGAGGAGAAGTCTGGAGATAAATGTGAGAAGGGAAGGACAGGCATCAGAAACAAAAGGGAAATTGTTTGAGCAACATATTCCAGAAGTCTTGAGGTCTTTCTGAATGTAGCCTTCATTGATTTGAGATCTACCATACCATTCTCTAACTAGAAGGGAAAACCTATAATTAGTAAAAGAGGACCAGTATGGGAATATTTTAATGAAGTTCCTGTTCCTCTACCTGTGGGTAAGACAGGCATGTGTGCAAAATGCAACCAGTGCAACAAAGAAATGCAAAGCCTGGTTTCCCGAATGAAACAACATCATGAGAAGTGTTCCTTCTCAGGAGGAACTGCGTTGAAGATGATGAAAGGAATATGTCTGAACATGCAGGATCTTCAGGTTGGTAAACTTTTATTTCATACTTCTTTCTTAAGGACTGCCTGTCTTCCTTCTGGACTATTCTTGAATTCTCATGTTTGAGCAAAAAATATAGTCGTTGCTCTATGGTACTATCATTTTAGATGCAGTTATGATAAAAAATAAATAGCTGAAATAGGCAGATCTTCCTTTTACAATTTCACCTTTAAAGTAGTACTGAGTGATAGTGAATGCAATGAGTAATACTAAATAAGCAGTATGGTAATAATAATTAAATAACTGCATTGACTTATTTTGTTTAGGAGAATCCATTCTCAACATACAGGAATCTGAAGACTACCACCGTCAAGATCACCATCATTTTCTATAGTTTCAGAGTTATCTGCCAATGACAGTGTTTCAGCCACATCATGTATGTCACATAGCCACAGTATATCACCTGTAGCAAAAAGGAAAAAAAATCTCCAGCATCTAGAAACAACCAAAGATAAGTTTGTAATCTGCTAGCTCTTATCACGAAAAGCTTAAAAAATTGCCCAGTTTGTTTATGCAACAAACTCTCCTTTCCGTAAGATTGAGAACCCACATTTCAAACACGGTTCAGTCATTAAAACCAGGATACAGTCCACCCAATAGAGCAAATGTTGCAGGTAAATTGCTGGATAAAGTATACTAAAGAGAAATTGAACAGTGTGCAATTGTTAACCTGAATCTTGATGGGTGGAGCAATGTCCACAATGATCCTGTTGTATATGTGCTTGTGTGACAACAAAAGGAGGGAAGGTCTTCCTTACAGAAACAATTGATACATCAGGAAATGCACACACAGCAGAATACTTACAAGAAGTAGCAGTAAAAGCTATAACAACTGTGAAAAAAAATTCAAATGTCTATTCTGCAGCTTGGTCACAGACAATGCTGCAAATGTATCCATGATTAGAAGAAATGAAGAGAGTCCCAAGCTAACAACATAGGGTTGCAGTGCTCATTTGATGCTCCTCCTAGCCAAAGACTTCAGTGTTCCAGTAATAAAGGCTAATGCTGCTGAAATTGCAAAATACTTCCGTAACAACCACTTTGCAGCAGCTGCTCTGAAAAAAGTGGGAGAAACCAATCTCACTCTCCCACAAGATGTGCGATGGACTGTTTTGAGCACTATATCAAGAACTGGCCTAATCTGACGACAGCGTGTGAACAAAATCGTGAACAAATAGATGGCCCTGTCACAGCCAAAGTTCTCAACACCGGGCTTAACAGAAATGTTGAACACATGCTGAGTACCCTGAAGCCTATTTCTGTAGCCTTGAATAAAATGCAGGGAAATAGCTGTTTTATTGCTGATGCTGTTGAAATTTGGAAGGAACTGAGTGAGATCTTAAAAAGAGCAATATGCAATGATAGAGTTAAATTAAAAGCATTTAAAAAACAAATGGGACAAGCACTATCTCCAGCTCATTTTCTTGAAAATATTCTCAATGCCCGGTACCAGGGTCAAACCTTAACTGCTGAAGAAGAGGAGTTGGCTAGGACATGGACATCCAGCAATCATCCCTCCATAATGCCAACTACAATAAACTTCAGAGCCAAGGGTGAACCATTCAAGAAACATATGTTTGCTGATGATGTTTTAAAGAAAGTCACCCCAGTGAACTGGTGGAAGTCACTTAAGCACTTGGATTCAGAGACTGTTGAAGTGATAATCTCATTTTTAACAGCAGTAGCTTCATCTGCTAGTGTAGAAAAAATATTTTCTTCCTTTGAATTAATTCATTCCAAATTGAGAAATCGTTTGGGACCTGAAAAAGCAGGAAAGCTTGTTTCTCTTTTCCAGATTATCAACAAACAGGAAAATGAAGGTGAGGACAACTAAGTTAGCTGCAGAAGCCAATATTTTAAGTTTCTCGTGTTGACCTGGCTGACATAGTCAATTTAATTTTTGTTTTGTTTTTAAATATTTCATTTAACTATTTTAGTTAACAATTTTAACAAAAACAAACCTGATTTTAAAAAACATGAATGTTTAACTAAATTCAAAAATTCATATGCTTGTTTTGTTAAAATATATGTTTTCTATTGAAGAAAAAATCCAAAATACGTAACGTAGTTGTTTTAGTTAAATAAAACAATTTAAATGTCTGTCTGGTGATGTTCTCTTCCTAATACAGCATGGAAAGAAAATCCACCAAATATTAATGATTAACCTGTTGAATTGGAGATAGTTCACCTCCCAATGACTTCATAAATATCTGCTTCAATTACCTTTGGTAAATGAAATAACCAATCATTCATTTTCTGATATAGCTGTAAAATTAATCTGAAAAGTTTTCAAAATAAATCACTTTAAAAATGTATAGTGTGTATCTTCTAAAAATGAAACCTACATCTATCTCTGAGTTGTGAAGAATATGTATTAAGGTTATAACGACCAATAAGAATGCACTTTAATGTAGAAATCCATGATTAAATCAAGTCTTCCTGACTAGTGATTTAAATCATGATTTAAATCAAATCCACCCTGCTAGAGCCCCATAGCTCCCACATACTGGGCATCTGACTCCCTTAGGCATATTTAAAAAAATCTCAGCTTTAATGTTGAACAATACAAAGGGTAAACAGCTACAATGCAAACTGCTGCTATACACCCAATATGCTTACAGTGCTTTCCCCACACACACACCCCTTCAAAAGCTATGTCACGTCAACTTACGCACAACCTCTGATTTTGTCACAGAGATCACGGTGGCCACGGAAATCGTCAATTTGAATAAAGTCTGAGAAACCTTGGAAATGTCTTGTAAAAATGCATTTGATTAGTCCACCACAATGAGTGGCGTTGTGCACCTGTGCACTAGGTCACAACGCCATTCAGGTTTGGCCTGTCCACCCCTCCGCTGATGGAGACAGAGTGGTGGATCAGCCAAATCGGAGTGGCTCTGTGACTTAGGTTGTGCACTAGGTTGCAACACCGAAGGCAGGGAATCCACTCAGGAGCCACTGCTGTGGGGTGAGTGCAGGGTGGACTTGCTCTCCAAAACCCCCTTCCTAGGCCCCATCTTTCAGCACCCACACTATACTTTTATGTTGATGTAATGCAAACTACATTATTTGGTGAACTTTCCATGACCTATGTTCTTTTTCCTGCATCTCCACCATGAAATTTACTAAACATTTCTGTGCCAAAATCGTAGCCTTAACTACCACCAATAAAACACAGCCCTGTTTCCCCCTCTACTCCTTATTACAGGCAATATTTATAACCCTGGAAGGTGGCCAGCACAGACAGAAAACATCTGCATCCTGAAGTCAAATACAAGAGTGAATGTGACCACAAACCATGACCGGTTTATGGAAATGCCAGCAACTACCATACAGTGACCTATATTCCACAGCAACTTCCAGCACAACACTTTAGAAATGAAGGAGAAGAGAGCTTGTTTCTTTTACTGTTGGCAACTTGCCAAGAGTGGTTTTAGAGGGAATTTCACTAGTCTAATTTCCCAGATATAAAATGCAGTCCAAGTCAGGTGTTTCATTCACAAAAGCATCATCTCAAAGCAGCTGACTATTTGATTCAATATTCTTTGAGTTTTTCTTACAACTAAGCAATAGCCTACTAGTAGGAGTGGGGTAAAAGTGGTGTTTGGACTTATTCAACACCTAAATTTAGCATTCATATGAAAGAGGCCAACTTGACAATACTAGAGATTGAGGGTGAGATTTTAATGCTCAGCGCTCATTAGAAATTAATGCATGTCCAAATCACTTAAGCAGCTTTCAAAATATGAAGCCCCAACATATACAACATCTTTTGAAATCCTTGTTCTCTAGATGTGTAATGAGGTTTATTTAATTAGTTCCTAGATCTCTGTTGACAATGATGCTAGTAGCCAATTAGGGCCAACTCTGATGGTGTTTATGTGGACACCTATTTGTTAAGAACTAGACCAAGAGGATCTCAGATAAGGATTCAGATCTATTACATAGATGTGAAAGCTCCTGTGCCCACCAACTCTGGTGTTTATGTGATAAAAATGAAACTCTGTCACATTGTCTAAAGCTAGATGGGTGTATAATAGAGTTTATTTAATCAATGCTGTCATAAATATAAACGGCAGGGTAACCACCTTTCTGTATACAGTGCTATAAAATCCCTCCTGGCCAGAGGCAAAATCCGTTCACCTGTAAAGGGTTAAGAAGCTACGGTAACCTTGCTGGCACCCAACCCAAAATGACCAATGAGGGGACAAGATGCTTTCAAATCTGGAGGAGGGAGGGGGGAAGGCTTTTGTCTGTCTGTGTGATATCTTTGCCAGGAACAGATCAAGGATGCAAGCCCTCCAACTCCTGTAAAGTTAGTAAGTAATCTAGTTAGAAAATGCATTAGGTTTTCTTTGTTTTGGCTTGTAAATTCGCTGTGCTGGAGGAAATGTGTGTTCCTGTTTTTGTGTCTTTTTGTAACTTAAGGTTTTGCCTAGAGGGATTCTCTATATTTTAAATCTGACTGCCTGTAAGATTATCCTCCATTCTGATCTTACAGAGTTGTTCTCTTATCTTTTTTTGTTCTTCTAATAAAGTTCTGATTTTTAAAAATCTGATTGGGTCTTAAAAATCCAAGGCTGGTTTGTGCTCATCTTGTTTATTCTCAAGCCTCCCGAGGAAAGCGAGTGTAAGGGCTTGGGGGGATATTTTGGGGAAAGAGGAACTCCAAGTGGTCCTTTCCCTGTTCTTTGTTTAAATCACTTGGTGGTGGCAGCATACTGTTCAAGGACAAGGCAAAGTTTGTGCCCTGGGAAAGTTCTTAACCTAAGCTGGTAAAAATAAGCTTAGGGGGTCTTTCATGTGGGTCCCCATTTCTGTACCCCAGAGTTCAGTTCAGAGTGGGGAAGGAACCCTGACAAATGCCTAGAGTTTAAGGCCAAGAGGGACCATAATGATAATCTAATGTGACCTCCTATGTATCACAGGCCACAGAATTTGACCCAGTGATTCTTCCAAAATTAATCACAGGAATCAGGCAAGAAAGGAACTTGAACTCCTGGTCATTGGGGTCACAGACCAGCACAATATTCCCTGTGCCACCAGTGGAGTTTGAGCTAACTACTTCTGTCTCCTCTTTACAGCCTCTTCTGTCCTTTCTGTTCCAGAATTCTCTCCTCCAATAAATACAGATTTAAAACATCTCCACGATGGGACGTAACTGTGCAGGAGCCCTAAAACAATCTATAATGGTTATCCCACTTTTATTATTATTATTAATCACTGTGCTAGCACCTCGTGACCAAACAAGTCATTGTGCTAAATCCGACACACACATATAGTAATTGCCATTCCCAGGCCTAAACAGTTTATAGTCTAAAAGACAACACACAAAGTGGGTGACACACACAAGCGGGAGGAGGGGGAGGCAAAAGGAGGATGGAAGGAAAAAAGCCAGAGGGTGTTTTAGCACAGTTTAGCTATGTGCACATTTCTTTACCAAGTGGTAACAGTAACCATCACCTGTCACTGCCTAGCCATGATCAGTTTAATATGTGCATTAAGGCAGATGCCTTTGACTTATAATCTCATGTGGCTACGCATGGAGCCCTTCCGCCAGGAACGCGGCATCCAGAAAAGAGAGTGCACAGAATTCTGGGAGAGTTAGGGGAAGAGGGGGCTGAGATTTTTATAAGATTTATATGGTGGTTGGGGGAGGGGGTGGTAATTATAGCTGTTTTCTCTTTTCTTAAAGAACTGTACAATGCTGTGATAGCAGCTTTATTTAAAGCCAAGATAAGGCGCATCTGTCAGGAAAGCCCATTCCAGCAAGGAGCTTAGTGATTAGAAATAAAAGGGTGAACATCCTGGCCCAATGAAGTCAATGGCAAAACTCCCATCAAATTCAATCGGTGCAGGATTGCTCCCAAGTGCCTGCCATGTGTCCATGAGATGTTATGAAACTAAAGTTGTTGTTTTGTTTTGTTTTTTAACATGCCTTCAGTTTCAGTCTTTTTTACACTTTTTACGAAGAAAAAGTTTCCCAAACCAATATACAGCGTCTGTGTCAACAGTCTTATCCATCATTAATTTATCTGTCCTGCAACAGCACCTACAGGCTGCAAGCAGGGACTGGCACCCCATTCTACTAGGCACTGCGGACGGGATCTTCTAGTGCTGAGCGCTGATATCTGCTCTCACTGAAGTCAGCGTTGACTTCCATGGGAGCAGAGTTAGGCCAATACTGCTGGCTGTTGAGAAACTCCCACCCTGCACATGCAATCACTTATTGAAAGAGGCAATCCCTGCCCTAACGAGCCTACGATTTAAGGAAAGTTAATATTAAACTGGGGACAGATACCTAGAATGAAGAACCACTGTGGAAGGAACATTCCCTGGGGACGAAAGCTTCTAGGCAGCTTTGGAACATGACCAGTCACAGCTTGCAATAAATGACTGACAGCATGGAGAGCCAGAGGGCTTCCAAACCACTTCCAATAGATCTCAAGACTGATTGTGAAGCTTGTTCTGTGAGTCCTGCAGCTCATTAGAAACTCATGTCAAACAATGATTTACCTTGTCAATTAACTTCTATTACAGGCTCTCCCAAGGAAAATTTCCTTCTTGGTAGGTGATTCACTGTGCTACTTTGCTCTAAATGGTTTCATATGCTTTGAAGTCCCACATAAGACCTCTCTTCAAAGACATGCTTTACAGTAGATCAGTCTTCTATGGGCAGCACAGCGGCACATGCTTGCAACTCCAGCTAACTTTGCAGCTCCCCAGGATAGTATCAATGAGTATATGAATGGAGGAAGGCTATGAATCAATGACTCTTTGAGCAGTGCCAAGAAGCCATTAAAAAAAATACCAAGTGCTCAGACTTGTCACACTCCAAAGAAAGGAATAAAGTAATATGTAGCTACATATCCACTATGATCTATCACTTCTCATTCTTTACCAAGAAGATTTCATATTCAAAGTAGTTTTTAGGAACTAGAACAGGCTCAGTTGCTTAACATAACCACCAGCTGCATGTAATCATCCTCCTTATCTCTCTCCTTTTGCTTCCATTAACGAAAAACCTCACTAATCGTAAATAGGAGTAAACATCTAAAATGACAGAAAATTCCATTTCTAGGAGGCATGTAATGGAGCAAGTACAAACCCTTTCCCTATAGGATCACAGTATTAGATCAAAAAGAAACTGAGTACTTGTGGCACCTTAAAGACTAACAACTTTCTTTGCGCATAAGCTTTCGTGAGCTACAGCTCACTTCATCGGATGCATGCAGTAGAAAATACAGTGGGGAGATTTATATACACAGAGAACATGAAACAATGGGTGTTACCATACACACTGTAACAAGAGTGATCAGGTAAGGTGAGCTATTACCATGCATCCGATTAAGTGAGCTGTAGCTCACGAAAGCTTATGCTCAAATTAATTTGTTAGTCTCTAAGGTGCCACAAGTCCTCCTTTTCTTTATGCGGATACAGACTAACACGGCTGCTACTCTGAAACCAGTATTAGAACAGCAAGATCATCCACCTAAATGCACAGGATTACAGTCTCCCAACAGCCAGCATGTCCCAGTATTACACTGATATTACAGGTTTCATAGTAGCAGCCGTGTTAGTCTGTATTCGCAAAAAGAAAAGGAGTACTTGTGGCACCTTAGAGACTAACAAATTTATTAGAGCATAAGCTTTCGTGAGCTACAGCTCACTTCATCGAATGCATTTGGTGGAAAAACTTTTAAACATTTACACCTTAAAGTGGGTGTAAATGTATGCCCACTTTAAGGCCTCTTTGCACCGCTAGAGCAGCGTAAGGGGAATTTATTGTACATGAAAACCAGACCCTTTCTGATCCGGGTGCTCTGTGGTAGTACCCTTCTGAAGTTGTTTATCAAGGATCGAAGTTTTTCAAATATTAAAAAGAATTTTTTTAAAAACCCACATAATATTTATGCAAACTGGATTTGTACCCACAGAGGGCCAGATACTCCTCTGGTGTAAACTGGCATAGCCCCAGGGTCTTCAATGGGATCTGGCCAGTCTGCCTCTCACTGAGATCAGAAATAGACAAAAAAAAATGCATTAAATCCCAGTTACCTCTGTTAGAACATGCTCAGCCCCTAACTGTTCCACGCATAGGATAGTTTTCTATCCCATCTGTTCAGCAAACATTCCTCTCCCTTGGAGTTTCTTGCATGCGTTGCAGTTTTTGAGAGCAGTACAAATACGGTGCACTGGTTCTGTCTGGTATTTCCCTGCAACACTTTAATACAGCTTCCTCAGGAGCAAGAATCAAAACTTGAAAGACATTTAACTACTTCCCCTGCTCTTCCTGGTTCCCCACAACAACTTCCCTCCACCAGACCTGCTTCAAATCCCACAATACAATGAAGTCACACATGACCCCACGCTAGCATTAAAGTTTAACTGTTTGGAGACTGGCCCAGAAAGCTCATGTGAATTGTGCAGCTGTTGCAGCTTAATTCTTTTGTAGGCATCTGGGAAAACTGATGGTCAAAAATACAGCGTTTGTTCCTATCTTCAAAGTCTGTTCTTTTAAAAAGAACAAACAAATATACAGATGGTGTGTAGCAGGCCACTCATTTTCCACAGGAGTTTTATTTCATAATTCTGCAGTGAAACAAACTTTCCTCCTTTTCACAACTGATAGAACAGCCAACTGCTCTGTCAAGTAGTTTCAATGTTATTTGCATTGTTTTGGCTACCCATATGTAGGGAGCCAGAGGGTAAAGAGCCACCCTCTCAGCCTGAGTGGGCGGAGCCAAACCAAGCTTACTCCAATCCTCGGAAGGGGCGGGGTGGAAGAGGAAGTCCTCCAAACCCTGGACCCAGTGCACAGAAACTTGAAAGCGGGGGCCCATCTCCCAAACCGACGCACCACACCATACCCGATGACCAGATGGCAGCAGGACCGATTTTCCCCGATGCCCTGAGTCCACACCGCGCTCCACCTCTGGACGCTTAACCCAACCACCGGGCCCCAGCCAACCCTGCAGCCCCACTGGTACACCCACGCAACCGGGGCGCCCAGAAGTAGGACCTTGCTTTTGATGTGGCGAGATCTGCAACAGGGCTGTCCTGCGATGGACTGCAACTTTGGCCTGGTGTGCACCAGGGAGCGACGGGCCCGTCTGCTCTCCGTGGCCAAATTGACAGCCTCCATGGAAGTCACCAGGACCCACGTTGTTGGTCTAGTTGATTCGGGCGGACCATTGGGGAAGTACGGATTCAGTGCATACACGGAGACATGAAATCGTACCCCACGGTTCAGGTCCCCATCACAGTGAACGGAGGAACTCGGTTAATGAACGTGGCCGTGGCGTCATACCTCGCCTATCCAGTTATTCTGGGCCGCGACTGGCCAGACTTTGTCGAGGTGCTCCGATCCCTATCCACCAAAGAGGCGTTCGAGGAGGCTCCGCCTGAGATGAAGACAGGCCCCGACTCGAGGTCTGACCCTGGAGTTGCCCCAGTTCCCACACCCAGGCAGGACGGCCTAGAAACGACTAGCCCCCCTCCTGACCTGGTGGCTTTAGCCGAGATCAAAGGGAGGACCTATGCTCCGGTTTGCCTATGAGCAGCTGGCCCGGGTGGATGGTGAGGTCGTGGAGGCCCAGCACACCACCCAATGGCCTAGATTTGAACTTAATCACGAGCGGCTCTACCGCGTTGATCGAGACCCTCAGACCCAAGAGGTCCGGACCCAACTCATGGTCCCCCGCATTCATCGTCGGGCTGTCATGAAGCTTGCACATGACATCCCGGCTGCAGGCCATTTAGGGCAGGAAAAAACTGTGGCTAGGGTCCTGGCCAGGTTCTTCTGGCCCGGCGTCCACCGTGAGGTGAAGGATTACTGTGTGTCGTGCCCAGCCTGCCAACATGCAGCCCCGGCAGTGGTACGGAAGGCCCCCCTGGTCCCTTTACCAGTCATAGGTGTACCATTTGAGTGGGTGGCGATGGACCTGGTGGGATCTTTTCCAAAAAGTAAGGTGGGCCATCAATACATCCTTGTCCTGATGGACTACGCCACCCGCTTCCCCGAGACCGTCCCCTTAAGATATATCACCGCCCGCACTATCGCTATGGAGCTCGTGAAGACCTTCGCAAGGGTGGGGCCTCACATGAGAGATACTCACTGCTCAAGGGACCAACTTCACTTCTAAGCTGTTCCGTCAGGTATGTGCCCTATTGGGGATTAAGAAATTTCAGACCTTGGTCTACCATCCCCAGACTGACGGATTGAGAGAACCTTTTAATCGGACCCTGAAGGGAATGTTGCGGCATTTCCCCACCCAGGACCTCTGCCAGTAGAACCAGCTGCTCCCTCCTTTACTACTGGCAGTTCGAGAAGTCCCACAGGCGTCCACGAAGTTCTCCCCATTCGAGCTCCTCTATGGGCAGTGACCCCACGGGGTGTTGGACCTCTTGAGGGAGACTTGGGAACACAACCCATCTGCAACGCATGATCTCTTACAATACGTCTTACAGCTGCAGGGGCGGCTGGCACGGGCGGGCGAGCTAGCTCGCAAAGGAGAACTTAAACACAGCCAAAAGAGCCCAGGAGCAGCACTACAATTGGGGCGCCCAGGCTCGATCATTTGTACCAGGGACAGAGTACTCCTCCTGCTCCCCTGGGAGGAATCAAAGCTTTTTGCCTGCTGGCAGGGTCCGTATGAGGTCCTCCGCCGGGTAGGGCCTGTCACCTATGAAATTCAGCAACCTGGTCGCCGTAAGGAAAAACAGATTTACCATGTAAACCTCTTAAAACCCTGGCAGGAACGGGAAGGACTACTAGTTGCCCCGTACTCCCCCGAACCAGACCTGGGGCTCCAAGCCCAAGGAGTCAGATAATGGTGAGCCCCAGCTAGCAGAGACGCTCACAGTCGAGCAGCAAAAACAGGCCCTCTGCTTAGTAAGGGCATTCCCCAAGACATTCATCATGAAACCCGGGCGGACTACGCTCACCTACCATGTGATCCAGACTGAACTCGGGGTGGTGGTCCGAGAGACAATCCAGCCATTGCCTAGGCAAATGCAGGAGGCCGTAGAGGAGGAAGTCCAGGCGATGTTGGATCTGGGTGTTATTGAGCGCTCCCAGAGCAAGTGGCGGAGCCCCACTGTCCTCGTACCAAAGCCGGATGGGAGCTGGCGGTTTTGCATTGACTTCCAAAGGGTAAACGCCATTTCAAAGTTTGACGCCTATCCGATGCCCTACATCGATGAGCTCCTCGATCGGCTCGGGGAGGCCTGTTATATCACCACTTTAGATCTCACAAAGGGGTACTGGCAGATCCCCTTGAATCCCAGGTCCAAGGAGAAGACAGCGTTTGCCACCCCTTCAGGGGTTGTACCATTTCACCCGGAAGGCTTTCGGCCTCCATGGAGCCCTGGCAACCTTCCAGCATTTGATGGACCGGGTGTTGCAATCACACACAAAGTACGCTGCAGCCTACTTGGACGACGTGGTCATCTATAGCAATAACTGGGAGGAACATCTTAACCAAGTAGCGGCGGTCCTCCGGGACCTCCGCGCAGCCGGGTTTATGGCCAATCCAAAAAAATGCCGAATTGGGCGGGAGGAAACCACTTACCTGGGGTACACCTTGGGCCGGGGACAGGTCCGCCCCCTCATCGGGAAAGTCCAAGCACTCCAGGAATATCCGGCGCTGACCACAAAGAGGCAGGTGTGTCAATTCTTGGGCTTAGCTTGTTATTACCGGCGGTTTGTACCCCACTTTGCAAGCATTACAGCCCCACTGACGGAGTTCTTGACCAAGAACAGCCCCCGCCGGGTGCATTGGTCCGATGAATGCGAGACAGCCTTTTGAACTATCAAAGAACGGCTGTGTAGCGATCCAGTACTCTTCAGCCCTGACTTTCATTGCGACTTCATCGTTCAGACTGATGTCTTAGGAGTAGGGCTTGGGGCAGTCCTCTCACAGGAGGTAGACGGGGAGGAACACCCTATTGTTTACCTCAGTCGGAAGCTGTTCCCCAGAGAACGGAACTACTCAGTCGTGGAGAAAGAGGCCCTAGCGGTCAAGTGGATGGTCGATGCCCTCCGCTACTACGTCCTTGGAGCCCCCTTTATACTGGTTACGGACCATGCACCCCTGAAGTGGCTTAATAAGATGAAGGACAATAATGCCAGGCTGATGCAGTGGTATCTAGCTCTGCAGCCCTATGCCTTCATGATTCACCATTGGGCAGGAAGGGACAATGCCAATGTGGACTTCCTATCCCGCCTTGGAGAGGGTGAGGACGCCAGCTCCAATGGTCGGGAGCTGAATTTGAGGGGTGGGGGTATGTAGGGTGCCAGGTGGCTTCCCTCCGAACCAGAGGGTAAAGAGCCACTCTCAGCCTGAGTGGGCGGGGCCAGACCAAGCTTACTCCAATCCCCGGAAGGGGCGGGGTGGAAGAGGAAGTATAAAAAGCGGGGCCCTTTGCCCAGTGAGGGCAGCACCAGGGAGGGAGACAGACCCAGGCTGCTGGCTGTTCCCTCCAGACCCTGCTGCCGACCCAGGAGGAACCTGACCTGGAGGAAGGACTGAGGCGACCAGAAGGACTGAGGAATGCCAGCCGCAGAGCACCCGGAGGGGCCAGGCTGTAACCCGGGTCAGCATGAGCCTGACACGGAGGGGGAGCTGGAACTGCCAGCACCTGAATACCCGGACGAGCTGGAGGGACCCGCTCGAGAGACCGGGTAGGAAGTAGCCGGGGGCAGAACTGCACAGTGTGGTGGGTGTATTTGGTCAGCGGGGTGCGGGTGGCTCTCCGCTGACCCCGCGGCGGGACCCTCTCCTCCCGCCACTGTCAGGGCCCTGGGCTGGAACGCAGTGGAGGTGGGTGGGTCTGCGTTCCCCTACCCCGGCCAACCCGCCTCGGGTAGCAGAATCCCGAACACTGCAGACTCGGGGCCGGCGCTCCCCCCCCGCCCGAGGGGCGCGCCGCAGACTCGGGGCCGGCGCTCCCCCCCCCGCCCGAGGGGCGCGCCGCAGACTCGGGGCCGGCGCTCCCCCCCGCCCGAGGGGCGCGCCGCAGACTCGGGGCCGGCGCTCCCCCCCCGCCCGAGGGGCGCGCCGCAGACTCGGGGCCGGCGCTCCCCCCCCCGCCCGAGGGGCGCGCCGCAGACTCGGGGCCGGCGCTCCCCCCCCGCCCGAGGGGCGCGCCGCAGACTCGGGGCCGGCGCTCCCCCCCGCCCGAGGGGCGCGCCGCAGACTCGGGGCCGGCGCTCCCCCCCGCCCGAGGGGCGCGCCGCAGACTCGGGGCCGGTGCACCTTCTCCGCTAATTCCCCTGTGCTCGAAAGGTGTGACTAAGGCCTGCCAGTGGGACAGTAGCTCTCCATCGCCCCCTAGAGGCTCAGTGGACCGATTGAAACCTGTCACACCATTGTTCTCCTTGTAGCAAAAACAAGTCACCATTCACACACAGCTCCCTACAATTGTTTCCGTCTGCCTCTTCTCCAAGCAGGCAGCTGAGAAAAGCAGAGTTTACCAGCAAGAATGCAGAAGGGCTTGACTGACAGCCAGACATAACCAATGGATAAGAGGTCAGATTGCACTTTGGGCCAGGTCATCAGCAGGGCATAAAACAACATAATTCCATAGATCTCAGTGAATGGATGTATGAAAAGTGTAGGCTACTCACCTAAAAAGCACTGACTTTAACGGGGCTATGTCAACACATGCCAGCTGAGCACCTGACCACTGATGCTTTGTACTGAATAGGTGTGTGCAGTTTTCTGATCAGCTGCTGATGTATTGTGGGGGTTTTTTTGGTCAGCTCCTGGATTTTTTTTGTTTTGCTTTGAGAGGGAGCTGAAAACAGAAGTGGTGTCAGCAGCCTGGGTTTTTTTGTTTGTTTTTTTCCAATAACTGCTTATTTAGGAAGTATAAACAATTTTACAAATCCTCATCAAACATGCATGAGAAATACAGTATTAACCAGTACAAAAGTCAACTCAGCCCTTTTTTGTTTAGAGAAACATTATATGCAATGATACCATTGTCAAGTTTTTCTACTAAGCAAGGTATTTCCAAGATGTTCTTAATGGTTCCTCCTGGCCTTATAATCTATGAAGTTAGAGGATGAACCTTCTGACACAACACAGGCAGGTTTTCTTAACCCAAGAGAAACACCTCTCTCACCAACAGAAGTTGTTCCAATAAAAGGTACTACCTCACATACCTGGTCTGCCTAAGGCCTGGTGTACACTAGAGGTAGGTTGGCGTAAGCTGCCTCATGTCGACCTAACTCTGTAAGTGCCTACACTAAAATGTTGCTCCCCCTCATGTAACTCGCCCACTATACCGACTTAATAACTCCACCTGCACGAGAGACGTAGCGCTTAGGTCGATGTAGTTAGGTTGACGCAGTGAGAGTGCAGACAATGCTTACATCAACTATTGCTGCCTCTCAGAAACCATCCCACAATGACCCATGCTGGCAGTTAAATTGGTGCAAGTGCTCCTGGTGAGACTGAGCACCGCCAACACAAGGAGCATAGCGTGGATGTATAAAACCGATTCAATTACTGCAGTGGGTGTACGTGGACGTTACTTAGATCAACTTAATTTTGTAGTGTAGACTTTGCCCTTAATATCCATTTGTCCTCTCTCTATTTGGCTGTGTAGGCATTTGATGCATTAATTTTCCATAACCGTAACTTCACATATTTCTTGGAACCATTCTGGGCAATTTTTTTCTTTTCCAGTGAGAGGCTACCAACAGCCTAGCACCTACATTAAGGCTGGAATTTTCAAAGGAGCGATAACTGAGTTAGCAGCCCAACTCCACACCTTCTGGGGACTCTCCCATACCAGGGGAATCCTCTGCAGGGTGACTTATGGGTGATGTCTGCTCCCTCTCTGCCACCTGAGCATTGCAAACGAAGTGGATTGGGGCCAAGATTCTGACCCATTAATTGTATTGTTGCATGATGCTTCTCTAAACAAAATGTGATGAGCTCATTTCTTAATTGCTGATAGTGCATCGTTGGTGCTCTTACGGTAAAGATTTGAAAAACTGCTCATGCTTCCTAAATAAACAGCTATTTTAAAAAGCAAGTAAGCAAAGAAGTTACATTTGGTAGGGTCTTCAAAACTGTTAAGCAGCATTTCCCTTTTCAGTTTAAGACCTACAACCTATTACTGTGAAACTCTGGGAAAGACCCTCCAAAAAAATCACATATCCAAAGTCATGCTAAGGAGAACCCTGCTGCACGCTTTGTTGTGGATTGTTCCTGAGAACCTTCAGGGTTGCTTTTTTATAAAATGGGGTGATACCCAGTGATGAGCTGCCAAAATCTTAACAACCGGTTCCCTCCTCACTCCACGAGGGGGTTGTGGCTCACGCCCACCCCCCGGGACTCCTGCCCCATCCAACCCTCTGCGTTCCTTGACACCCCCCCGAACCCCTGTCCCATCCATCCCCCTCCCCTGTCTGCCCCCAGAACCAGGCAGGAGGGTCTCGTGGGCCACCATACTGGGTGCCCACCCCACCCCTAAGAGCCAGAGGGACCTGCCGGGGGGCGAGGTGAGGAGTCCCAGTGGTCCCTATCTGGAGCAGCTCTCAGGAAGCATCCGGCAGGTCCTTCTCTCTCCTGGGGCGGGGTAGCAGCCGCTCCCCACACTGATCACATCAAAAGTGGCGCTCCGGGGCTGGAGCACCCATGGGGAAAATTTGATGGGTGCAGAGCACCCACCGGCAGCTCCCCGCCCTGCGTCCGGCCACAGCTCACCTCCGCTCCACCTCCGCCCCTGAATGCGTTGCCCAGCTCTGCTTCTCCGCCCCCCACCCCGGAGCGCCACGAATCAGCTGTTCACACGGGAAGCCGGGGAGGGCTGAGAAGCAGGCGGTGGCTTCACACTCAGCCCCAGGGAGGCAGAGGTGAGCTGGGGTGGGGAGCGGTTCCCCTGCGTGCCCCTCCCGCCCCCCCCGGGTTACCTGCTGTGGGGCGGGTGGCCCTCCTCGCACCCCCCCCACCCCAGCTCACCTCTGCTCCGCCTCCCTGGGCCTGAGCGGGAAGCTGCCATCTGCTTCTCAGCCTGCCCCGGCTTCCTCCGCGAACAGCTGATTCGCTGGAAGCTGGGGGGTGGGGGGGCAGAGAAGCAGAGCGGGGCAGCACATTCAGGAGCAGAGGTGAGCTGCCAGTGGGGGCTCTGCACCCACCAAATTTTCCCTGTTGGTGCTTCAGCCCCGGAGCACTCATGGAGTCAGCCCCTAAGGCACCACTTTTGGCCAGTTAAATTTAGAAGCCCTTTTAGAACCGGTTGTCCCATGAGGGACAACCGGCTCTCAAAGGACTTCTAAATTTTACAAGCGGTTCTGGCGAAGCAGTGCGAACCGGCTCCAGCTCACCACTGGTGATCAGTATTTTTAAATCTGTGTGTGTCTAAATTCAGGGCATCTAGATAAAAGTGGCCTGATTTTCTACAAGCCTGAGCACCTGAATCCCTTGAAGACAATGGCAACTGCTGGTTGCTCAGCACTTCCGAAAATCAGGTTTCTTATTTAGGTGCCTAAATACGGATTTAAGAGCCTAACGTCAGGAAATCATGGCCCAAATCTTCACATTCTGAGATCAGCCTCCCCCGCTTTGAAAACTTTGAGAAGATCAGGGAGAGGAAATACCATGTTTTTCTCCTCACCCCAAGAGTAAAGCTAGTGAAAACAAGGACAGGACAATTAAAGAAACAGAATCTAAGAGAAAACCAGTGGCCCCAGATACAACAGTATTGAGGAAACACAAGAACCGAGCAGAGAGAAGTTTGCAAATGCATTAGCCTAATCAAGGGACCGGAGCTCCATTGTCCTGCATTTTGCGTAAGCATTTACACCCAGTGAATGCGAAGTGGATGCAGAAGCTACCAAATCAGAATGGTTGCATTTTAGCCCCCACTTTGCACTGGAATAAATCACTACACAATGGCAGGGCAATGGGGATTCAGGCCTAATGTCTGGGTGCTGCAGTGCAGCTGTAAAGGCACACACCCCTTCTGAGCTAACCAGTCTTAAAGGTTGTACACCCTGCCACAAGGGAGTGACAGGAAGACAAAGTACAACCTTCCAATTCTCTGCTGTTCTGACTAAATGAAACCCTCCATCTTGACTGTAGCAAACCTGCATATCACAGGGAAATGATAGTTACACGGACAGACCGGCTCTAGAAGGAGAGAAAGAGAGAGAGATCTCCACCTATTAAAACCCAAAGGAAGCAGAAGATTGAAAATCTTTCCCCAGGAATACAAGCAGCACCAAGGTCTCGTTCATCCCCATTTCTCCCCTACTCCGTTGAGCTCTAAGCACCATCAGCAAAAATAGCTGGATAACTGAGAAGAGGATTCCTTTTAAAAACAAGCAAACCTGTACTTCAGAAAGGCTCTCAGCAAAGCTCCTGCCTAAGAACCTGCAAGCTGGCCGATTTCAGCAAAGGAAGGCACTGCCCCTCTCCCTGCCCCCATTCAGGATTCTGCAGGCCATTGTCATAGTGATCCTGTTTTTCTGTCATGCATAGTTTGTGTTAGGACTTACGGAATGTAGTCAAGGTCAGCCGCTGATAGGCTGGCAGGGGAGAAACACCCAGACACAAAGGAGCCCATAGGAACCTGTAGCTTGGAAATCTCTAACCATTTTTATTTATTTATTTCAAAGCCATGTGACTGGCCTTCCCATAGCAGTGTTTCACCCTCAAGCGCGCTCCTAAGCGCTGTTCTGCCGACAGGGATGCTGCTCTTCTGCACATTCATTAAAAGACTGAGCTGCATTATTGCCATGCATTACACCCAGACTGATCAGCACCTAGGGCCTGATATTCAGCCGCACTATGGCCCCTTTATACGGCCAGAACTGCATAAAAGGGCATCTCGGAGTACATGAAACTAGGCCTTTCGCGTCTATCAATCAAAGCACTCAAGATAATTTCATTGTGTGTGTGTAAGGACTGGGGGAATGTCAAGTGGCTGCTTCTCCTTTCTTTACCCAAAAAAAAGCTATTTTCGATTTTAACATGGAATCATTAACCCTTCCCTGCCAAGCTTGTATCTTTTGCATATATATTGGATTTAAAGAACCAGCCATCTTTCATGATCTGTTACTCCAGAAACTAGAATCAGCATTTGGAAAGGTTTTTCTTGCACTTGCCCCCCCCAAATTGTGCATCACTGAATCTGAGGAGACAGTAAACTGTCCTGGGTGGTTGTTGGTGTGGTTTAGTTTTTGGTATTCCTTCTTGGTGACTGTTCTCATCCCTCTGATAGTCCCTCACCATCCCCCCTAATATTATGAGCTGCCCAGCTATACCTCCTGTCCCCCACATTCATATCCCCATGATCAGCGGTTCTCAACTTGGGGTCCACGGCCCCCTGGGGGTGTGTGAGCCCTTTTAGGGGGGCCACAGAACCCCACCACTGAAACCTGGTGCCCAAGCCCCAGTGCCCCCCGCGAAGCTGAAGCAGGGAGTGGCGCGGGGCTGAAGCTGCGAGCCCCAGCATCCGCTGCAGGGCTGAAACAGGGAGCAGCGCAGGTTAGAAGCCCTGAGCCCCGGCAGCCCCTCACCCCTTCCACGGGGCTGAAGTGGGAAGTGGCACAGGGCTGAAGCCGTGAGTAGCGCAGGGAGTAGCGCAGGGAGCCTGGATGCCCCCGCAGGGCTGAAGTGGGGTGTGGCACAGGGCTGAGGCCCCGACCCCCGGAACCCACCCAGGGGCTGAAGCTGGAAGCAGTGCAGGGCTAAAACCCTGAATCTCCCAACCCCTCTTCAGCTGGGAGCAGTGGTGGGCTAAAACGCTGAGCCCCCTTGTCCACCTGAAGCCAGAAGTGGCGGGGCTGAAGACCCATCGCCACGGGCATAAACCTTGAGCCCATGGGCAGAGTTGGGGGGGCACAAGGGTCTTGCCCCCTCAAATTGCAGTGCCTTACCCAGAGTGGGGTAGTCCTGGGGACAGCTCCACCCTCCCCACACCTCCTGTTCTCCCTCAGCCCCACTCAGGCCCTACCCTCTGGCCAGATCCTAGGCAGGAAGCCAGAGCCAGGCAGTGAGGGGCAGCTGCTCCTCTGGCTGGTGGTGCCATGAAGTGGGCAGCTGTGGCATTCCCCCGTCTGCTGCTGGTGCCTGGGGTTGCATCTTCTCCTCAGCTCCCAGCCTCCTTTGACTGCCCAAGCAGCCGGTCAGAGCTGCCCAGGCATCTCCAGACCCAGCAGAGCCCTCAGGAAGTAGCCACTGGCACACAGTCCCAGACAGGTGGGTGGCTGGATGAGGTGAGTCGGGGCTAGAGGTGGCACTCCCTCCCTTGACCTTGCTGTGCAGAGCTGGCCTGAGTCCTGCCGGCCCTTGCTCTCCCTCACCCCCCAACAGAAGTCAAACTACATCTATACCCCAGAGTTCCTCCTCCCCCGCCAGCTGGGCCCTTGAGTTTTTCTAGCATGTTGAGTGGGGGCTCAGAAAGAAAAAGGTTGAGAACTCCTGCCCTAGACCCCATTTAAGTCAGAATTTGATCCCTGAATCTCAATTTTTGTGTGTCAGCCCTGAAAATTCTGACAGGCATACGTGGCTTTAAGCCTGGGAGTCATCTCATTGAATGCAGTGGAACTGCTCACCTGCTGAGCGCCAAGCCCATGTGTAAATCCTCAGCCGGCTCTCTGACTGGACCAGAACAGCTGGGTGGACCCTCCATCCAGCAACCAACTACTCAGGCTGCAGAGAGCCCCGCTAGAGCTACATGGAACATGAGTCCACTCCCAGGGGACCACTGAAGTCAATGGTAACAATCCCATTAAAAGAAAAGGAGTACTTGTGGCACCTTAGAGACTAATAAATTTGTTAGTCTCTAAGGTGCCACAAGTACTCCTTTTCTTTTTGCGAATCCCATTAAATTCAACCGAGCCTGGATTTCACCCTTTATCGGGAACAATATACAGCACACAGTGGCATCTAGTGACTGCATGCTATACTGCATGCAAATTTCTCATTACAATGCCTACCTAGCATGTAAAGCTGTGGCTTTCAACCTTTCTAGACAATTGTACCCCTTACAGGAGTCTGATTTGTCTTGCGTACCTCCAAGTTTCACCTCACTTAAACTATTTTGCTTGCAAAATCAGACATAAAAATACAAAAGTGTCACACCACGCAATTACTGACAAATGGCTGACTCATTTTTACCATATAATTATAAAATAAATCAATTGCAATAAAAATTTTGTACTTACATTTCAGTGTATAGTATATAGAGCAATATAAACAAATCATTGTCTGTATGAAAGTTTGTACTAATTTCGCCAGTGCTTTTTATGTAGCCTGTAAAAGAAGGCAAATATCTAGATGAGTTAATGTACCTCCCCCTCCCCCCGGAAGACCTCTGCATATCCCTAGGGGTCCAACTACCCCAGGTTGAGAACACTGGTTAAAAGCCAGGAACACATAGAGACTAGTGGAAGATCTCAGGAGAGATGGCGGCCAGGGAACCCAGTTAGGGAAACTCAGAAGCTGGCAAAACAATGTATTTTTTCATAACCTCATGGTCAAACCATTTTAACTGAAAATTTTCCATAAAATTCAACGTGAGGCAGACACCTGGCATGGGAAATTGACAAGTAATCAGAAACCACAAACAGGGTCTTATAATGGGAAGTGTTGGGCAACCTTATCTGTAGGAGATGCTTCCAGCTCTGCCTAGAAAAAATACACACACACACACAATCACTCACACACACACACACACGATTAGAAAACAGTTAAGATCCACCCACACAAATCTTTGGACATTTCTTTGTTCTTAGTTATGACATACAACTTTAACACACCTTCACACCTATGCATCCCATTCGCCACTCTGACAGATTCCATCCCTCCATAAAAAAAACCCACACTTACATGTGCAGTAACACAATATACACACTGTGATGTTGCACTCAATATGCTTTATGGAAATATGCTTCTGAATATGACATAACTGAAACATGCTTTACTCTAAATACCCCTTGTATGGTGTCATTAGAAAGCTTGTAATCTACTGAGTGTGTTCATCCTATTTGTTTGCATGTATTATTTCTATATCTGGAGTTGGAAGAATAAGACAAACTTGTATCACTGATGTAAACATATTAAAGGGAGGCCATTAAAGGTGCTCCGGAAAATCAATTGTAAATGGCCTTAGTTACTTTATAGCCTGTCTGTGTACATGTGGGCCAGCCCATAGGGAATGGAGACTAGGAGGTCTTACAGTGATATGTGACCATGTCACACAATACTGGAATCCATCTTAAATCTGGTACTTTTCCATTTAGAAGGAGGGATGGGGACCCAAAGAGACAAAAGATTCCCGCCTTGTGCCTAAGCTATAAAAGTGGGTGGAGCAGGAGAAAAGGGGCCAGTCATGAGAAAACCCCTGCTTACCACCTGAGAGGTCTGCTGGATCTAACAAAGACTGTACCGGGAAAAGGACTGGACCCAGACTAGGAAGGAGTCTAGTCTGTGAAAGAAGCTTACTGGAACTTCTCTGAGGGTGAGATATTTCCTGTAATCAGTTTCTTAATGTATTAGGCTTAGACTTGCGTGTTTTGTTTTATTTTGCTTTGTGACTTACTTTGTTCTGTCTGTTATTACTTGAAATCACTTAAACCCTATTTTTTATACTTAATAAAATCACTTTTGTTTTTTAATGTACCAGAGTAAGGATTAATACCTGGGGGAGCAAACAGCTGTGCATATCTCTCTATCAGTGATATAGAGGGAGAACAATTTACCCTGTATATGCTTTATACAGAGTAAAACGGATTTATTTGGGGTTTGGGTCCCATTTGGAACTGGGTATCTGAGTGCTGGAGATAGGTGACCTGCTGAGCTGTTTTCAGTTAAGTCTGCAGCTTTGGGGGCATGGACCAGACCTTGGGTCTGTGTTGCAGCAGGCTAGCATGTCTGGTTCAACAAGACAGGGTTCTGGAAATTTGAAGCTAGCAGGGAAAACGGGCTTAGAGGTAATTTCAGCACACCCGGTGACAGTCCCAAGGAGATCTCTGCGACTGAACCCATCACACACACCACATTCCTCACCATTCCACTATGATGCACAACTTTAACTCTGACCTTAGCAACATCAATATACATGTCTGTAGGACGTGTGTCCTAATGAACTGTAGGATGTGTTATCACTTCATGAGATTTTTAATAATGTCAATTGTCTGCAGTGCTGTGGTACTGTGTGTATCTAATGCCACACTGTGCGTGTCTGGAGTGATACAGCTTGCGATTTCCTGTACCTAGCTTGAGAGGTGGGTTTGTGTTACCTTGCCAACAGAGTGCTCCAGCTTCTGAAGTGAAAAAACAACACAACTTCATAGTTGTATTTGTTTCTTTTCACAGACACACACTTTTTTTTTTAAAGGGATGGGAAGAAAATTAGCAGGAAACATACAAACATGTTGTATGCAAATACAACAAAATGGTTGCAAATCTAAAATAAACTCAGGAAGTGAAAAGTTAAAGGCTTCCATAGCAATGTTTTCACACACACCCCCATCTCCCACCCCTGTTTTATGAGCAGCAGATGCAAATTTTTCCAAAGCATCTAAGTGCTCTGGGACCTACATTCCATTGACTTTCAGAGAGACATAACCTAAGGGTAGATCTACACAGCAAAAAAACCCCTGCAGCTGACCCATGCCAGCCGACTTGGGCTCAAGGGGCTCGGGCTATTTCACTTTTGTATAAGCTTTCGGGCTCAGGCTCTAGGTGGATCACACTGCCTTCCATATGAACTTGTGTCTGGCATATCTCAGCTGACTCAGGCTCGCAGGACTATCAAATTGCAGTATATTCATCTGGGCTCGGGCTGGCACCTGGGCTCTAAAATCCCTTGATGGGGGAGGATCCCAAAGCCCAGGCTCCAGCCTGAGCCTAAACGTGTACATTGCAATTGTATAGCCCCTCAGCCTGAGCCCCAAGTCAGCCGATCCAGGTTGGCTGGGTCTTTTATTGCAGTTTAGACATACCCTGGGAATCTGCCAAAAGTAATCCACAATCCCGCCGGGTGACTTTCTTTGTCATCTGGACAGCCAAGTTTGGCAGCAGTCAAGCTTTCCCACACTGCATTACAAACAAAGGGTTAAAGCAGCCATATTTGGGGGGGCTCTAGGAAGTCTGGGATATCAGTGGTTGGACTTGGGCCCACATAATGCAACATAGATTGTTCCCTCTAATTTTTCATGTTCATGTGCGGAATGGATTTTGTTATGTGAATCAATACGGAGGTAGTATGTCACACATCACCTTTATATTGATGCACATAACAAAATTCACATGGTGGGGTGGGTCCAAGAGCTTCGGAGTGTGAGAGGGGGCTCAGAGCTGGGGCAGAATGTTGGGGTGGGAGGGGTGAGGGCTCTGGCTGGGGGTGTGGACTCTGGGGTGGAGCCAGGGATGAGGGGTACAGCAGGGGGCTCAGGACTGGGGCAGAGGGTTGGGGTGCAAGGGGTGTGGGCTGCCCAGGGGCTGCAGTGGGGAGAGAGGACTCCCCCCAGCCCTCTCTCACCGCAGCAGCTCGGGGCCGGGAGAGAGGCTCCTCTCCCCTCTACGGCAGCTCCGTGCTGGAGTAGAGGCATCTCTCCCCGCCACAGCCCTGAGCCCCTGCATGGGGCTTAATAGGCAGCTGCACAGCTTAGAGGGAACCTGTGTTGGGACCCAGGGTTCAACAATTGCCTGGGTTACACATGAGGGTAGATGCTCAAGCCACAGGCTACAATATCCAAGGTCTGCTAACTTGAGCTCTACTAATCCTGGTCTCACCTTGCAGTGTAAACATATCCTGAAGGACTAGTCTGGGCACTTCCCAGACAGGTCCTTTCTATTCATTGGCTGCTAGGAGTTGCAGTAATGTAACAACTTCTCACAGGGATTTGCCCATTTACTTTGCCTTTCTGCTGTCATGTCTAGGGGCAATTCCACTGAGCAGCACTTCTGGAATTCAGGGCTGCCAGTGTTGGGATCTATACAGGTTTCTGGCCTCATGCTGTTTGCAGCATGTCTGCAATTCCTTTGTGCCTATTTACTTCAAATAGCAGAAAGCATACAGGGAGTGGAAGATGGGAGGGATCAGCAAGGAAAGCTACATTATTGAGGTCAGAACATGTAGGGATAAAGTGAGAAAGGCTAAAAGTCAAGCAGAGTGGACCTTGCAAAGGGAATTAAAACCAACAGTAAAAGGTTCTATAGCCATATAAATAAGAAGAAGAAAACAAAGAAAGAAGAAGAAGTGGGGCCGCTAAACACTGAGGATGGAGTGGAGGTTAAGGATAATCTAGGCATGGCCCAATATCTAAACAAATACTTTGCCTCAGTCTTTAACGAGGATCTTAGGGATAATGGTAGCATGACAAATGGGAATGAGGATATGGAGGTAGATAGTGCCACATCCGAGGTAGAAGCGAAACTCGAACAGCTTAATGGGACTAAATCGGGGGACCCAGATAATCTTCATCCAAGAATATTAAAGGAACTGGCACATGAAATTGCAAGACCATTAGCAAGACTTTTTAATGAATCTGTAAACTCAGGGGTTGTACTGTATGACTGGAGATTTGCTAACATAGTTCCTATTTTTAAGAAAGGGGAAAAAAGTGATCCGGGTAACTACAGGCCAGTTAGTTTGACATCTGTAGTATGCAAGGTCTTGGAAAAAATTTTGAAGGAGAAAGTAGTTAAGGACATTGAGGTCAATGGTAAATGGGACAAAATACAACATGGTTTTACAAAAGGTAGATCATGCCAAACCAGCCTGGTCTCCTTCTTTGAGAAAGTAACAGAATTTTTAGACAAAGGAAATGCAGTGGATCTAATTTACCTAGATTTCAGTAAGGCGTTTGATATGGTTCCACATGGGGAATTATTAGCTAAATTGGAAAAGATGGGGATCAATATGAAAATTGAAAGGTGGATAAGGAACTGGTTAAAGGGGAGACGACAGCGGGTCACACTGAAAGGTGAACTGTCAGGCTGGAGGGACGTTACCAGTGGAGTTCCTCAGGGATCAGTTTTGGGACCAATCTCTTTATTACTGACCTCGGCACAAAAAGTGGGAGTGTGCTAATAAAGTTTGAGGATCATAGAATCATAGAATATCAGGGTTGGAAGGGACCCCAGAAGGTCATCTAGTCCAACCCCCTGCTCAAAGCAGGACCAAGTCCCAGTTAAATCATCCTAGCCAGGGCTTTGTCAAGCCTGACCTTAAAAACCTCTAAGGAAGGAGATTCTACCACCTCCCTAGGTAACGCATTCCAGTGTTTCACCACCCTCTTAGTGAAAAAGTTTTTCCTAATATCCAATCTAAACCTCCCCCATTGCAACTTGAGACCATTACTCCTCGTTCTGTCATCTGCTACCATTGAGAACAGTCTAGAGCCATCCTCTTTGAAACCCCCTTTCAGGTAGTTGAAAGCAGCTATCAAATCCCCCCTCATTCTTCTCTTCTGCAGACTAAACAATCCCAGCTCCCTCAGCCTCTCCTCATAAGTCATGTGATGGATGATACAAAGCTGGGAGGTATTGCCAATTTAGAGAAGGACCAGGATATCATACAGGAGGATCTGGATGATCTTGTAAACTGGAGTAATAGTAATAGGATGAAATTTAATAGTGAGAAGTATAAGGTCATGAATTTAGGGATTAATAAAAATAATTTTAGTTATAAGCTGGGGACACATCAATTAGAAGTAACGGAGGAGGAGAAGGACCTTGGAGTATTGGTGGACCACAGGACGACTATGAGCCGCCAATGTGATATGGCCGTGAAAAAAGCTAATGCGGTCTTGGGATGCATCAAGCAAGGTATTTCCAGTAGAGATAAGGTGGTTTTAGTTCCGTTATACAAGGCACTGGTGAGAACTCATCCGGAATATTGTGTGCAGTTCTGGTCTCCCATATTTAAGAAGGATGAATTCAAACTGGAACAGTTACAGAGAAGGGCTACTAGGATGATCCAAGGAATGGAAAACCTGTCTTATGAAAGGAGACTCAAGGAGCTTGGCTTGTTTAGCCTAACCAAAAGAAGGCTGAGGGGAGATATGATTGCTCTCTATAAATATATCAGAGGGATAAATAACAGAGAGAGAGAGAGATTATTTAAATTCAGTACCAATGTGGACACGAACAAATGGATATAAACTGGCCATCAGGAAGTTTAGACTTGAAAATTCGATGAAGGTTTCTAACCATCAGAGAAGTGAAGTTCTGGAACAGCCTTCCAAGGGAAGCAGTGCGGTCAAAAGACCTATCTGGCTTCAGGATTAAACTCGATACGTTTATGGAGGAGAAGGTATGATGGGATAACATGATTTTGGCAATTAATTGATCTTTAACTATTCATGGTAAATAGGCCCAATGACCTGTGATGGGATGTTAGATGGGGTGGGATCTGAGTTACTACAGAGAATTCTTTCCTGCATATCTGGCTGGTGAGTCTTGCCCACATGCTCAAGGTTCAGCTGATCGCCATATTTGGGGTCAGGAAGGAATTTTCCTTCAGGGCAGACTGGAAGAGGACCTGGGGGGTTTTCGCCTTCCTCTGCAGCATGGGGCACGGGTCACTTACTGGAGGATTCTCTGCACCATGAAGTCTTTAAACCATGATTTGAGGACTTCAATAGCTCAGACATAGGTGAGAGGTTTATTGCAGGAGTGAGTGGGTGAGATATGGTGGCCTGCATTGTGCATGGAGGTCAGACTAGATGATCATAATGGTCGCTTCTGACCTTAATATCTATGAATCTATGAAAATAGTACAACCTTGTTCAAGGCTTGTTAAAAAAAATTGGGGGAGGGAGAAATAACTAAATGATGGGTCGAAACTACTGAGAGTGTCCCTGTACAGTTAGCTTGACCTTTTAATAACCTTTATTCAATAACGGACAGTATTTCTAAGGATTAACTTTGTGAGCATAGCACAAAAGTAATAAAAGAAGTGAAGTCAACGCACAGGCTGTATCCTAGCTGTAACCGGGTGCAGACTCACTGGCAGCGCCTCCTACTGGTCATCTCAGGGAATTAGCGTTCCAGCCTCTGGAGCGCCCTCTTCAGGCCAGTGTCTCGCCTTGCTGCTGGCTCCCGTGCCCTTCCCAGGATCCCAGTGCCCCTTTCACTGGGTGCTGCCCCCTGGCAGTATCCCACAGTTCTGGGTCTCCCCCACCCACTAGCCCTACCTCACCTCAGTCGTAGGCTCCTGCCAGTCACCAGTTAGCCCCCACGCCCTGGGGCAGATTGCAGTATGAGCCACTCATCACAGGCAAGGCTGAGTTTGGACCTGCTGCCTCTGCCTAACCTTGGGCTGTCCCCTGCCACCCCAGTATCTGTTGGGCCTAATACTAGGCCGCCGCCTGGGGGTTTCCTGGCTGGAGCTCCCCACCTCCTCAGGCCCTTCCCCAGCCCTGCTCCAATCTAGGTACTCTGCTTAGGTCCCTGGAGCCAGGTCCCTCCCTCTCAGAAGCTCCTGGGCTTCTGGCTCACAGCCTTTATAGAGCCAGCTGGGCCCTGATTGGGGCGTGGCCCCAGCTAAGGCTGCTTCCCCAATCAGCCCCGCTGCCTTCCCCTGCCCCGGCCCTTTCCCAGGGCTATCTTAAACCCCTCTGGGTGCGAGCGGGTGTCCACCCCACTACACTAGCATGCACAGCTTGGCAAGATCATAGCAGTCCAGTCCTTCCTGGTCTCTCTGTTCCTCAAGGACCAGAATGCACGACGCGTGTATTGCTTTCTCAAGCCTACCTTTGTGACAACACCCCGACCTACTCAGCCTAGTTGGCGTCAGTCTACTTTTGGTTCCATCTCTCCACTTTGTGCAGCAAAGCCTTTTAAACCCTTCTTGAGTGGCTCATGAAGCAATCTGAGCTTCCCCTCATCAACAGTCATTTGTAGCTTCATCTGTAAACCGGGGTTGTTGTTATTTGTACGACTGTAGCATTTGGTGCACCACTCTAAGCACTAGGGCTTCCTGCCGCTATTGATAGGCTGGCAGATTGAAAACAATTTGAGTTATTGCTTCTGTGTCTGACTTGCCTCTCTTTCCTTCCTCCCCCCAACCCCCACCCTGCACTCTTCAGCCTCCAACCCAGCACAGAGCATGATGTCTAGCTGACCAGACAGGTGTTTCAAAAAAAAAAAAAAAAAAAAAAAGGAACTGCCTACAAATATACTACATCCTCTTGCATTGTCCCTATCACTCTTCTCTAGTTTGTCTTCCTTGTCTTTCTCCTTGCATAACAGGCAGCGTGTAGTATTTTTGTACTTTGTGATAAATTATTAAATACTCTAACTCTCTCTTGTACAGTTTCTAACATACAGAAGTAAATGGCATTTGACAACCTGTGGGAAACTGAGTACTTCTGAATCCATGGGTACAAGGGGAATGAAATCCTGACTCGACTGAAGAAAATGGCAAACCTCCCACTGACTTCAAGGAAGCCAGGATTTCATGCCAGATATTTAATTGTCCACACATGCCTTTACGATTCAGATCAAGGGGTTTTTATAAGTCTTTCATAAAATTACTGCTTCCAAAATCAGGCACAACTGGGGATGATCTGAGACGCATGGGTTGTTGGCACACTGACAGCCTTCTGGCAAACCTCACCTTCTTGAGATGTCACATTACAGGCCATCTACTAGTAGTTATATAGAGATCACAGCTAAGCCTACAAGTAGTTGGTAGTGTGAAATCTGTCCATTTCTGCAAAAAAGCAAGTCCGTCTAGTTTCTCTCTTTCCCTGAGTCATTTATTTCTCTGGACACAGTTATACACCCTGTTTTAAAAAGTTAAGCATTAAGAATTCCAAAATGAATTCTGAGAGATGCTGCAGAAGCAAATGCCCTTTAAAAAAAAAATTTCTTTTTTACCTGTCCAAATGAGTAACCTCTGCGACGCCTCTTCTGAAGAGGGTGTCACTTCCATCCCTTAGTCCACTGGAGATCTCTCCACATTGACTCTTGATTTCACCATTTGTGGGAAGCTTACAGACATCTTGCTGTCCTGAAGCAGTTCTTTCTAAGAACTGACTGCCTTCCTTGATACGTTGCTGGATCATCGGAGTGAGTGGCATTTCAAAACTAAAGTAACTATCGGGTTCTGAGTATAAAGTCTCCAGGGATTCTGCACTATAATATAAAGAAGCATTGTCTAGAATGTTTTCAAACTGTGAGCTATATACATCAATGGAAACTTCTGCATGCCTTTGTCCAAGGACATCTTCATAGCCTCCCGTGGCTGCTTCTTCCTCCTCCATGATCCTAGGAATAAACCAAAAAAGAGTTGGTTTAAGTTTTGTTTGATTAGAACTGTTGAGTAAATCCGCTTATTTTCCCTGTGAGTGAGTGAGTCACAATATAAAAAGGAACTCAACGGTCTTGAGTTCTAGTTATTCGAATACAAAGCAGAACTGATACTTTGGTTCCAATGCCATGCTGGAGTGTACAGAACTGACACAGTCTTCCTCGCTGGTGTGCTACAGTTCTGAGAAGGGAGGAAATAGTATTCAGGAGAAAAGAAAAAATGATGTTTACTAAAAAAACAACATCAGCTTGCTGTATTCAGTGAAAGAGACAGTGTGCTTTTCTGAGCTAGAGTACTAGTCACAAATACAGACACACCTAGCTCCCCCCTCTCACAGCACCTCTACTGACTGCAACACAAAAGAAACTATAGTAGATAAGATGCTTCACCAGGAGCTTAGGTCCCAGTCCAGTGGTGCGGGGGGGGGGGGGGGGGAAGGGGAGCATATCCCTGGAACCAACTCAGCCCCACACAATCCCAGTGCAGCATCAGAGCCTTAGAGGAAAAATAAATACAAATCTCTATTAAATGCAACCTAATACACTAATGCAACATAGAGAAAACACAGGTAAACACCCACATAAGTAATATCAAAATGGAAGTGGAATGTGCAGCGCTGTTCAGCCTCTCTGCAGATGGCCATACACGGGTTCTAAACCTCCCTCTTTAAACCTCTTGTTTAAATAATAAACAAGACTCAATTTTTTCTCAACTTTAAAATGTGGAATTTTCTTGCTGTTTGGTTTTAGCTATTCTCCAGTGAGAACTGAGGTTCAATCACCATAGCGTTGTTTAAGAGCCTTCTGGAAAGCAACTAGCCTTTAAACAGAAATGAAAGAGACTTTAAAGAGTCAGTCAGTTTCACTCCTGTTTAAAGTCAGTTTCTAGTCTATTATTATTTGTAGTAGGGTAACGCCTCGAGAGCCCCAGTCAGGAGCAGTAAAAAGTCACGGGGCCTTGCCCTAGTAGGATGTTTCCAAAAGTTAAATAATCTATTTGAAGTTTGGTGAACTGCAAAAAAAGTAAGTAGCCTAACCGATAAAAAGTAATCTCGATTTTTCTATAATTATCTCAGTTGTAACAAAGTAGGAATATACATTAAAATTTTAAACCTATCCAGTGTCCCTTTAACTGACTTGCCACAAAATGTCAGGAGATGTTACGGCTAGTCTACCCTAGAAGCGCTACATCAGTTGTGCCGCTGTAGCATATCTGGTGAAGACGCTCTCTGCCTCTCTCCCCTCAGCATAACAACTCCAACTCCGCGAGCAGCAGGAGCTGTGTCGGTAGGAGCAGCTCTTCCGCCAACAGAGCGCTGTCCACACCGGCACTTAGGTCAGTTAACTTATATCCCTCAGGGGGTTGGCTTATTCACACCCCTGAGTGACATAAGTTATACTGAAGTAAGTGGTAGTACAGACAAGGACAAGAGCTGGAAATGTATCTCAGCCCTGATGCCCATTCTGCTACGCTACCTTCAAAACCGCACACTCTCCTAGCTAATGACTTAGACGATGGATAAAAAGGTTGTTCATTGGCACATCTTGTATGTCCAGCCTGACAATAATAAATGTTGTTTTCTTCTTTAAGTCCAATTGTGGTCCGAAAAGTGGCTCTGTAAAAACGTCACCACGATCAAATACTTCTACTTTCTATTTCAAGTCAAATCCCTTTATTTTATGGCTTACAAACATGTTTTTATTCTTAATGGTGCAGGAACCAATATCAGACAAGGAAAGCAAGCTGTATTGTGTTTGGCCTCACACATCAACAGAATTGTGAACTGCATTACTGATGAAGATGAAAGAAGCAGAAAGAACCCAATTTCGCTTTCAAAGTTAAGCCAGGGCAGGAATTAAAAAAATCTTCCCAGTTAATTGATCAAAATTTAATCTGAGAATGAGTAACCTGTGTTTCTGATATCTATGTTAAGGTTCCAAAACTAGTACCTCAAGGCTTGGCATTGGGAATATCTTGCTGTATTATCTCCTGATTGTTCTAAATTTACATATCAATTTAAAATATGTTGTCATGGGCTAGGTGCACCCCATCATGAGGTGTTGGGTCACGTAGGGTTAGATGGAAGGGCGTAGGCAATTCTGCAGCCGGTCAGGTCCTACACCAATGACCCTTACTGTAACATGGGGTAGTATTATTTAGTGACCAGAGTCAGTGAGCAGCCCTTCCCAGCAGGGCAGCATGGCCCAATTGCCAGAGTGAGTGAAGTAGCCCTCCTCTGTGAGATTGCGTGGCCGGTTGGCCTGTTGGGGGAGTGGGGCACCACTCAGGGGAGTGTGGCGCTCTGGGTAAGGGGACTCGGGCCCTCCCTGCTCCTCCGAGCCCCAGCCTAGGGCCCTGGTGGTGGTTCTCACCATTCAGTCAGCGGGGATCCTCCCAAAACATGCAAACCAATCCCCTGGTTCACTAACCGGCAAAGAGTTCAAGATCCCTGGGCTGCTTCTTACCCTTTCCTCCTCGTCGAAACTCCCCAGGTCCCCAAACGGCCGGGCTCCTACCAGTACCGTCCTTTCTCTGGGCTCGTCGGGCAGCCTGGAATCTCCAGTCAGGAACTCTGTGAGCCACAGTCCCATAGTCGGGGTTCGTAGCAACTCCCTGCAAGGAGCCTGCAGCCTGCGTCCTTCCCCATCAGCAGCCTCCCTAGACAGAGCTGGGGTGCTACCTTTTATATACTGCCTCCAGGCTGAGCATGCCCAGCAGGGTCGGAGGGGCGGGGCTTCCTCAGCCTACAAAGCAGAGTTAACCCTTTCAGGGCTGGTGCGAGGTAGGTACACCCCGCCACACATCTTTAATTGATGTTTGTCTCTATATTTTTTTCTTTCTTTATAGATACAGTGCTGTTGTCAGCTAATTTCTAAGTTGGGCATAAGCTTTCGCAGGGAAAAAAAACCCACTTCTTCAGATGCTTATGTCCAAATAAATAACCCATGAAATCTTATCTTCAATAAATATGTTAGTCTTTAAGGTGCCACCGGACTCCTCGTTGTTTTTGTGGATACAGACTAACACGGTTATCCCTCTGATAAATTTTAAGTTATCATCTGCAAAAAACCTAGAGTTTTCAGGTGCCTAAGTAGCCCCCAAAATAGCTCTCCTGGTATTGGGGAAGTCAGAGGAACCAGGCAATTGATAAAGTGGGTTTGGTTGGTGGCGGGCAGGGAACAATACTATGGGGACACTCTGGAAGGAGGGGATGGAGATTGGTGCCTCAGCATCAAATCAGCGCTTTGAAGGCTTTCTTGAAGCTGCCACCTATATTCCCTGGTGAACAGAGGCAGCAGCACCACGGGGTGCTCTTGATGCACTGTGTGATAAATGAGACGGGGGTAGCTCCCTTTTGTGGATATCCAGCCAGCCAGTTAGCTACAGAATCCCTCTTGGTAGCTGTTCTCTACTTGCTTTTCTGTAAAGGGTTAAAAAGTCGGACTGCATGCATAGGTAAAGAGAAGTGAGTGGGCACCTGACCAAAAGAGACAATCGGAGGGCTAGAACTTTTTAAAATTGGGGAAAAACTTCCCTTTGCCTGTGGTTGTTGTTCTCCGGGGAAGAGGGGAACAAGGCAGCAGTTATGCTGTGAGAAGCTGAAGGCCAGGTATGAAATTCATCAGAATCATAACTAGAAATTGCTTATTTGGAAACCCAGACATGTAAGTAGATCAGGAAATGTCTAGGAAGATGCAATTAGGTTTATTTTGTTTATTTCTTATGGCTTGTGGATTCCTCTGTGGTAACCCCAAATGCTTCTGTTTTGCTTGTAACCTTTAATCTGAACCTCAAGAAGGTTATTCTTGATGTTTATTTTTTGTGAGCGAGTTTTTAAATCTAGCAAAAGCCTAAGTTCCAGATGTATTTTCTTTCTTTTTATTTTTAATAAAATTTACCTTTTTTAAGAACAGGATTGGATTTTTGGTGTCCTAAGAGGTTTGTTGTTTAATTAGCTGGTGGCAAGAGTTGATTTTCTTTGTTTTTTTTCTCAGCTCTTACCCAGAGGGTGGTGAAAGGGCTTGAGGGTACCCCACAGGAAGGAATTCCCAAGTGTGCCTTCTTGGGTTCTCAAAAGGGGAGGGAGGTTGCAGCATCTACCCATCCAAGGTCAGAGAAAAGCTGTGACCTTGGGATTTTAATACCAGCCTGAAGTGGCCAGTATTAATTTTTAGAATCCTTGCGGGCCCCCACCTTCTGCACTCCAAGCGCCAGAGTGGGGAATCAGCCCTGACACACTGAACATGCTGTACAGAAATAATGGCTCCCCTGGAGCTGTGGCCTGGTGTGCCGAGAGCAACCAGCAGAGCCTTTCTAAGGCCAATGCCTTTCCATAGAGCAGCGGTTCCCAAAATTGTTTCGCTGCTTGTGCAGGGAAAGCCCCTGGCGGGGTGGGCCGGTTTGTTTACCAGCCATGTCCGCAGGTTCGGCCGATCGCGGTTCCCAGTGGCCGCGGTTCGCTGCACCAGGCCAACAGGAGCTGCTGGAAGCGGCAGCCAGTACGTCCCTCAGCCTGTGCCACTTCCAGCAGCTCCCATTGGCCTGGAGCAGCGAACCGCGGCCACTGGGAGCCGTGATCAGCCGAACCTGCGGACGCGGCAGGTAAACAAACCGGCCCGGCCCAGCCTGGCCTGCCAGGGGCTTTCCCTGCACAAGCGGCGGAAAAAGTTTGGGAACCACTGGACTAGAGACACAGACCTGCCCTCCACCATACCAAGCCCTCACTTCATACAATCCTGTTCTCCTCAAATTCTGGGTCCCAGCACTACAGAGTTCCCCCCATTTTGCCAAAGCCCCGCATAATCTCTCAACCCACATCCCTGCTCCAGTGCCCACCCTCACGTTCCATACTGTGCAGCCTGCCTAAAGCTGCTCAGGAAACTTTAACAAAAAGAAAGGTTTGAACATCTTTCAAGTGTTCCTTTTTCCCCCCACTGGTATTTTGCCTCTCATCAGGGAATCAACTCCAAGTATTCAAAAATCAAAAGCCAGGGCCCCCAAAATCATGAGACAGCTTAAAAACCATGAGATTTTAAAAACATAATATAATACATTTGAAGGTTTTTTTGTCTTCTGGTTTCTGAGCCTTCAGCGTGCTCTCGGATCACATTTTTAAGCTTTTCTCCACAACCAAGAGGGCTCAAAACTTTTTGTTTTAAAATGACAGCTGAAATTCTCATATATTCGCATGGCTCCAGGATTTGGTGCTTTAAGAAATCTAACAAATATCACGAGATTTGTGATAAAATCACAAGAATAAGCAACACTACAAAGCCATTCTATTTGGTAATCATGGCAAAACTCAAAGGACTCTGAGTAATAAAAGGACTGACTCCATGTATGTTTTAATGTGAGCCTTTCAAAAAACAGCCGGCATCTGATCTAAGATCAGAATGTGTGTGCAGGTCCGCAGGCAGGCCCTATCATCGTTCACCAAGAGGAATACAAACAAAGTGAAGAAAACAGGACACAATTTGAATAAGGAACAAACATTCGCAATTTTTTATATATGTAATATAAAAAAATGCCTTTATCCTCTTGTACTGTATAGGAATAGGGTGGTATCCCTTTAAATAATTTGTGATCCTTCTGGAGACACTCACTGTGTTCTATGTTTAAAACCCTGCCAGGAATCAGACAGAGCAGCAGTATGTATGTGGCTAGGCCTTGCCTGTGTGTATATTTAGTCAACACTAGTTATCTGGGACAACATGTGGGTTTCTTCATGCTGTCTTTGTTGTGTAAAGAGCAAACCACAGAATTCCTCTACAGAGTTATTGTGCCCAATTTGGAGACTAAATTCAAACATTAGAAGTGTGGAACAGAGGGATTTTAGTTCTGCTTCAGCGCAACCCTCAACTCCACATTAACTGTGCCATCACAACAGTCATCTCCATAAGATTCTATACAGGAGGCAAATAATATAAATCAGTCATTTGCATAGCAGCAACTCCCACAGTGAGTTAGGCATGGCCCACACGTGGGAATTCAGTCCCTGCCCCAAAGAACATTCTTACCTTTCACTGTCTGTGTTTAGCACATGGTTCTTTTCTTCAGCAAGTTTATCCTTCACAAAGATTCCATCCTCCCCACCTTCAGCTAGCAAAGCTAGAGAAAAGGACTCCGAACCAACTCCTCGTTTGAAATCTGCCTGGGCTTCGTTCCAAACACTCTCAGACAAAGTGACTAACCCTGAGGAAACTGGGGCTGGAATGGGGTGGCTTGATGCTTTGGAGAACTTCTTTTCTACAGACACAGCCCCTTGTAAGTGTGCATTGGCCTCTAGCGCTGTATGCTTCACTCCCTTCTGCTCCTCTGCTTTCTGTATCCATAAAATCTCCACCCCTTGAAATTCTACGTGTTTGCTCACAGCTGCCTCTTTCGATATCCTCCTCCCAGGACCCGTCTGCATCTCGCCTGGATTGTACGCTGAAAATTCCTTCTCAAAATCTGACCATCCCTCCCCCAGAATACTGATAACGCCCCCAACTTTGCTATCTGCCTCCAGGGCTGGTACAGATGGTCTATGACAGCTTGTCTCCTTCACTTTGGGGACCTCCTCAGTTTTATTATTGATGGCTTGCAAGGACTCTGACTGCATTTCTCCAGTTACTATTGCAGCCAGATCTTTTTCTATGATCAAATACAATTTCTCCTCAGCTCTTACTTCAGATGGAAGAGGCTTGTCTGAGGGTTTTTCTTGGCCTGCTGGAACCAATTCTCTGGCTGCCTGTACATCTTGGCTGCCAATATTCCTTTCTTTTTCCATTTGCAGCTCTGAACAAAGAGAAGCGTTTGCTCCCTTCTGTACTTTTGCAGCTTCTAGCTCTTGAGAAATTTTCATAATCCCAGTCTGTCTATCAATACGTGGCAAAGTTTCTTCCTTCGATGGTAGCAGTGATGCCTCAATGCAAGATTTTGGCTCATCTGCATAAGTGCCACTTGCAAGAAGAGTAGGCAACTGGTCATCCTCCCTCCTTTCTGGACTGCATGTTATAGCCTCTGCTAGAAACTCAGATGAACTCCTCAGTGCTTCTGCACCTTGCTCCATAGTGCCATATTCTGGAAATTCATTGGAGACATTATGTGGGAGCAGAGTGCTATCTCCTTGTCCACCTACACAAAAGAAAGAGAGTGTATTTGTCTATTGGGTACATCCATCTACTTATTAAGGGTATTAGCTCCATTCCCAGATTAGCTGCATTGCTTCTGCAAGCCCACTGCAGAGAAATGCTATTGTATTTAGCTCTTTTTGAATGCTACTGGACTGTAAAATTGGGCTTTTTACATTTGAGTTTTGGGGAAGCATATTTTTTGGAAGTTAGCACTGCCAAGTTAGGAATGCCAAAAATATTTGCTGAGCTTCACAGGGTCCCAGTGGCCCGTGAATAGCATGGACACATGCCAGATGAGAGAACTGAAGAAAGCAGGTATCTGGAGGTTTACCATCTGTCCATGATGTGTGCATTACCTTGTGTTTTATACATTAATGTTATTGTCATTTTCTCTTTTTAGCTGTTCTAAAGAGCAATGGTATGGAAAGCAACTGGTTAGATCCCACATATCCCTCGAGTACAGACAAACAAAATGGGATATGCTAGAAAGATTCCAATTAGCTGATTATAAAGATAATTAATAAAATATGACACTCTCTAGCACTACACCCTCATCTTTTCAGAACCTGTATAACTGAAGGCCGAACTGCAGTAACGCATGGACATTTAATCATCACACTTTACAACTTTCCAGTAAAAGATTAAATCCAGTGTCACACATGAAGGCTGGGGTTTTTCAAGCTGATGAAAATAAAGCAATTGAGACAACTGATGGCCAGATTTTCAAAAGAGCTAAGCACCCAGCAGCTCCCATTGTTCTCAGTCAACACTAATTCAACTGTTCTCAATGGGAGCTGCTGGAGGCTACACTTATGAATCTCTGGACACTTCAGTTAGGTGCCTATGTTGAGGCTAAGCACTTTTGGAAAAATCTGGCCTTGAGTACTTACTTTGTCATTCAGAAGAAAACTAAAAGCATGTTTTAGATCCCAGTTGTATCAATTATTATTATTATTACAATACTGAGATGGGCTGAGATCCAAATCGAAACCATCTCCTGGCTTCATACCCCACCCCTACTCTGAAGTGGGCCTGGGGAATATATCTGGAATTGGACATGGACCTACATTTCATAAATTTGAATAAATTTGGAGTGTTTTGGATTTAGATCCCATTTCACAGCCCATGTCTAATTGCCATGTAGCCCCAAAGTAATGAAGTCAAAGGCTCTTTTATAACTGTGACTAGCTAGATTCTGTTTACTTCATCTCTCAGATAAAAATTCATAGGGAAGTTATTAATGTCACTGAACTCTTTCGGATAGTCCTACCATGTCCTTAGCAGTGCATCGTGGCAATACAGTTTGTGGCCCTATCTCCAAAGACAGACCAAATGGAATTTTTAAAAGAGGAAATAGGCAGATGCTGAACCAGTTTTTTCACCTACTAGTTCTTCAGGAAATGTTTTCAAATTTATAGGAGAGTGAAAGAAGGCTCAATTCCTCATTAAGCAGAAGCTGAACAGTTTCTAAGCAGTAATATTTATTAACAACTGCCTAAGCACACGGATAGGCTGAATTATTTGTGTTTGTATCTGCATCCGATCTGCAAAAATGGCTGGCGGATATCCGCATCTGATATAAAGCAGGTATCCACAGGGCTCTATTTATAAGGAGTCCCTTACTTAAATATTTTTGCCTAAGCACATCAAAACGGCCATGACTTCCTCTCATATGCTGAAGAACTGCTTAGAAAATGCATTTCTAGAAGCAGCCAGAATGCTTTCAACATGCATTCAGCTTTGCCTACGTGAGTTTCACAAACCAGCTGCATGCTGACTGTAGCAAGTAAGCTACAAGGACCATTAGTGACCATGTTTTAAACCTAAAACCCTTGCAAGGGATTTGTCAGTCTCAAAGGCCATCTTTGCTTCTGAAGCAATCCAAAACAAACAGTGCAGAGCTTAGTTTTCAGGCAATGAATATAGGGCACAGCTGTGAGCTTCCCCACACACCCTATGTGACAAGGCAGTTGCTTGGTAAAGCAGTAAACAACTCACAGAAAGTTTCTGATGTTTTCATTTTTTTCATTAACTCCATGAGTAACCTAATCCCTAGCAAACCCATGGCCAAAGCTCTACGGGGCATCCAAAGGATAGAGGAGTGCTATTTAAAAGACTCACTGGGCTAAAGCAAAAACTACGAGTTTGCAGTAAGAAAAGGAGTACTTGTGGCACCTTAGAGACTAACAAATTTATTAGAGCATAAGCTTTCGTGAGCTACAGCTCACTTCATCAGATGCATCGAATGCATGAAGTGAGCTATAGCTCACGAAAGCTTATGCTCTAATAAATTTGTTAGTCTCTAAGGTGCCACAAGTACTCCTTTTCTTTTTGCGAATACAGACTAACACGGCTGCTACTCCGAAACGAGTTTGCAGTAGAGGTTGAGGGTCTTATTCATATTTACACTACATCCCCCGTTATACTGATCTTCCAATATAAAGCCCACTTCAAGGTCCCTTTACACTGCCAGTGTTGTGAAGGAGCCCTACTGTAAATAAGAATCTTTATTGGAGACCCAGGGAGAAACAGCAAATTGAAACTAGTCTGAGGTAATCAATCTAAAATGCTCCTAAAGAAAACATGTGAAATAAGCAATCAAAGCTATAACCTTTTCTGATATGGCCTACAGGACCAACTTCCACGGTGAACTTTACCATGGTCTCTATTCTTTGCAGGAACACATTCTGGATGATCGACCAGCAACCACCTGTTCTTAAAAAAGGCTTACAAAAATGCATCTGAAGAAGTGAGTGGTAGCTCACGAAAGCTTATGCTCAAATAAATTTGTTAGTCTCTAAGGTGCCACAAGTCCTCCTTTTCTTTTTGCGGATACCAACTAACACGGCTGCTACTCTGAAACCTGTGATAACGTTAGTGGAGCATATGCCTTATTTCAGGTAGCAGGGTTTAAAGGAGCTCGAGTTCTTTAAAGGAAACCCCTCCCCTCTTCCCATCCACCACCTCAGCATCATGTCTTGCTACAGCTCCCAGCATATCCTGTCTAGCCCCCATCCCCCAACATGACTGCATTACAAATAAGGCTAGAAAAGGAACAGCAAAATCAGGTGCTCCGCTGAAGATAAGCAGAACAATAAACGATGAAAGGATACACACTCTTTCAGGTAACACCAATTTCTACTTTCCATTTAAGGTTGCTTCTTTCAATAAAGCAAAATAAAAAATAAAAAGGCTCTAAGTTAAAATAGCAAGAGAGGTGTACGGAAGGAAAGCTGAGACACTGGGAAAATATAGCCCGAGAGCAGCTGGCACTTTTTTGATGCCTAGAGATTTAAAGAATCCATTACTTAATCTGCACTGGCATAAATATGATATTTCATATGTAAATAATCAATGATCAAATTTCAATCTAAAACGGGAGCTTGGTCATGGCATAATAAAGGAAAGGCTAGGAAGCAAAAAAAAAAAATCAAACACACATTACAAATATAGAAAGACATTTTCCCAGGAACATTTTATAAAAATGTCTCTCTCTCTCTCTCAGTTAGCTAGCTAGCTAAATATATATTTATTTGAACAGAGTCTCCTACTCACAGAGATTACTGTAGCTCCAGCAGTTACCCATTGGTCAATGAGTATGCATAGATCATCAGTTTATCTATAATGATACAAGCTAATTCAATTGCTGCTGTTCTAGTCAACTGGAATCAAAATAGTTTCAAATTTCCTGGCAGCCCGCTGCCCTGCATTGCACACGGAGATGTAAATGGAAGCATTCTGAGCATTATGAAACTGATGAGGGAACTGCAGTCTCATTCACTCTATCACAGAAGCTAAGGAGTCCAACTTGGCAGCTTATAGAAAATAGCTCCACTAGGGATTTTCTATAGTTGAGAAGATTATTTCCAGGGAGATATTTATGATTAACAGGAGTTTGTTTCATTATAATTAGATTCATCAGCACAAAAGAATCAAGAGTACAAAGGCAGTTCTGAGAGTATAATACTGGCCTTGTAGTAACAGAGGCACAATGGCACTTTGCATTATAGCGCATCTTCTCTGATGCAAGAATGACTGCACACAAAAAGACAGATTTCTTATGTTTTAATTGCCTCCAAGCCTGTGCACTTTTCATAAGCCTTTTTTTAAATTTAAAATATTGAAGAATTTATACTTATGCTTTCCTTTTTTTTTTCTTTCCCAAATTTAAGCAAAAAAAAAAATTTGTTTAAGGGGGGAAAGTACCATTGTTGACACAGAATATTAGCATATGTCACTGAACAACAAATTGCAGGAGTCATGGAATTTTCTTACTAACTTAACCATCTCAAAGACACCGAACCACCTAGAGTGTCATTTTAAAGTCCCTCTAACAATACGGTAACAAAAACTATTTGGTTGTATCAAGAGTATCTCGTATCATACAGAAATGGAACTGACTCAGCCCATCAGACAGCAGGGATACTGTACACTTACAAATAGGTTTTTTTCTGCAATTCTTTAGTTTCTAAATGATTCATTTCCCTGGGCCTTGATTGGTTCTGACTGGTGGATGGCCTTTATTAGTCAAAATAGAAGGATTTGCATAATCATAGTACAACTCTTCTATAATGGTACAGCAAATATCCAAATCTCTCTGTTTTGATTGACTACATTGATCTTCCTGCTCTGCCTGGCACCTCTCTTCAGGATTTTCAAGCTGTCTGCTAGCAACAAAGATATTGCCTGCACTTCCCATGTCCTTTAGCTGAAACCAGGAAACCTCCAGAATTTACATGAAAGAAAGGGGAGCAAGGGCTGGGAAACGTATGGAAGAAAAATTGTTTTACAGGAGGAGGTGGAGAGAGACAGCCAACAGGAAAGAAGTGGGGGTCAGAAGTTCGTGCTATCTCCATTGTGACCAACTCTTACTATGTTATCACAAACTCCCGATAGTATTCTTTTTGAACTCCCAGCACCTGGAGTCCTGTGGTTATGTCAGAATCCCAGCATTCATTAAAAAAAAAAATAGCTTGAAAATATGAACTCTAACAACCTCAAAGATCAGACAGCAACTGAAAAGAACACAAGAATTATTCTTTAAGTCTCATGATATTTTGGGTCCTGACTTCAACACTTCAGGTTGGCAATACTGTGTAACTTAATCTTAAACGCCATCTTTTCAAACACTGCCAACTCCTCCAAATGGTTAGGAGTGTCGTGAAGTCTACAGTGCAACTAAAAATGCATAAAAGCTAAGAATCCAATGGTAGCAGGCTTCACTAGACTACCTTGCAGGCTGGAGAGGAGACGCCATCATTCTGCACCAACTCAGAGGCCTGCACGTAACAATACCCTTGGAACAAGACAAAGTTCAAGAACAACATTCAGCATGTCCTGAGAGAATTCAGCACAAAGGATTATTAATTACAAACTGCTGTAGTGGCCACAGATGGCCAATGAGATGGTTCGATCTCTAGGGTCATTACCTTGAAAGCTACAACGGTAGAACAGAGCAGCTGCTAGCACAGGCTGAAATGAGTTCATGGAACAAAAATGGATGAAAAAACAACTGAACCCAGTATCCCGATGCACCAGCATTACCATTTCTCACAATGTTATTGCCAGTCTCATAATATTTGGTGTTTCTTCTTAAAGCCCCAGCTCCTGGATTCAAGTAATTACATGAGACTCTCAGCTTCCTTTTTTTTTTTTTTTTTTTTTTTAACAGAGTTAATAGCCTCATGAAAAGAAAAGGAGTACTTGTGGCACCTTAGAGACTAACAAATTTATTAGAGCATAAGCTTTCGTGAGCTACAGCTCACTTCATCGGATGCATTTGGTGGAAAAAACAGAGGAGAGATTTATATACACACACACAGAGAACATGAAACAATGGGTTTATCATACACACTGTAAGGAGAGTGATCACTTAAGATAAGCCATCACCAACAGCAGGGGGGGGAAGGAGGAAAACCTTTCCTGGTGACAAGCAGGTAGGCTAATTCCAGCAGTTAACAAGAATATCAGAGGAACAGTGGGGGGTGGGGTGGGAGGGAGAAATACCATGTGGAAATAGTTTTACTTTGTGTAATGACTCATCCATTCCCAGTCTCTATTCAAGCCTAAGTTAATTGTATCCAGTTTGCAAATTAATTCCAATTCAGCAGTCTCTCGTTGGAGTCTGTTTTTGAAGCTTTTTTGTTGAAGTATAGCCACTCTTAGGTCTGTGATCGAGTGACCAGAGAGATTGAAGTGTTCTCCAACTGGTTTTTGAATGTTATAATTCTTGACGTCTGATTTGTGTCCATTCATTCTTTTACGTAGAGACTGTCCAGTTTGGCCAATGTACATGGCAGAGGGGCATTGCTGGCACATGATGGCATATATCACATTGGTAGATGCGCAGGTGAACGAGCCTCTGATAGTGTGGCTGATGTGATTAGGCCCTATGATGGTATCCCCTGAATAGATATGTGGACAGAGTTGGCAACGGGCTTTGTTGCAAGGATAGGTTCCTGGGTTAGTGTTTTTGTTGTGTGGTGTGTGGTTGCTGGTGAGTATTTGCTTCAGATTGGGGGGCTGTCTGTAAGCAAGGACTGGTCTGTCTCCCAAGATCTGAGAGAGCGATGGCTCGTCCTTCAGGATAGGTTGTAGATCCTTGATGATGCGTTGGAGGGGTTTTAGTTGGGGGCTGAAGGTGATGGCTAGTGGCGTTCTGTTGTTTTCTTTGTTGGGCCTGTCCTGTAGTAGGTGACTTCTGGGTACTCTTCTGGCTCTGTCAATCTGTTTCTTCACTTCAGCAGGTGGGTACTGTAGTTGTAGGAATGCATGATAGAGATCTTGTAGGTGTTTGTCTCTGTCTGAGGGGTTGGAGCAAATGCGGTTATATCGTAGCGCTTGGCTGTAGACAATGGATCGAGTGGTATGATCTGGATGAAAGCTAGAGGCATGTAGGTAGGAATAGCGGTCAGTAGGTTTCCGATATAGGGTGGTGTTTATGTGACCATCGCTTATTAGCACCGTAGTGTCCAGGAAGTGGATCTCTTGTGTGGACTGGTCCAGGCTGAGGTTGATGGTGGGATGGAAATTGTTGAAATCATGGTGGAATTCCTCAAGAGCTTCTTTTCCATGGGTCCAGATGATGAAGATGTCATCAATGTAGCGCAAGTAGAGTAGGGGCATTAGGGAACGAGAGCTGAGGAAGCATTGTTCTAAGTCAGCCATAAAAATGTTGGCATACTGTGGGGCCATGCGGGTACCCATCGCAGTGCCGCTGATTTGAAGGTATACATTGTCACCAAATGTGAAATAGTTATGGGTCAGGACAAAGTCACAAAGTTCTGCCACCAGGTTAGCCGTGACAGTATCGGGGATACTGTTCCTGACGGCTTGTAGTCCATCTTTGTGTGGAATGTTGGTGTAGAGGCTTCTACATCCATAGTGGCTAGGATGGTGTATATGCCACAAGGGGCCACAACAATGGTTCCCGTAACCCACCCAGCAATATTGTTAATCTATCCAACTATACTCTTAGCCCAGCGGAAGAATCTGTCCTATCTCGGGGCCTCTCCTTTTGCCCCTCCACCCCCACGAACATGATACAGTTCTGTGGTGACCTAGAATCCTATTTTCGACGTCTCAGACTCAAGGAATATTTCCAACACACCCTCTGACCAACATATTAACCCACAGAGACCTTCCTGCCAACACTACAAAAAGAAGGATTCTAGGTGGACTCCTCCTGAAGGTCGAAACAGCAGCCTGGATTTCTACATAGACTGCTTCCGCCGACGTGCACGAGCTGAAATTGTGGAAAAGCAGCATCGCTTACCCCATAACCTCAGCCATGCAGAACACAGTGCCATCCACAGCCTCAGAAACAACTCTGACATCATAATCAAAAGGCTGACAAAGGAGGTGCTGTCGTCATCATGAATAGGTCAGAGTATGAACAAGAGGCTACTAGGCAGCTCTCCAACACCACTTTCTACAAGCCATTACCCTCTGATCCCACTGAGAGTTACCAAAAGAAACTACAGCATTTGCTCAAGAAACTCCCTGAAAAAGCACAAGAACAAATCCGCACAGACACACCCCTGGAGCCAGGACCTGGGGTATTCTATCTGCTACCCAAGATCCATAAACCTGGAAATCCTGGACGCCCCATCATCTCAGGCATTGGCACCCTGACAGCAGGATTGTCTGGCTATGTAGACTCCCTCCTCAGGCCCTTCGTTACCAGCACTCCCAGCTATCTTCGAGACACCACCGATTTCCTGAGGAAACTACAGTCCATTGGTGATCTTCCTAAAAACACCATCCTAGCCACTATGGATGTAGAAGCCTCTACACCAACATCCACACAAGATGGACTACAAGCCGTCAGGAACAGTATCCCCCGATACTGTCACGGCTAACCTGGTGGCAGAACTTTGTGACTTTGTCCTGACCCATAACTATTTCACATTTGGTGACAATGTATACCTTCAATCAGCGGCACTGCGATGGGTACCCGCATGGCCCCACAGTATGCCAACATTTTTATGGCTGACTTAGAACAACGCTTCCTCAGCTCTCGTTCTCTAATGCCCCTACTCTACTTGCGCTACATTGATGACATCTTCATCATCTGGCCCATGGAAAAGAAGCTCTTGAGGAATTCCACCATGATTTCAACAATTTCCATCCCACCATCAACCTCAGCCTGGACCAGTCCACACAAGAGATCCACTTCCTGGACACTACGGTGCTAATAAGCGATGGTCACATAAACACCACCCTATATCGGAAACCTACTGACTGCTATTCCTACCTACATGCCTCTAGCTTTCATCCAGATCATACCACTCGATCCATTGTCTACAGCCAAGCGCTACGATATAACCGCATTTGCTCCAACCCCTCAGACAGAGACAAACACCTACAAGATCTCTATCATGCATTCCTACAACTACAGTACCCACCTGCTGAAGTGAAGAAACAGATTGACAGAGCCAGAAGAGTACCCAGAAGTCACCTACTACAGGTCAGGCCCAACAAAGAAAACAACAGAACGCCACTAGCCATCACCTTCAGCCCCAACTAAAACCCCCCCAACGCATCATCAAGGATCTACAACCTATCCTGAAGGACGAGCCATCGCTCTCTCAGATCTTGGGAGACAGACCAGTCCTTGCTTACAGACAGCCCCCCAATCTGAAGCAAATACTCACCAGCAACCACACACCACACAACAGAAACACTAACCCAGGAACCTATCCTTGCAACAAAGCCCGTTGCCAACTCTGTCCACATATCTATTCAGGGGATACCATCATAGGGCCTAATCACATCAGCCACACTATCAGAGGCTCGTTCACCTGCGCATCTACCAATGTGATATATGCCATCATGTGCCAGCAATGCCCCTCTGCCATGTACATTGGCCAAACTGGACAGTCTCTACGTAAAAGAATGAATGGACACAAATCAGACGTCAAGAATTATAACATTCAAAAACCAGTTGGAGAACACTTCAATCTCTCTGGTCACTCGATCACAGACCTAAGAGTGGCTATACTTCAACAAAAAAGCTTCAAAAACAGACTCCAACGAGAGACTGCTGAATTGGAATTAATTTGCAAACTGGATACAATTAACTTAGGCTTGAATAGAGACTGGGAATGGATGAGTCATTACACAAAGGTTTCAGAGTAGCAGCCGTGTTAGTCTGTATTCGCAAAAAGAAAAGGAGTACTTGTGGCACCTTAGAGACTAACAAATTTATTAGAGCATAAGCTTTCGTGAGCTACAGCTCACTTCATCGGATGCATTTGGTGGAAAAAACAGAGGAGAGATTTATATACACACACACAGAGAACATGAAACAATGGGTTTATCATACACACTGTAAGGAGAGTGATCACTTAAGATAAGCCATCACCAACAGCAGGGGGGGGAAGGAGGAAAACCTTTCATGGTGACAAGCAGGTAGGCTAATTCCAGCAGTTAACAAGAATATCAGAGGAACAGTGGGGGGTGGGGTGGGAGGGAGAAATACCATGGGAAATAGTTTTACTTTGTGTAATAACTTAGGCTTGAATAGAGACTGGGAATGGATGAGTCATTACACAAAGTAAAACTATTTCCACATGGTATTTCTCCCTACCACCCCACCCCCCACGGTTCCTCTGATATTCTTGTTAACTGCTGGAATTAGCCTACCTGCTTGTCACCAGGAAAGGTTTTCCTCCTTCCCCCCCTGCTGTTGGTGATGGCTTATCTTAAGTGATCACTCTCCTTACAGTGTGTATGATAAACCCATTGTTTCATGTTCTCTGTGTGTGTGTATATAAATCTCTCCTCTGTTTTTTCCACCAAATGCATCCGATGAAGTGAGCTGTAGCTCACGAAAGCTTATGCTCTAATAAATTTGTTAGTCTCTAAGGTGCCACAAGTACTCCTTTTCTTTTTGCGAATACAGACTAACACGGCTGCTACTCTGAAACCAATAGCCTCATGGTTGCAGTAAAAATGTGACACCCTAAAGGTTCAAAAAACACAAAGCACATAAAAAAAATAATTATTTTTAAATTTCATTATTTGGGTGGGATCTGACTTCTGCTTTTCAAAATGGTTGAGCTCAGGAAAAGTTTTTTAAAAATCCAGTCTTTGGCTATAATATTGAATTTTTGGAAAACCAACAACATGTAATTGCTGATAGGGCTGTCAAGTGATTAAAAAAGGTAATCATGATTAATCGCGCAATTAATCGTGCTGTTAAACAATAACCGAATACCATTTATTTAAATATTTTTGGATGTTTTCTACATTTGCAAATATATTAATTTCAGTTACAACACAGAATACAAAGTGTATAGTGTTCACTTTATATTTATTTTTATTACAAATATTTGCACTGTAAAAAACAAAAAAAATAGTATTTTTCAATTTGGCTACTACAAGTACTGTAGTGCAATCTCTTTATCATGAAAGTTGAACTTACAAATGTACAATTATGTACAATAAATTAACTGCATTCAGAAATAAAACAATGTAAAACTTTAGAGCCTGCAAGACCACTCAATCCTTCTTCTTGTTTGGCCAATCGCTCAGACAAACAAGTTTGTTTACATTTGCAGGAGATAATGCTGCCTGCTTCTTGTTTACAATGTCACCTGAAAGTGAGAACAGGCGTTCGCATGGCACTGTTGTAGCTAAAGATTCATAGTCCCTTCATGCTTCAACCACTATTCCAGAGGACATGAGTCCAGTGCTGATGACAGGTTCTGCTCGATAACAATCCAAAGCAGTGCAGACCGACATGTTCATTTTTATCGTCTGAGTCAGATGCCACCAACCAAATACTGATTTTCTTTTTGGATGGTTCGGGTTCTGTAGTTTCCATATCAGAGTGTTGCTCTTGTAAGACTTCTGAGAGCATGCTCCATACCTCGTCCCTCTCAGATTTTGAGAAGCATTTCAGATTCTTAAACCTTGTGTCGAGTGCTGTAGCTATCTTTAGAAATCTCACATTGGCACCTTCTTTGTGTTTTGTCAAATCTGCAGTCAAAGTGTTCTTAAAACAAACACATGCTGGGTCATCATCCGAGACTGCTATGACATGAAATATAGGGCAGAATGTGGGTAAAAACAGAGCAGGAGACATACAGTTCTCGCCCCAGGAGTTCAGTCACAAATTTCATTAGCGCATTTTTTTTTAAAACGAGCGTCATCCGCATGGAAGCATGTCCTCTGGAATGGTAGTCGATACATGAAAGGGCATATGAATAAACTTTACAAGGCTGACTACAAAAGTGCCATGCGAACTCCTGTTCTCCCTTTCAGGTGACACTGTAAATAAGAAGCAGACAGCATTATCTCTCATAAATGTAAACAAACTTGTTTGCCTTTGCGATTGGCTGAACAAGTAGGACTGAGGGGACCTGTAGGCTCTAAAGTTTTACATTGTTTTGCTTTTTGAGTGCAGTTATGTAACAACAACAAAAAATCTACATTTGTAAATTGCACTTTCATGATAAAGAGATTGCACTACAGTGCTTGTATGAGGCGAATTGAAAAAATACTATTTCTTTTGTTTATCGTTTCTACAATGCAAATATTTGTAGTCAAAATAATAGTAAAAAGTGAGCACTGTACACTTTGTATTCTGTGTTGTAATTGAAATTAATATATTTGAAAATATAGAAACAAATCCAAAAATATTTAATAAATTTTATTGCATTCCATTGTTTAACAGTGCAATTAAAACTGCAATTAATCACAATTAATTTTTTAATCACGATTAATTTTTTTAGTTAATTGCATGAACTAACTGCGATTAATCGAAGGTCCTAATTGCTGAGGTTCTCAGGGCATCTGAAGGGCGAGTGTGGGTCGGGGTAAGGACTATACTGCATTTCTTAATGCACCACTACTTAAGACACTCATGCTAAATGTTTGAAGGAAACCAAACTTACACACAGAGAATCTACAGACTTCCAAGGACGGTTTTTATTGGCAATGAGGGTCTAAAGGAAATGATCATATAATCACGGTTTAGTGACAAACTATGGATCTTTGCAGCCACCCCAAAAGAAATCACACAAAAATATTCAGATGTATTTTATTTTCAGACTTGGGACCAATCAGCCACCCCACAAAACATTACAGGCACTGAATATTGAGGTAGACAGGCACAAAGGCTACCTATATTTTTGGGACTTAAACCAAGAGGAGACATTGCTGGTAAAGGTGCAGCCGGATATTAAGTAGATACTTTTCAGCAGGGTTCTTCAGTGAACAAGGAGTTTCCCCATAGGAGGTTGGACAATGTAAAAAGAAGGGAGTTACAGCAGGGAAAAGATGGCCTTGTGGTTAAGGCATTGGCTTGTGACCCAGGAAATGTTTGTTCTATTCCTGGCTATGCCACAAATGTCCATGTTATGTCAGCCCCCCACTGTGCACATTCGTTATAAGACAGTGTTTAATAGTATGACCATATACTATTTTTTCCACAGCATACTCTGGGGCTCAATCAGGGTTGTGCAGTGAAGGAGACTGTTGTGCCCCTGCCTTATTTGTGGCAAAGCTGCCAGGTGTACAGTGAAGGAGGCAGGGGATTAAAGGACGATGAAGGACAGGTTTGTGGTTAAGGCAGCTGAATGCTGTCCTGGGGGAATTAGATTCTATCCTGTCTCTGCCACAGTTCCCTTGTGAGGCTGGGCAAGTTACTTAAAGCAAACTTTTCACAGGCTGTCACTAATTATGGGTTCCTCATTTTCTGGGTGTCCAACATAAGGCACCTGGGACCTGAATTTCAGAAGCACTGAGTGCTCACAACTGCAATTGAAGTCATGGGGAATCACGGACACTCAGTGCCTTTGAAAAAATCTGACCCTAAGTGGCTCAAAACAAGTATCCAAATTGAATGGACTCTTTTGCAAATTTTGCCCTTGATCTCTGTGTCTCAGTTCCCAGTCTGTAGTATGAAGATACTTTTCAGAGTAGCAGCCGTGATAGTCTGTATTCGCGAAAAGAAAAGGAGGACTTGTGGTATCTTAGAGACTAACAAATTTATTTGAGCGTAAGCTTTCGTGAGCTACAGCTCACTTTATCGGATGCATTCAGGATGCATTGGATGCATTCATCGGATGCATCTGAATGCATCTGATGAAGTGAGCTGTAGCTCACGAAAGCTTATGCTCAAATAAATTTGTTAGTCTCTAAGGTGCCACAAGTCCTCCTTTTCTTTTTATGAAGATACTGTTACCTTAATACTGGCACTTCCTGGCTCCTGAGTGCTTGATTCTACAACATTAATAATATACTTTCAACTTCTTTTCTTTAACTGGTTTGCTGTGATATCCTTGACCCTGAGCTACAGTGTTTATTGAGTTTAAGATGTGGTTATCTCCTTCACAGAAAGCAGCTGCCAGTTATTATGACAACTTTAACCACCCTGTTTTCAGATTTAGGTCAGGTTGTTTCCAGAGCCCTCTTACAAAACAATATAGTTGTTAGTATAATGCCTCAGAACCTTTTATTTCGTTTCCTCAGGTCGTTACTGAAGTCTGGATTTCTAGTCCGTCAGTGCTGATCCTGGGGCTACCCTCACATCTGCAGCATTCAATCCCTGACTGGCCATGGAGCATGCCAAAGGGAGGAACAACAAAATGGGAGCTACCACACTTGATCAGATCCATGGTCCATCCGACTGTGGCCAGGACCAGATGTTTCAGAGGAAGGTGCAAGCAACTGCGGAGCGAAAAAGCATTGAATAATCTGTCTGAAAGGACGGTTCTTCCTAAACCCCCATCAGTTAGGCACTGCCTGATGGCCTGAACCATTATGGTGTTTATATCCTTCATTTAATAAAAAAAAGTTTAATCCCCTGTCAAATGTAGCTATGAATATCCTCTTCCTTATTAAGCTCTTTGCCACATTGCATCTTGTGACAATGAGTTCCACAGGTTAACTATGAGACAATGTAAGGCACAGTCCCACACTAATGTTTCAGAACTCTTGCTACTCTTTAATATATCTGGTATTGCAGTGGGGTAACTAGCTGAAATTCCATTCACAACCTGTGGATTCAAATACGTCTGAGAAAGTGATGAATTTACAGATGGAGGCTTGAATTTCATCATTTTAAAAATTTTGCATTTGAATCCCATTTAATTTGGGCAGGTTTGTAATCCTAATTCCACATTCCATATATTTCACCTCATGTTTTCTGTCCATTCCAATTAACCACTTATACATAAAGAATAATCTCTGCTTTGGCCTCTTAGAAAAAGTAGTTTGGGGGCTCACCAAGAGAGCACAGCTACAGAGGGAAACCTCAGAGAAAGAAATCCAGGTATCCGGAATTGCCTTGAGAGTGGAAAGAGTGAGAGATGAAGAGGTCATGGCTGATTGGGTTTTTAGATGAAGGGGGCAGTCCAGAGGAAACAGGAGAAAGGTAGGGAGAGGAGAGCCACGGTAGGAATGTAGGTGAGGAAACATGTGGAACTTAAGGGACAGGATGGCAGGGAATTTGGTGATAAGGAAGGGATATAGGGAGAACAAAGGTTCAGGGAAACATGATGGAAGGAGGATACGGAAGGCAGAGATGGGGAGAAGGGAAGGGGAGGTTTATCTGTTGAGAGGAGTGGAGGCAGGAAGAAAGAGGAAATGATGTAGAGAAGGGCAGTGAGGCAAGTGGGGTAGAGGAAGAGAGCAGAGGGAGGCAAAAAGATCAGTGAGACAAACACAGTGCTCAGTCAAGTGTGTGAGAAAAGTATTCTGATATTTTCTTTGCATAAGGCAACCAGAATCTTTTGCCACAAGTTGACAGCCTCAGGCTACAGAAGGGTTTGAGCTTGTACAAATAATAGCTGGAGTGCCACATAACATGAGCATAGGTTAACATAGTAAGCATTCCGTTATCATTGCCACGACTGAGGCTCGGGAGGCTTGTAGGTGTAGAAATAGAGGCTCCGATTCTTGCGTAATTGGTAGCACATGGCATCTTAATGTAGCCCAGAGGATAATGGCCCCTGAACAGTGAATTGGCTCATCAGGAATTTGTAAAGCAAGTATTTTCCTGTGGCTGTAAGGGCAGCCAGAATTTGCATGACAACTGTACAGTTAAGAGGAAAGCATTCTAAGATGTTTGATCACTGGTGAGATTAGACTGTTCATTGGGATAAGGCTGTCAGAGTTACCGCCCTCAAAGAATCAACACTGGGTCAGAATAAAGGTTATTCAGGTGCCCTAACTGTATTTCCATACCAAACATTTTGGTTTCTTTTCCCACTTCACTTTAATAATGAATTTCTTGGCTCTCTCATTTCTTTTAAAAAACAAATATTTTGTAGGGATTTTTTTTTTTTACCCTCAAGTTGCTGAGATGTACCTTCTACCTTCACATGGAGTTATCTGGATTTTTTCTTTTTTAATTTTATTTTAAAAAATACATTGAAACTACAAAGGGGTGTGCCTAAATGTAAAAGATAAGAATATTTAACCAATAGCTATCTGATTTCCATAAATACTTACATATTCCAGGTTTCCAAACCATGTAAATAAGTGATTTTTCAACTAGTGAGTAGACTCAGGAAGTGTCTTCTATAGTCATGTTTAGTTTTGCTTTTGAAAAGTTTTGAGAAGCCAAAGGGATGGGATTTGGGTAAGGAAGGCACCAAGGCAGCAGGGGGATAAGTGGGATTGCCTCCTGCAGGATACCCTGAGGGGGTAAACTCCTTTTTGCTCCCTACAGCATGTCTATCCGCTCACCCCCTATTTCCCAGACAGCTCCTTGCTCTGCGAAATACATGGGTGGAGGAGAGGGATGGGACAGCCTTGGGCAGGTATTCAGCTCTGGTGAAGTTTTTTCAAGTTGTGTTTTTAAAGCCTCTTGGAAAGAGCCATCTGACAAAACTTAGACTTTATTAGCTTTAAACAAGACAGGGAGGAGAAATTTTGGTTTTTTTCTGACAACTTTATAAGTGCACGTGTTTGCGTGTTTCAACAGGACTGGGTAAGATACCACTTGCCTACAGTCTGCTTTGTCCTTCTGGCCTTCAGCTAGTGCCCATTTTCACAGCTGTGGCAAAACATGCTGAAGCTTATTCCACTTACTGTCAATTTCTCTAAACAGAATTGGCCATTTTGTTAAACTTCTGGAAAACCACACCTCTTTCTCACAGCTAATCACCTCAACCTCTCCCTCTTCTTCACGGCAATCGCCCATTTCTAATTGGCTCAGGAATAAGGAGCTGCTTTTTACCACCCAACAAAAAAACAGACTTGGAGTGGTTGGGAGACTTCACATGTATTCTGTGAAGTTCCTGGGAGAGACAACCTGGAATTGGGTGCTGAAGTGATTGACCCATACAGAAACTCAAACATTTTCCGACATTTTAACAAGACAAGCAAAAGACGAATGAATGGAATGCCCATCTCAAGTCAAACTAAGTTTGGCTTTGTTTCTGAAAGTTATTAGCAGCATATGGCTAAGAAGCTGTCTTCATTTACTTTAATAACATCTGCTTTTCTTCCCTCTTTTCTAGTACATCAACCCTTGCTTGTGTGTAATTTCATACTAATCTGACATGTCCAAGTTTTCAAAAACTGAGGAAATAGCATGCAAGTTTGTCCTGCAATTTTTAAAAGGCTTTCAATATGGTAGAGGAGAGGATCTTTCAGGCCCAGAGCCTCTTCCCAACTGACCCCAAAAGTGGTGCTTGGTTAAACAGAAAGCCAGACAAACGCTGCCTTCCCAGTCAGTCAGTAGCCTCTGTAAATTCATACCCATGCTCAAATAAATTTGTTAAGTCTCTAAGGTGCCACAAGTACTCCTTTTCTTTTTGCGAATACAGACTAACACGGCTGCTACTCTGAAATTTGTCAAGGCTGTATTTGAGACTGAGAAAGCTAAAGATAAAATTATTTTCCATCCATGACACACACCCCCTACACACACACACACACACACACACACACACACACACACACACACACACACACACACACACACACACACACTTCAACTAAGAAGCACTCTGGTCCATTTTTCTCCCATGATAAAGATTGCGAGAGCCATGGAATACATGAAATTAGCTAGTTGTTTATTGGCATCTTTTCTTAAAACAGCTGGTCCACTTTCCCACGGTACCAGTACCTTCAGGTCAGACAGTGTGATCTCGCTACATTTTTAGAGAATTTGATTTATAAGAAAGGAAGTAAAACTGAATAGGAGAGATGGCTTCCGGACTAAAAGGAAACAAAGAACTAACTAGTTTATACTTGGCTTTTGCCAACAACTTTGCTAAGAAGAATGAGTCCATGTATGATAAGAGGGAATAGATTTGGGTAGACTGTCTTCCAGAGGAGTGGGTTTTGATTTTTGACTGAGATGTGGACGGGCAACCCCAAATTGAACTAAAATAAGAGTTTCTTTGAGATACTGTTTGAATGGTACCTTAAACCAGAAAGGTTAAAATACAGACACACACAAAGGGTGGGGAAAGATGTTGATGAAATTATGGGGAGGAAGTGCCTATATGGTAGACATGTTCAATTACTAAATAGTATTAGGGTGCAATTGTTGAACATTTATTACCACATATTCCTTTTAAACCACTCCCTTAAACAGATTACCAAGAACAAATCTTTAATTTATTAATAGATCCTAGACAACTGGTAGTTTCTCACTGGCAACAGGGTTGGGAGGGGTGAGGAATGGCTCCGAGAAATACTGGAAGTTGGTGATGTGATGGAAGAGTGAACACATCAAGCCCGTTTCTCTCTGTGAAATCACGCCCAGCAGACAGAGGACAAATAGATACTTGGCTAGTTAGTAAGTATTTATTCATACATTTGCCCATAAAAGCCATTGCATTTGACAAATTTCTTTAAATGGCAGCACGTATGAGGACTTGCTTTGGGTTGTTAGTTAGTAAAGACAGAATTCTCAGTTTTAAGATGTTCCCAGAAACACTGAACATGCATTACAACTGTGCTGTTGCCTAATGATACTCTAAACAAGATACGAGTTTGTAATGAATCATGTTGTATTTTGGTAACATGTCTGGTGATGATCTGTAAAGTTGTCTACATTTCCTAAATAAACAAGTTAAAAAATTAGGCGTGCTGGATTTCCTGATAAAAACAAAGATAAAACTCAGCAAGAGCCTTGGAGAAATTGCTCATCATCTGGACATTAATTCTGTTCATTTAGTTTTTCTGCCCACTTCAAAATGTGCTTCTGAACAGATTCTTGCACAATTTTGGTGATAAGAGCCTCCTCTTTTTAACTAAAAACGGCATCGTAAAGACAGCCCATAATCTGGAAGGTTTAAATTTACCAAGATGCAAGGAGTAGCATCTCCTCAGACTAGACTGCCTCCCACTCCTGAAATAAAGGCAAGGATTTGTAATAATCCAAACAAGAACGGAGAGAAATGGGCATCTCCACTGCAGTTCTTTACTCTGCTTGGCCCAGGGCTAGCTGTGGGAGGAGGCGAATGTCCCCACTACAGAACAGGAGGAAGAAATGGGGCTGACCCCGAGACATTACTTCTTGCTGCTGCATCCAGAAAATAAAATGGTGAGTGGAGTTTTTCCAGTACAAACAGAAAAAAAGTTTAGCTTGAGTGTTTAGTCTAGAATATCTAAATTAAATCTTAGGTAATTGTAGCTACAGATACAGAATCATCCAGAAACACTAAGTGTACGTGCAGTGAATATCAAAAGAATTGGCAATGATTTGATTCATACAGTGTTAGAAAGTGTGACTAAAATTACTTACAGTGTACAGCTGGCAGAAATAGGAGCTGTGAGACTTACTGTACAGACTCCTGGAGAAATACTGAACGTGACTGGCACAGAACTTTTACAGTCACGTGACAGTGTCCCCATTGAAACAGAGAGGAAGGCAGTGCTACATGCTACAGGACTGCAGTCACATCAGTGCTGACACAAGGGGTACAATTCTCATTTAGAGCAAGGCTCCTTTACACTGCAAATTACATCAACATGCACTTTTAAGCACCTTCACACCAGTACACTGTAAGTAATGTAATGATGTAACTGAGAATCAGGTTCTGCCTGTCCTGCAAGCGGTGGAAAAAGCACTTACCTGTTTCTGAAGGTTTCTCTGTTTCTGCCCCACAGAACAGAAATTCATATTTGGCCTTGGCAACACTCTGGGAATGAGCCAATGCATCATTCACCCAAACAAAAGCTTCTGCCTGTAGAGTCAAAACAAAAACAGGGTTAGTCTTTCACTTAAAACGTGGAATGTTAATAGTGAATCGTCCAGCATGTCATCAGACTAGGGATTTTCAAAATCACTTAGCACAGAGCGAACCCTACTGCCTCTGAAGTCAATGGAAGCAGAGTCAAGCAAAGGCTAAGCACTTTTGAGAAGTCCATCTCTAAGTCTTATGGCCAAGATTTTCAGGAGTGAGCAGTGATTTTGGGGCCCCAACTTACAGCACCTTAAAGGGGTTTAGTTAACAGGATGGGTACTCGGCAAAGTCAGTGACCACTTTCAAAGGACCTTGGCCTATGCATATAGCTTTAGGCACCCAGGTTTGAAAACCAGGCCCCAAGTCACTGTAGGGACAAATACTGAAAGGCACCCAACATTAAAACCTTTGTTAAAAATTACCATTCTCCCAATCGAGGAGGACACAAATTTTTCAAGATGAATTCTGCAACACTGACTAAATAGTACCTTCTGTACTAGGCAATATTTCTTTGTCATAAATTTTGGGCACTGGATTTTTTCTGTCCTGTGTGATTGTGCATTGTAACAGAATTATAAGCAATGGGGGAAAGCAAAATGATCAACTATAAAGAATACCGATTAGTAAGTTTTGCTTCCAAATCATCTTTCCACGTTGGGTGCATTACAGCCTGGAAGACGGGCATAAAAGCTGCACACTAAGAAAAGGTATGACTAAGAGAGTACACAATTTACTCCATATTAAAATAAGGCCTTGTTTTGTGGAGAAGTTAGTGTTGAAATCCACTGAACATGCAGGATTACAGCTTGCTAAAGGCGGGTGGTACCCACTAAGGCTCATGAAAGACTTAGCAACCCAAACTCCATGATAAGGATCACAGAATCTAGAGATGGAGATGACCTTTCGGGTGGAATCCTGGCCCCACTGAAGTCAATGGACGACTTCAGCAGGTTCAGGATTTCACCCATTATGTTTTCTGTAATGGATGGATGGGCAGATGCGCATCTCACCCCATATTCCAAAACAGTTGCTGCAGGCTTTTCTGGCCATTCCTCTCCTCCCCCATCCCTAACTTTCTTCTTCTGAGACAGCTTTGCTGAATTTGGCCCAGCATTTTAATGGTTGGTGTATAAAATCCTACACAGAGAGTCATGAGTATTTGGACAGTAAAAAAAACAAGGCTCTCAAGAGGGAAGCATTTTAGGAGACCTGATCCATCAGAATAGCTATTAACAGTGAACCTCCTGAAGTTGCCCGATCAAGTCAGCTGCATACTACACCCAGCTACAACAATGTACAACAAAAGATTTGTCCAAATGATTAAACAAGTTATGCAGTCTTTATAAGGAAGCTACTTGGATTAGACATGCTTCTCATTGTACAGTTGTGGCACGTGCACAAAGGAGGCCTCTTCACATGTAGAGAAAAACTGCATGTACCTGGTTTGGCTTTCTAAAAGCGTAACAGGTGCCGCATGAGCAACAGGTGCCAGTAGAACAATAAATGATGAAAGTCAAAGTATTTAAACCAGCATATTCGCTCTTCGCTACCCTAAGGAGTTAGATGGGATCCTACCCATACAGGAACAACATCAAATTGTGCCATACTGTCAGGAAAGAAATTCTTGTTCCAGTTCACTACACCCTAACCATTTATCCAACAAGAGTCAAAAATTCCTGTCATTTTAATTCATAGGCTAAGATTTATAAAAATGAGTGCCTAAAATTATACTGAAATCTTCCGTCAGATACCTAACGAAAACAGCAGAGTGCGCAACATTCTTGGAAACAACATGGCCACTTACTCAGGTGCCTAAGTATAGACTTGGGCCACAATTCTTATTTACTAGGACTGTCGATGAGTCGCAGTTAACTCATGCAATTAACTCAAAAAAAATTAATCACGATTAATTGCACTGTTAAACAATTGAATACCAATTGAAATTTATTAAATATTTTGAATATTTTTTACATTTTCAAATATATTGATTTCTATTAATCAATATATATATTGTAGTCTAACACAGACTATGAAGTGTACAATATATACAATACAAAGTGTATAATATAAAGTGAGCTCACTTTATTATTTTTGGCACCTTAGAGACTAACAAAGCCACCGGTACTCCTTTTCTTTTTGCGAATACAGACTAACATGGCTGCTACTCTGAAACCTTTATTATTTTTGATTACAAATATTTGCACTGTAAAAATGATAAAGAATTAGTATTTTTCAATTCACCTCATACAAGTACCGTAGTGCAATCTCTTTATTATGAAAAAGAAACTTACAAATATAGATTTTTTTTATTACATAACTGCACTCAAAACCAAAACAATGTAAAACTTTCGAGCATACAAGTCCACTCAGTCCTACTTCTTGGTCAGCCAATCACTCAGACAAACAAGTTTGTTTACCTTTACAGGAGATAATGCTGCCTGCTTCTTATTTACAACGTCACCTGAAAGTGAGAACAGGCATTCACATGGCACTTTTGTAGCCGGCGTCACAAGATATTTACATGCCAGATGTGCTAAAGATTCATATGCCCCATCATACTTTGGCCACCATTCCAGAGGACATGCTTCCATGCTGATGATGCTCGTTAAAAAAATAATGTGTTAATTAAATTTGTGACTGAACTCTTTGGGGGAGAACTGTATATCTCCTGTTCTGTTTTACCCACATTCTGCCATACATTTCATGTTATAGCAGTCTTGGATAATGACCCAGCACATGTTGTTCGTTTTAAGAACACTTTCATGGCAGATTTGACAAAACACAATGTGAGATTTCTAAAAATAGCTACAGCACTCAACCCAAGGATTAAGAATCTGAAGTGCCTTCCTAAATCTGATCGGAACGGGGTGTGGCGCATGCTTTCAGAAGTCTTAAAAGAGCAACACTCTGATGAGGAAACTACAGAATCCGAACCACCAAAAAAAAGAAATCAACCTGCTGGTGGCATCTGACTCAGATGATGAAAATGAATATACATAGGTCCGCTCTGCTTTGGATCGTTATCGAGCAAAACCCATCATCATCGTGGATGCATGTCCTCTGGAATAGTGGTTGAAGTATGAAGGGACATATGAATCTTTAGCGCAGCTGGCACGTAAATATTTTGAGACGCTGGGTACAACAGTGCCATGGGAACTCCTGTTCTCACTTTCAGGTGACATTGTAAACAAGAAGCAAGCAGCATTATCTCCTGCAAATTGTAACCAACCTTGTTTGTCTGAGTGACTGGCTGACCAGGAAGTAGGACTGAGTGAACTTATAGGTTCTAAAGTTTTACATTGTTTTATTTTTGAATGCAGTTTTTTTTGTACATACTGTAAGTTCAACTTTCATGATAAAGAGATTGCACTATAGTACTTGTATTAGATGAATTGAAAAATACTATTTCTTTGGTTTTTTAATGTGAAAATATTAGTAATAAAAAATAAATACAAAGTGAGCACTGTACACTTTGTAATCTGTTGTAATTGAAATCAATATATTTGAAAATATAGAAAATATCCAAAAATATTTAAATAAATGGTATTCTATTATTGTTTAAACACGCAATTAATTGTGATTAATTTTTTTAATCGCTTGACAGCCCTATTATTTACACTGTAATATATCCTGACTTTCAGACCTCTTTTATACTGCTTTGGCATTATAAAGGAGCTTTACTGTAAATGAGGTTCAGGCCGTTAGGACCTTAACTTTAGGTACCCATTTTTAAAGATCTTGGCCAGACATAGTGCAGTTTTAACATCATGGAGTGGTAGCTGCCATTACGTTTGTCTCTGAAGAAAGACTGCGCTGCAGTAAAGGGCCCAGCTGTAACTGTTGGATCAAGCACAAAGTTAAGATTTCTGATTTCTGTTCTCAATTTTGCCACTAACTTTGGGGCTGATCCAAAGCCCATTGAAGTCACAAGGTCTCAGAAGCCAAGAGCTTAGCAGCATTCAGAAGAAGCCTGGACATTTACAGGGAACATTCCGAGCTGCATTAGTAAGGATTAAAAAATAAATACAAGTTTGGAAGTGATATAAACCCTCATACTTCAGGGCATAAGCCAACTCCCTCAGCTGGAGGTTAGGAAGAAGCTTGCCTCATAAGCAAGTTATGACATATTCAATCATATTAAGCTCTTAGCCTTGTGGCAGTGAGGCCCCACCTACTCACCAACTCCATTTCTGCAGCATGTCATGCTTGGGCTTGCTAAAAACATAAAGTTTTTGGAAAGTGCACACATGGTTCTCTCCCATGTCACATAGACCCGCTATTCTCATTTAGCAGCTGGAGGGCTGAATGAAGTAACATAATTTGCTACTTTTTTTTTTTTTAAATGTCTCAGTGTAGTTTCACATGAAAGTTCCCTAGGCATTTGTGTCTGCAGTTCATATCCATTAAAATTCACTCCAATGCAAAGAATTCTCACTAAGGCTTCAGTGGTGCATTAGGCCCTTAATATTGGTCCTTAGTGATACTCCAGTGCAGTGCACCTGTATGTTTTACCCTTAATGACAGAGCAGTACATTTTTAGAAGACACAGAGGCCTTTAAGGTGTCTAAGGAGAAGATTTATTTATTTTGTTTAAATCTGAAGCTAGGTTGCTGAATCAGTCTTTAGGTATCTAAGTGGATGACCTGATTTCCCAGAGTACCAAGCCCTCACCAGGTCCCCCAGTGGAAGCTCCTGTGTGTGCACTTTTAGGAGTCAGGCCACTTATCTAGACATCGACCCACAGACTTAAAGCCCCACGTTTGACTACCTTGGCCAGAAAACACTGGTCTAATATTTACAATGAAAGCCACCTGTGTGCAACCATCTTCAAAAGGGCTTTAATCAGCTTGATGCTGAGTTATTGAACATTAGACAGTGTCCCTCCTCAGACTCAAAAATCCCACTGCCACTATTACAGCCAGATTCACATAGAGAGCTATCCAAGGATAAGCCAGAACAGGGCCAGATCAGCCCATCGTTGGGCCCTAAGCACACGTACACAGTTGTTGCTTAGTTAACCCCCCTCCTCCCCAGATCAGTCAGCAACTGGCTCCCAGTGCACATATACTGCCCCCCTCAGGTACACCCCCAGGGCTCTCCACTGCCCCTCTCCTGGCCAGCTCCCCTGTGCCGGCGCGACTGCAGCTCCCCATCCTGTGCCTGGGGCAGCGAAGCTCCGGCTGGTCGTCTGGTTCAGGTACTGGTGCAGGAGCTGGCCCCAAAGCAGCAGAGTGGAGAAGCAGTACCGGCCACCCCGCTGCCCACTCAGGTTGGGCCCTGCCACCCCTCCATCACGATGGGGGCGAGGCCAAATTTGAGTGAGTGGCATTGCAACCTGGTGCACAGGTGTTGCATCCCTTGCCCTCCCCCCTAAACTGGGCCCTTGGCATGTGCCAAGGCTGCCTATGCATTAATCTGGGCCTGGGGAGGAAGTCTCCCCGCTCGAGAATGCCGCTCCCCCATGCAGGAAGAAGGTATTTCTTGTCCTTTGGGGACACCTTCCTTTTCTTCTTGGGGGCAGGGACCATCAGGTGAACGCCAGACAAACAGAGAACGCAGAAGGGTCACTAGCATAATACCCCAGGACAGAGCTTGGCCTTGGCCACCGCTAGCATCTGAGGAGGTAGCAGAGCAGTTGGGTCTTCCTCTATGTGGACTGCCCCTGCAAGGAGCAAAAGCAGAGCTCCAGAGACTAGCACAACCCAGTGCACAACAGACCAGCTAGATACAAGAGAGTTTCCAGCAGAGTTTCCAGGAGGAGTTATTGGGGTCAGAAGTGGAACAGCCAGCATCACAGTGTAACATTTTGAAAGATCACAATAGTGCAGTCCCTTTTGGCTAGAGTCCACCTGTCTCCATGGCTCTGATAATCCTCACTCCCCAGGGTCCTCTGTGCAGCTAGGGAAGCCCAGGTTCATGGCAGCCACTGAAAGACCATGCAGCATGAGGGTAATATAATCAATGCCGATCAACGAGAGCTTGAGGAAAACAGATCTGAAACTAACCTGATATTTTGTGACTCTAAAAAAGAGTTTCCAAAGCAGTGTCCTGGTTGGTTTTGGAAATAGTCACTTGAATAAAGAAACCTGAAGGGTCTTTCTGTTAACTAGAATAAAACCATATCCTGAGCCTAAGAGACTCTTGCTATTAATCCTGGCATTTGTTGTTCAGTGCGGAGAGGTACAATTATTACCTCAATGACGTATTTATGAGCTGCTGTTATCTGAAGATAAGCCAACGCTTCATTTGATAGTAAAAAGGAAGGAGAGAACCATGTTCATTACCGGATCAGATTAGATTTTCTGTTCGATATCTGATTCATCAATGTAACTTTCCTGAGAAACCAGGTCAAATGTCCCAGAGACCGGATATGCATGCCTGATCACTTAATCCCCTAATCAGAGGGTGTTTCTATATTCTGATTACTTGGTTTTGTAGCCACATATTAGCAGAGTACAAATAGCATCTTTGCTCTTAACTTGTGTAAGTCTTCTGCTGATGGACTCGTGAGGCAATGTGAACTCAAGACCTCGATAGTCAGCTTGATGCCACTAGACTACCTCCCACTGATCCTCAGTTCACCAATCTAGCAGCCTCCAGAGCTGGGAGCCATTCAGGTACTCCTCCAGTCAGGGCCCTAACATATAGTCAGTTATGCACAGAATGGTCTTTAACTCCCCTCTACCATTAACTTGGCCTACTCCTGACCATCAATACTACTCCACAACCATGCACGCTCAGCTTAAAACCCATCACTGGCTCTCCGGTCCCGTACCCTTTTATAGAGCTGGAAGCTTTTTCCCATTGAAACAGTAACCTGTGCTGATCTCACCTCATCAGCCAGGGCTGCCAAAGTGCATTCCCTTCATTGGTGAAAGGGCAGCTGCATCTTGCACCATCAGACCTGGCCTGGCCAGGTGTGATTCACACCTTTGTGGCTTCCAGGCTGACCACTGCAACTCCCTGTGCTTGGGAATAAGCACATTGACCTTAAAGATCCAGACCCTGGCAGCAAGCCTAGCTGCCAACGGTACATCACTCCATTGCACTTCTCGTAATATGGGATTATCAAGAGCATTCATCTTGAAGATCCTACATTGCGCTGACCCATGCTATGTAAGAGAGCCCCTCTTACTCAGGTATTGCATCCTTATTCCTCAAGAGTTGCTTTCCTATCAACTAGCCCAAAAATATGGCACTCCTTTCCAGAGGAGGTAAGAACGACCACCCACCTCAGCATTCAGAGCTAGGCGCAAACCCATTTTTTTAGCCACAAGAGCAACAAAAGAAAAGCTTGCACTCTTCCCTCACCCAGCAACCTCCTGAAAAGGAAGGAGAAATCTAATTTACTTGCTGGGCTCCTTGCTCTATTGTCTCCAATTTGCAGGCACCCAGATATTAGCGATAGGTGCCTGGTAAGAACCCAGTTTGTGTACATGCAAAATGGAACAACTGGGCCCCTTAACTACAGTTAGTGAAGTCATGTGTGATGGTAGTTCCCACAAACCTATCAAAAAAAATCCCTATATCAAGGCTGGAAACCGAAGTCCTATCATGCAAATCCACCAGACGCACACAGAGATGGCCCAGCCACAGCAGAGCCATCGACTGCAGTAGTAAGACACTCCATAGGATTTCGATTTCCTCTTTCCCAATTTTCCTGGGGCTACCTAGCACCAAGCCCTCAACCCTATGGTGGCAGACCCATTAGAAATCCTAATAGAGCCCATTTCCTCAAGCACTGCATAGGGGAAAGGATTTGGGCCATATGAATAATGCAGGAGACATGGCTTCTGAATCTATATGAAAAGGTAAGTGATGCCAGAAAGAAAGAAGCCCCAACAAAGTGCAACTGGGTATATATAGCCAGTTCCTCAGATGCTGTTAATCAATGGTGTACTTCAGTGCAACTAAGGCAGGTTCTTAGCAGGTGCAAACTAGCACAGCTCCACTGAAATTCACCATCTCAGGATCTGCCCCATAGTTTCCCTAAGTGATGAAATAGCATTTCAAATAGGAAGCGGTTTCTTTCCACAACACTAGCTAAACAAATACAGCTCAAATGACTGAAGTGATCATATCAGCTACTGAGAAAGTATACAGGTTTTGTGAATGACAAGCGAGTTAATTCACCATTTCACATTCTTCTCTACATTTTACAGCAGAATCTTAATTTTACAAACGCCGGCCTTATGAACAACTTGTTACATGGACCAGGTTTCCTTGACAGGGAAAAAAGTCGCATAATGGAAGTGATGTTGATGAAGAACAAGTTGACATCCCTGCACATTCTGATGCCTTCAGTGCACTGGCAATCACTTTTCAGTGGTTTGAAGCACAAGTAGTAAAAAAAAAAAAAAAAAAAGCAATGCAGGGCACCGTCCTGCAACTTATGCACCATACCTAATGTCATTTTGAAGTGGTCCCTTTTATGAACTTTTTGATTTTATGAAACCCTCAGTCCACAATTTGTTCATAAAATAGGGATCCCATTGTTATCTACTTTGCATACAGGCTATGGCTGAAGTTACTACAAGAGCATCCGATGAAGTGAGCTGTAGTGTAGCTCACGAAAGCTTATGCTCTAATAAATTTGTTAGTCTCTAAGGTGCCACAAGTCCTCCTTTTCTTTTTGCGAATACAGACTAACACGGCTGCTACTCTGAAACCTACTACAAGAGCAGTTATCAGTTGCTCTCCCACACCCTTTCAGTCATACTTTATCTCAGACGAAGCAACCCTGTCCAGCAGGCATCCTGTGGGGTTATGCAAAAAGAAAAGGAGGACTTGTGGCACCTTAGAGACTCACAAATTTATTAGAGCCTAAGCTTTCGTGAGCTACAGCGCGCTTACAGTGACGTGCGTCCTTTTGCGGCTCGGAGACGGGGAGGAACAAGTTGCTGATTCAGCCCAAGTCTCTGCCTTGCCCCCGACGACAGATGTAACGCAAGACGGCGGAACCGCGAAGGAGCCAACGCCGCCAGGGCAGCCGGGGAGGACCCCGCTTGCTGGGCGGCCAGAGCGCTAGCTGCAGGCGCCTGACGCGACTCCAGCAGCACAACACACGGTGCGAGTCCGGGAGTTTCAATGTCTAGCGCACGCTGACTCCGCCGCTCGCTCAACTCAAGACTCTCAAAGAAATATACCGGGGGGGGAGGGGTCTTTTCTTTCGGCAGGACGCTCCCCGCCACCGTGAACCGGATCCCGCTTTCCCTGCCTCGTCCCGAGGCAACGTTGCCTGGGCACTAACCAGCAGACCGGGGGCTCCGCCGGGCTCTCGTTTCAATCACCAGCATCGCAGCGGACGGCAACAGAGCCGAGGAAATCGTACCGACGGCAATCCCGGCCCGCGCAGCCCTGACCTGCCCGGGCAGCAGACGCGACAATCTCGGTTTGCAGCAGCAGCCACAGAGCGCGCGCCTCCAGGCTGAAGAAACCGTCGGCAAAGACCAGCCCCCCTTTGCTCCCCCGGCCCCGGCCCCGGCCCCGGCCCCGGCCGGGAGCGGCCCGCGCGGGCGCAGCGACCGGCTCCGCTATCCGGGGCGAGCCGGCGGCCAGGGGGCGCTCGCGTCCCCGAGCCTCCCCCGCGAGCCCGTAAACCCGCCGCGGGAGGCAACGCTCCGGCCGGGGCTGGGCGCCGCGGTCCCTTACCCCGCCGGCGCCGGCGTCCATCGGCCGGAGCCGGAGCCGGAGCCGGAGCCTCCCCCGCACCCAGCGGGGCTGCTGCTGCTGCTGCGGCGGCGGCGGCCGCCGAACTTCCCGCGAGCCGGGACGGAGCCTTTCCCCCGCGTCTGGGCATGTGCGAGCCGGCCGCCGCGGCTCCCCTGCGCGCATGCGCCGAGGGCCCTGCCCGAGCCCCGGCCGCGGAGCCGCTGGCGGCGGCCGGGTCCCGGGCCGGGCGCGTGAGGCGCCGCGCGCCCGGGCCTGCCGCTGCCGGGCTCGCGCGGGGCCAGGCCGGGGGGCGCCGCCGGGGCGGCCGGGCTGAGGCGCCCCGCGGCGCCGGGTCCGCCCATCCAGCCGTGGGGGCTGCGCCCGGTCCGAGCCGCAGGACCGGGCCCGTCCCGCGGCCCCGGAGCGGGGCTGCCCCGTCCCGTGGGGGGGCCGCCGGGGCGAGGTGCGTGTCCCTGGGCGCGCGGTCCGGGGTTTGGCTCCCCAGGGCGAGCGGTTCCCTCTTCCGGGAGTAGACAAAGCCGCAGCCCCGGAGGGAAAAGCCCAGATCAAAAATCGGGAGATTGAGATCCAGGCGTATGGCGTTAAGGGGAGAGGGTCCCCAGCTGCAACCTAAGGGGTTTAGGAGCACACCGCCCACTGATTTAGGCCCCTAAACCCCGCAGGCGCTTTTTTAAAACTCCACCCAGAAGAATAAATGCTTAAAATGTCAAGATTTCTCTGTAACCATGAGGTCTAGAAACTTGTCTGTATGTGAAAGCTGAGATTCTGATAGAATCATGGGCTTCCAGGAGCTGGAGCTCTCAGAAGAACAAGTATCCTGAGTCTCACAGGAGGTGGCTACAATGGCTGTAGTTGACCATCCGGACTAAGCAGGGCATTAACTTCATTGCATTTGGCCATTATTTCTGTACGCTCAAGTACATATTGCTTTAGCCTAGCGTTTCTCAAATGCGGCCACCGTGGCCTCCATCAGGGGGTTTTTCTTGTGGTCACAACCTCCTGGGCTGGGGGCAGAGTACTGGCCCCTGCCTGTTGCTCCTGGATGCCCCTCCTCGGTGTTGATTTCTGGGGCTGCCAGCAGGAGTTGGGCCCTACCCCCCTTGGGAGACACCTGAGGCACAACGCTGGAAGAGCAGGCACCCAGTGAGTTCCCCACCTTCCCAGGGGCCGTGGGACTCGGGCTTTGGGGTTCAGCCCTGGGGTGGCGGGCTCTGGTCACAGGGTTTTGGGCTCAAGTCCCGGGCTCCAGCTGCGTGGCAGCAGGCCCTGGGCTCCAGCTCTAGCCCCTCGATGCCTCCCCTGGCCCCCCATCCAGGGCTTAATTTTCCCCCAGGCTTGCCAGGGCTGATTAAGTCTTCTGTGAAAAGTGATATTTGCATGATTGTTAATATCACTTTTCACAGTACACTTACTAGCTAGCAATAAATACATTACACTGATTTGGACGTGTATATGTGCATATTTATTCGTTTTTCCTAAAGCTAACTAAGTATTTTAGGGAAGACTGCAAGCATGGCCACCAGCAAGAATTGGTTGCTGCACTCTGAGGCCACCAAAAATTTGTCCTGAGAACCCCTGTTTTAGACGGGACTCAAAAAGTTCACTGCTGGGGCTCATGCTGTGACCAATAGTGATGATAGGCTAGTGAATTAAGTTATTTTCTGTTACTTTACTCAGTATTTTCTCCCTTGTATTTTTGTGATATTTCACATAATTTTCAGTTCATGAAACTTAAACAGTTATCAGTAGTTGTGTTTCAGTTGTAACCGTTTGTGAAGTTGGCAATACCATAGGCTCTAGCAAGAAAGTTTTACCTCAGGGTCGAATCAAGCACCTGTTTATAGTTTGAGCATGATCAAGATTATATCCGAGAAGGAACAATGATGCAGACCAGATGCCAGCTCATGCCAAGGCCCCTAGGCAGCACTGAACACTGACAATGCATAGCTGGAACCAGGCTGGCTCACCTGTGTGTAAGTATTATTAAAATAGATAGTAGAGTTATAAGAACAGATTTAGATTTTATGGAATGCTCGTAGGATGCTGCGTGTATTAATCCTACTTATAATATCTGTATCCCATGTTGTAATGTTTAAATGTTTCCTTGGTAACCATAAAAACATTTGCTAAGGCTATAAATCCCCTATAGTCAGGGGAGAAGCATTACCAAGTGTGAAATGCTAGTTCACCACAAGAGGTGTTATGTTCTCCCCAACAAAAGAAGGTCTACAGCCATCAGACAAACCACTGTGGACAAAAAACATTGTTGATTGCTTCTTCCCCTCCGCTCCCCACCCCCCAAAGAGGCTACATGCACAAGCTCCTGTCCCATGACAGCTTGAATGCTGGGGGACAGGAATAAAAGTGCCTGTTAAGGTGAACTTGGGATCTTTGTGCTGTCTGGACTCTGTGGGGCAAAGATTCCTAAACACAAGAAGGAGATCCCCTAACCGCTTGGCTTGTGTTAGCCCTAAAGGACATAAAAGTTTGCTTCTTATAGAAGCTTTTATTACCTTTTGAACTTAAGATTGTACCTCTTGTGTGTGTGTACTTGCTTTAACCTTGTATATAACCTCATTTCTTTTTCCTAGTTAATAAATCTTTAGTTAGTTTGTTACATGCTTGGCTACAAGCATTGTCTTTGGTTTGAGATCTGTATACAAATGACCTGGGGTAAGTGACTGGTCCTGTGGGACTGGGAGTAACCTGAATATTGTTGTGATTTTGCTGTATGGGACTATCTATCTCGGGCAGGTTTCCCTGCGAGGCAAGATAGATTTGAGTACCCAAGGGTTACCAGATGTGCCGGTTACTTTGGAGTATGCTCATTTATTAGGGTTACTATTCTGGCGGGGGTTCTGTAATTCTATCAATGTACTGTTGCGTCACTTGTGTTCTCATACAGAGCTCTGCTTCTGCACGTTCCTCCCAGTGGAGCTATCCTGCAGTACCTAAGTTCCCCAGGGCTGGGTTCTTAATTAATTGGAATTAATTTGCAAACCTGGACATCAGGCTTGAATAAAGACTGGGAGTGCATGTGTCGTTACACAAAGTAAAACTATTTCCCCATGTTTATTTTCCCCCCCGCTACTGTTCCTCACATGTTTTTGTCAACTGCTGGAAATGGCCCACCTTGATTATCACTACAAAAGGTTTTTTTTTCCTCTCCTGCTGGTAATAGCTCACCTTACCTGATCACTCTCGTTACAGTGTGTATGGTAACACCCATTGTTCATGTGTCTGTGTATATAAAATCTCCCACAGTATTTTCCACTGCATGCATCGATGAAGTGAGCCTTAGCTCACAAAAGCTTATGCTCAAATAAATTTGTTAGTCTCTAAGGTGCCACAAGTACTCCTGTCCTTTTTCCCCACTTGTAAGTTATTCATGCAAAGCCTGCCCTATCCTGGCCCTTTGAGTTCATTACACTCCTGAGGCAGTAGTAGTTCAATATAACCTCCTCCCTCTCAGAGCTGAGGGCAAGCATAGTAGGTTCTTGCCTCCCAGCCATCAGGCTGCTGTCTTATTTTCCCCAGCAGCACCCCAGGATTCCTCCTGGAACAGTCTCTTTCTCGCAAGGTGGGAGATCGCAGTGCTTTAGCCAGAGGGAGAGTCCTTCCCTTCCAAACACAAGATGAAAGTGCACACTGGCCCTCCTCGGCCCATAGCCTTCAGGTGGTTCCTCTGACACCTCCAGATGGGAGAGATTTCCCTTCCCCAGGCCAGACCATTCAACTTGTCCTATCCATCAGTATCTACCCTGCCCTGCCTCCAGTCTGCTCTGGAAGCCAGTGCTGTGAGCCCTACAACAGGAATCCTCACACTCATTCCTCATCCCAAGCCGGCCATGTTCTGTACCCTTATCTCCCCCCCCCCATCAATCCCTTACCCAGCTGTTCACAGCCTCTTAGGACACCTACCAGGGACCCTGCACAGGCTTCAACCCAGGTCTCCCATCTCCTGGGCCAGGCTGTGAGCAAGTTACCTCTTTTCAGGGATCCTAACCCCATCTCAGGCTACTTCCCCTGCAACTTCAGCAGCCACTCTACTTCTCTACAGACCTTGCCTCATCTCCCTTCTCGCAAAGCCACAGGACCCGCTCCCCTCCTTGCTGTCTGTCACAGGCTTCCTTTGCGTTACAGCCTTCCAGAATGGCCTGGTTTTAAACAGGAAGAGGAGTGTTGGGCTGTACCTGCCCTTAAAGGGCCAACACACCCTGGCAGAGGAAACATCACCTATGTACCTATGTTCTTTCCTCAGCATTGTTGCATAAATTGTACCCATTGGTGTGCCAGGGTCAGCAGCCAAGGAACCTGCCCCCTTTACTATCTGTCCAGAATTGATGCACACTATTAATCCCAAAGATGGGAGACAGATTTGCTTGAGTAGCTCCGTTCACTGTCTAAGAGGACCAGGGGTTTAGTGAGTGCATGCATGCTGGGTGCATGCATGAGTGCATGCATGCATCACTGTTAGGCAGATGGCACCCAGCTCCACCTCCTTCCCCTGTCTGACCCAGCTGGGGCAGTGGAACAAATAACCCAGGACATCGGTCTTAGAGAAAGGCACCTAGCCCAGATTAGACCCATAGCCACCAGATTAGACCAAAATATAATGGACTTTATAAACTTGTATTGTCCACGAGAGGGCTGGGCAGTACAGGATGTACATTTCTGGGGGAATAGCTAAGTCTGGGGGTGGGTTGAGGTCACCCTGCAGTGTAACCCAGACTGGTGAGAGCTCATGTGTGACTGTGAGGCTGCATTTCCACACAGACACTCGGTGGTGGCTTGCATGCTGGAAGGCTGTGTGGGAGCAGCCCGGGGAGAGCTACTTCAGCAAGGCATTGTAGGGCACCCAAGCGTGCAGGGCAGGGTGACATAACGCTCATTAGTCCTGGATTGTACCCTTGTAGTAGTAGGATTTTATGTTTGTATTACGTATGATTTAGAATAAAGAATACAAACTAATGAGATAATAAGGTAGCATGTATTAAATGTATTGGTGTATGATTTGATCATATCCTACCAGCCACCCTTTTAGAATAGCAAAAAGGAATGGGCTAATGAGCCATTTGGTAAAGATGCATCAGCCGGAATCTGTGTCTGGGCTGATTTCAGGCAGTAACAGACGTTTTAAGGTCACTGTTTTGTTGAAGGTTTAGCATTTTAAAATAAGTAAAAGAATGTCATGATTATTTTCCTGTGCATTGCAATTTGATTTTCCTGTTCAAATGTTCTGTGTAAATTAATTCTGTTTTGTGTGTGAATAAGGAATGTATGTTTAAGGAGATAAGTGTGAAGGCCATCGCTGAGGTAGATGTATGAGGGAGGAACCAGAAATGGACACAGGGCGCTAGAAGGCTGCAACACCCCCCTATTAAAATGTCAGAGGAGGGCAGATTAACGACTCTAAATATAAAACAGGCACCTATCAAGGGGGACAAAATAGCTGTGATTAAAAAATAAGGACAATTTAAAAAAACAAGCACTTGTCAAACAACAATTGATTACAGCATAATGTGCAAAACTCATGGTCCCAATAAAGGAAGATCACTATATAAAACACGGTGCCTTGCCGTGAAACTTTGAGTTCGTCCTCCCAAGACTTCCTCAGAGCATCGCATCGCAGCCAACGGAACCTAGGCTCCTCCCCACCGGTGATCAATCTAGCTGGCCTCTCGGTTTTCTGGACTGGAAACTATAACATTGACTGGCAGGACAGTGTGGGTGGGTAGGTGTGTGTGATTGAATGCATAGCTAATTGTTGTATCTTCAATAAATGCGGCATATTACCCTTTCCCCTGAAAAAGATCCCATGTGCTGCTTATAAGTATAACAGTTTTGGTGGAGAATTGCGAAACGGGGAAGACATGCACTGTGATTGTTAAAAATACTGCTAAATATTGCTAAAAGGTATACCGTACGTATAAAGTGATCGATCGCTCAGGTATGCACAGCCCCGGTCATAGAAGTGCTGGGCAATAGAGGGAGGATTAGAGTCCTCACTCTGACCCATCTGTTGGGGAAAACTATACAAATAAGATATATACAAATTGTCTAGGTATATACACCCCCGGTCACAGAGCTGCCGGGCCATCAGAGGGAGGGTTAGAGGCCTCACTCCTACCCCTCTGTAGGGGGAAAATTGCAAAGGTGAATATACCCTCAGTTATAGCAAAATCAAGCCCAAAAGGTAGGGGGCTTAAAGTTTCCCCCTCCTGCTCTGTCAGGCAAAGGTTTTTTTAGTGGGTATAGACTTTTGTGTTGTGTAAGTCCCAGCACAAGCATGGGCACAGAAAAGTTATAAAGGTAACAGAAATTCATAAAGAAATATGTTCAGGTGGTATTTTCTATGTGTGGGCAAATAGTGATAGCACCTGCGTAGGGAAATGTTAAAGGAAGCAATCCAAAGATGATACTTTGATGATACTCCTTTTAACAGATCTTGCTCTGTTAAACCAAACTCTGAAGGATATAGGAGTTTGGGCAGTGTAGTATTTTTTTGTAAGTAGTATTGTGGTGATTTCACAATTTAAAAGAAATGCTTAAGAAAGGGACCAAAAGGGGTGGAGGCTAGTTAAAAAGCCCACCCTTCTTGCTAAATTGGTAGTGGAACAAAGCCTGTGTCCATAAAAAGAAACAGTTCAGCAAAAAAGCAGAATCGGGCCCAGACAAGCAGGCAGGCAACAAATAAAAACATTAAAAAACAGATTGGAAGCCCTGAGGACATAGTGGCAAAAGTAAGTACAGGCCTGGGGATTTCAAATCCCTGGAACAATACTTAAAATGGTAAAATCTAAATTAATAAAAGGTGTCATTTTAAAAAATAAGCAAATAATTAAAAAAGTTTACTCTGCAAAAGCTAAAAGAATTTAAGCAGTTAAAAGTTATTAAAAAAAAATCTTGGTTTCCTTTGCAGCCATTCTGAGGGAAAATGGGCCCTTTTCCAAAAAAAAAAAAAAAAAAAAGTCTGTAAATAAGCCAGGCGAAAAAACCAGTCTGATTAAATCATTTGGACTATGAACATTTAGTCAAATTCGCTAAAAGAACATACAGGTTTTCTACTGAAACTTAACTGCCCCCAAATGTACAAATGTAAGTCTATGTACAGCTGTGTAAAAATTAAAGGCAGTGTACGGGATATTAAAAAAAAAAAATAATAAAAGGCGTACTTATGGCACCTTAGAGACTAACAAATTTATTTGAGCATAAGCTTTCGTGAGCTACAGCTCACTTCATCGATGTTTTCCACTGAATGCATCCGATGAAGTGAGCTGTAGCTCACGAAAGCTTATGCTCAAATAAATTTGTTAGTCTCTAAAGTGCCACAAGTACTCCTTTTATTTTGTGGATACAGACTAACACGGCTGCTACTCTGACAAAAAAAATGTGTGTATAAATATATTGTGTAAATATGTGGAGTGTTTAGAACCTAAACAACACTCCTGGTTTGTAAAACTCTTGTAAGTTTAAAATAAATAGGTTTGTTTTTAAATAATACCTCTAAATCAAATTGAATCTTTCATTCAAAGTTGCAAAACCAAAAACACTTTTTTGCCAGACACAAATAATTAGTGTTGTTTGGCTTTGTATTTAGCATTAACCCTTCCGGTACCTTAATGCTTTATAAGTTCAATACTTTTTAAAAGACCAAAGTCATAACTGCAGCAAAGCAATCAAACCAAAAAAAATGGGGAAAAAAAAATCTGGATTTGTCTGTGGTAACAAAATAGCAAATAAAAGCTGTAGTTTTTAAAAAAAAAAAAAAAAAAAAAAAAAAGGCAGTGTCCCACACTGAACCTTAAGTGGCTCTGTGTAATCAAACTGTCACTTTAATAAGGGTACATAAAAACGCAAAATACACCACACAAAAAGGGTACATAAAAAACAGTTACACCTTATGTAAAAATTAATATGACTAATGTTATAAAAGTTAAATTATAGAAGAAATGTGCATTTTCCCAGATATGTGCAGTGTAGGTCGTTTGAAGGGGTAAAAGATGCAAAACATACCATACTACTTAATTAAAATCCTACTAGGGCTCCAAAGGGAGCCACAATAGGTTGTGTTTTCTTTTTCAGACCGCTGTGTGTTTTGAAAGCAAAGGTTAAAAGTGAAAAGTAATCAAAACTCTGGTGAAAGTTGATTGTGTCCCTTTTAAGACAAAGTCTCTAAGCTGCTAATGGCTTTGGATCCAAAAGCAAGCCGGAAAGCACCTATGTTAATGCAGATTATAAGGAGTACTTGTGATAAGGAGATTTCCACTCTATATGGCTAAATTCAGTGCCTTGCATAATGACAGGTTTCATAGTAGCAGCCATGTTAGTCTGTATTCTCAAAAAGAAAAGGAGGACTTATGGCACCTTAGAGACTAACAAATTTATTAGAGCATAAGCTTTCGTGAGCTACAGCTCACTTCATCGGATGCATTTGGTGGAAAAAACAGAGGGTAGATTTATATACACACACAGAGAACATGAAACAATGGGTTTATCATACACACTGTAAGGAGAGTGATCATTTAAGATAAGCCATCACCAGCAGCAGGGGGGGGAAGGGAGGAAAACCTTTCATGGTGACAAGCAAGGTAGGCTAATTCCAGCAGTTAACAAGAATATCTGAGGAACAGTGGGGGGTGGGGTGGGGGGGGAGAAATACCATGGGGAAATAGTTTTACTTTGTGTAATGATTCATCCATTCCCAGTCTCTATTCAAGCCTAACTTAATTGTATCCAGTTTGCAAATTAATTCCAATTCAGCAGTCTCTCATTGGAGTCTGTTTTTGAAGCTTTTTTGTTGAAGGATAGCCACTCTTAGGTCTGTAATCGAGTGACCAGAGAGATTGAAGTGTTCTCCAACCGGTTTTTGAATGTTATAATTCTTGATGTCTGATTTGTGTCCATTCATTCTTTTACGTAGAGACTGTCCAGTTTGGCCAATGTACATGGTAGAGGGGCATTGCTGGCACATGATGGCATATATCACATTGGTAGATGCGCAGGTGAACAAGCCTCTGATAGTGTGGCTGATGTGATTAGGCCCTATGATGGTGTCCCCTGAATAGATATGTGGGCAGAGTTGGCAACGGGCTTTGTTGCAAGGATAGGTTCCTGGGTTAGTGGTTCTGTTGTGTGGTGTGTGGTTGCTGATGAGTATTTGCTTCAGATTGGGGGGCTGTCTGTAAGCAAGGACTGGCCTGTCTCCCAAGATCTGTGAGAGTGATGGGTCATCCTTCAGGATAGGTTGTAGATCCTTGATGATGCATTGGAGAGGTTTTAGTTGGGGGCTGAAGGTGATGGCTAGTGGCGATCTGTTATTTTCTTTGTTGGGCCTGTCCTGTAGTAGGTGACTTCTGGGTACTCTTCTGGCTCTGTCAATCTGTTTCTTCATTTCAGCAGGTGGGTATTGTAGTTGTAGGAATGCATGATAGAGATCTTGTAGGTGTTTGTCTCTGTCTGAGGGGTTGGAGCAAATGCGGTTATATCGTAGAGCTTGGCTGTAGACAATGGATCGAGTGGTATGATCTGGATGAAAGCTAGAGGCATGTAGGAATAGCGGTCAGTAGGTTTCCGATATAGGGTGGTGTTTATGTGACCATCGCTTATTAGCACCGTAGTGTCCAGGAAGTGGATCTCTTGTGTGGACTGGTCCAGGCTGAGGTTGATGGTGGGATGGAAATTGTTGAAATCATGGTGGAATTCCTCAAGGGCTTCTTTTCCATGGGTCCAGATGATGAAGATGTCATCAATGTAGCGCAAGTAGAGAAGGGGCATTAGGGGACGAGAGCTGAGGAAGCGTTGTTCTAAGTCAGCCATAAAAATGTTGGCATACTGTGGGGCCATGCGGGTACCCATCGCAGTGCCGGTGATTTGAAGGTATACATTGTCCCCAAATGTGAAATAGTTATGGGTGAGGACAAAGTCACAAAGTTCAGCCACCAGGTTAGCCGTGACATTATCGGGGATACTGTTCCTGACGGCTTGTAGTCCATCTTTGTGTGGAATGTTGGTGTAAAGGGCTTCTACATCCATAGTGGCCAGGATGGTGTTTTTAGGAAGATCACCAATGGAGTGTAGTTTCCTCAGGAAGTCAGTGGTGTCTCGAAGATAGCTGGGAGTGCTGGTAACGTAGGGCCTGAGGAGGGAGTCTACATAGCCAGACAATCCGGCTGTCAGGGTGCCAATGCCTGAGATGATGGGGCGTCCAGGATTTCCAGGTTTATGGATCTTGAGTAGCAGATAGAACCCCAGGTCGGGTTCTAGGGGTGTGTCTGTGCGGATTTGTTCTTGTGCTTTTTCAGGGAGTTTCTTGAGCAAATGCTGTGTAGTTTCTTTTGGTAACTCTCAGTGGGATCAGAGGGTAATGGCTTGTAGAAAGTGGTATTGGAGAGCTGCCTAGTAGCCTCTTGTTCATACTCCGACCTATTCATGGTGACGACAGCACCTCCTTTGTCAGCCTTTTTGATTATGATGTCAGAGTTGTTTCTGAGGCTGTGGATGGCACTGTGTTCTGCATGGCTGAGGTTATGGGGTAAGCGATGCTGCTTTTCCACAACTTCAGCTCGTGCACGCCGGCGGAAGCAGTCTATGTAGAAGTCCAGGCTGCTGTTTCGACCTTCAGGAGGAGTCCACCCAGAATCCTTCTTTTCTGATGAGTGATGAGTCATTACACAAAGTAAAACTATTTCCCCATGTTATCTCTCCCCCCCACCGCACCCCCCACTGTTCCTCAGATATTCTTTTCAGAGTAGCAGCCGTGTTAGTCTGTATTCGCAAAAAAGAAAAGGAGTACCCGTGGCACCTTAGAGACTAACAAATTTATTAGAGCATAAGCTTTCGTGAGCTACAGCTCACATCCGATGAAGTGAGCTGTAGCTCACGAAAGCTTATGCTCTAATAAATTTGTTAGTCTCTAAGGTGCCACGGGTACTCCTTTTCTTTTTTTCAGATATTCTTGTTAACTGCTGGAATTAGCCTACCTTGCTTGTCACCATGAAAGGTTTTCCTCCTCCCCCCCCCCCCCCCCCGCTGGTGATGGCTTATCTTAAGTGATCACTCTCCTTACAATGTGTATGATAAAACCCATTGTTTCATGTTCTCTGTGTGTATATAAATCTCCCCTCTGTTTTTTCCACGAAATGCATCCGATGAAGTGAGCTGTAGCTCACGAAAGCTTATGCTCTAATAAATTTGTTAGTCTCTAAGGTGCCACAAAAGTACTCCTTTTCTTTTTGCGAATACAGACTAACACGGCTGCTATTATGAAACAATGCAAATTATGTAACTAATAAAAAAAAACCTGCCCATAAATGGCAGCACAAAAAAGTCAAACCGAAGGACAAAATGGGAGACAGAAAAGAACATCCCAAACCTAAGCACAAGGCACTGCTTAACTACCACAGTCTTAATCCACAGAAAATGAAACTCCAGTGGAAGGTCTGGTTTTACCTGCTTCTAGGAACTTTTAGTGCCCAGATTATTAAAGCAATCATAAAAAAAAAATGCAGCCCTCCTTGCAAAGCATATTTAAGGAATAATTCACTCCCCGCAAACCAATCATAAATTCCTATCCATAACCCAGTAATCCTCATAAAATAATATAATAAAATACTAGCCAACTCTTAAAACCTTTAAAAAATACCAATATGTATGCCTGGGAAGAAAAAGTGGGATTTAAGGTTCACCTTATAAACACCACAAAAATACCAAACCACTGAGCATAACACCCTAGTTTGTCACAGTCACCTACTGCTGTCTCCTTTCTCAGCACACATAGCTGAACCCAGATATTCAAAAGTGCTCAGCACCCCATAGCACCTATTAAAGAAGGAGTTTGTAAGACTTTACAGTCACCGCAAGTACTATCTAAGAGGGTATAGCAGGGACCCACCAGTCAATTGTGGAGCCACCCTCCATGGGAGTGACCTCCTCACCAGCCCAGTCTGGGGCATAAGTCAGTCAGTTAGGGGCTATCAAGTTGGCAGCTAAGAGTCCCTTTATCCCCAAATGGAAATGAAGAATGTAGGGCACTTTTACAGGGTGGGAGGGCTGTATTCTGAAAAGCAATGACTCTGAAAAAGGACTTAAGTGCTATGGTAGATAAGCAACTGCACACGAGTCACCAGTGAGATGCTATGGCAGAAAGGAATAACGTGATCCTTGGTGTAGAAGCAGGGGAATGTCAAGTAGGCATAGGGAGATGCTGTTCCTGCTGCACATGGCTTTGATGAGACCATTCTTGGAATGCTGGGTCCACTTCGGGTGTCCACACTTCAAAGGATAATGAGAAACTGGAATGGATTCAGAAAAGAACTACAAACATTATTCCAGAATTAGGAAACATTGTTTATTATGAGAGAATCATTATAATAAAAAGAAGGTTAAGCGGTGACTTGATGGTGGTCTGCAAATGTCTACATGGGGAGGAGATAAATTATAGAAGCGGCTTTTTAATCTAGCCAGCAAATGGAACGGCTGGCAATTGAAATTAGAACAAAATGTATTTTGAAATAAGATGCAACTTTTTTACATGGAGGGTAATGAACAACTGGCTAATCTTACCATGGCCTGAGGTGGATCCTTCAGTACGTGGAGTCTGTCAGTCGAGACTGGATGTCTTTCTAACGGAGATGCTCTAGATCAACCACAAGTTGCTGGGCACAGTGTTGTCCACTTACATAGCACGGAAGAATTCCCTGCATTGTGGGAATCACTGAAGTTCTTTGGCCTGTGTTATACAGGAGGTCAAACAAGGTATGATCATAGTCGTCTCTTCTGGTCTTAAATTCTATTTACCAGGAGGGGTTAGCTCCTGGATTTGATGCCTATTAAATGTGGGGCAAGATCATTAGAAAGATGTTCACGTTGGCTCAGAGTTAAGGTTTTGGTGTTGCGATGAAATAGACTCCTCTAGCCACTCACTAAGCGTAGCTAGTCACGTTGTCGTGAATCACAGCTGATTTTGGGTGCCTGATTTGCCACACCTGCATATGAAAAGGGCTGGGTACTCGCCTCTGCAGCTGAGGGCGAGGGGAGTGCTGCACCTCTGAAAAGCAGGCTCAAGTTGCTGATTTTTTTTAAAGACACCTGTGAAGCAGAAACATTCCAACAAAATCATGCTGAATATTAAGGAGCATCCCTCTGGACGTGGCCTCAATAAGGAATAAGCAAGCAACAGGTAAGATTGGCAGAAAACGCTCCAAGCCCCGTCCTTCTAAAACATCTGCCCAGATGTGGTGACACACAGCACAGCCTCCCCCTCCCCCATCTTTTCCCTGCCTCCCTGGATTGTGACTAGAGACTCGTCTTCCTTTCCTGCCTACGTCCCTCAGGGGGAACCCCACTGGGGCTCATCCCTGGTCGGTTGCAGCAACCCCTCTCCCAACCTGCTTCCCCATGTGGCTGGTTCCTGGCGCAGATCCCACTGCAGCCGTGCTGCATTCAATGCCTAGCTCAGCACCCTGCTCTGGGAGCACTCACAGCCGGTGAGGGTGCCATTTGGGGAGGGAACTGACACTCTGCACAAGGCCTCACAGTTCACCAGGAGTATCTGCCTCAGCACCTAGTGGATGTAGTCTGCGGTTCGTTCCAGCCTGAATCAGAGCCCTCTAGTGGCCACCGCTAATGAAACCTCAACCCTACACTCTCCTGGGTAAAGTTATGCCAAAATCCTTGCCTCCTGCCTTAGGAGAGGAATCTACAGCACAAATAACCCAGAGGCTATCCCAGAAAAATGTGGCCCCTGCTTACAGTCAGGGTTGCACGCCATCTGCCTGAAGCCAGGATCCCATCAGCCCCATTCCCTTTTATTTTGGGGGAGCCCCATCCTGGTCCCCTTATCCATGGACTGCTGCAATCTCCTCATTTCCATCCTCACTGCTCTAGGGAGAAGGTGGGAGGCCAATGCTAACATGTCTGAGTTCTTTGGAGTGCTCTTTAACTCTTCCCCAGGCAAGAGACAGGGCCAGGTGTCGGGGCTTTGTCAGCTGCGGCTGTGGAAGTCCCCAAGTCCTGGCCATGTCTGGGAAGCCAAGGCAACTCTGTGTCCTGCTCCAAGCCACTGGAGGGAACTGGCCTAAGAACTGTGCTGGGGTTCTGGTTTTTTGGCCACTAGCTGAGAGTATTATTACAGTATATTATTGTATTATTTCCGCTGTAGCCATCATGCAAGGGATCTCTTGCTAAAGGGAAGAGGCTGATACAGCCAAGTGGAATTAATGGACTGGCCAACCAGTCTTGCCACCTAGTGGAACATGATAGTGTCTCCCAAGGGGCTGGAATTCCAGAAAGACCCATGGACGGGCAAAGTAAGCTTCCAAATAACTGAGCTAAAGAGCCATTGAGCTAGTAATTCTCATGTTTGACATCCCTGACCAACACTCCAAATGCAGAACAGACAGATTCCATTGAATTAGTCACTCTGATTTGACTCTGAACTGGTATTAAAACATGACTTCCTTTCCCTTCCCCCCCATATGAAATGACAACAGCTTCAAAAACCTTGATTGTTAACTTGCATCCTGGAGCTGATGTCCCTGGGGGCTCATGGCATCTTAAATGGCCTTACTCTCACCATCTGAACAGTACAAGGACTTCTGAAATTAACTGCATCAGTAGACCGATTCCAGGCAGCAGTCTTGGGAGCCGTGGGACAGATCCTCAGCTGATGTAAATCAGCTTAGCACTATTGACGTTCATGTAACTATGTAAGTTTCCACCAGTTGAGGATCTGGCCCCATATCTCAGGGAGTAGGAATGCTCTACTCAGAGCAACTGGCAGCTGCTTTACAACGATCGGAAGAGCCTTTTTACCAGCGATATTTAAATTGCATAGAGGTAGCTAACTGAAGTGTGATTCCTCTGACGTGCTGAAGACTCTGGCACTGGGAGAGATGTTCTTTTCTCTGCAACCGTAAGAGCTAGAAATGTCACTCCATGACTAGCTTAGTTTCTGCAGAAACAGAGTCTAACTGGAAGTGCTGATGCAATGCACAGCCATATACAGGCCTCTACCTTCTAGGAGCTAGTTTGTTAAACAAAAGCCAATTTCAAAATACAGTAACTCCTTGCTTAACGTGGTAGTTATGTTCCTGAAAAATGCTACTTTAAACAAAACGATGTTAAGCGAATCCAGTTTCCACATAAGAATTAATGTAAATGGTGGGGTTAGGTTCCAGGGAAATTTTTTTCACCAGACAAAAGACTATATATATGCACATACACAGTATAAGTTTTAAACAATTTAATACTGTACACAGCGACGATGATTGTGACTTTTGGCTGAGGTGGTGAAGTCAGAGGGTGGAAGAGGATGCGCTATTTCTCAGGGAACGCCTTACTGCTAAATGATGAACTAGCAGTCAAGGGTTAACTCGTTGTTAATGTAGCCTCACGATCTACAAGGCAGCACAAATGGAGGGAGGAGACACAGTATGGCAGAGAGAGAAAGAGACACACACCGTGCGTGCGTGTGTGTGAGAGAGAGAGGCGCATTGCCCCTTTAAGTACGCTGACGCCACTCTAAGTACATTGCCTTTTTAAGTAGATCAGCAAGTTGAGAAAGCAGCTTCTGCCAGCAAGCTCCCTCCCTCCTGAGCCCTGTTGTGTCCCCCTGCTCTGTGGAGATGGCCCGATGGGATAAAGGAGTGGGGGGGCAGAAGCAGGGAGGAGGGGGACAACCCTGACATTAGCAAACCCACCTCCCCGCCACCCAGCAAGCAGGAGGCTCCCAGGAGCAGCTCCAAGGCAGAGGGTGGGAGCAGCAAGTGGCAGTGGGGGGAGGGACAGCTGAACTGCTGGCAATTGATAGCCTGCTGGGCAGCTGCCACACAGGGAACTTAGGGGAGCGGGGAGCTTATGGGGGGCTGCCGGCCCACCCTGGTTCCAAGCCCCCACCAGCTCGCTTCAATGGGCTGCTCTTCCTGCAAGCAGAGGACAAAGCAGGTGGCTGCCAAACGTCATAAGGGATAATTGTGCAATTTTAAACGAGCATGTTCCTTAGTTGATCAGCAATGAAACAACGTTAACCGGGATGACTTTAAGTGAAAAGAGCAGGAGGACTTGTGGCACCTTAGAGACTAACAAATTTATTTGAGCATAAGCTTTCATGAGCTGTAGCTCACGAAAGCTTATGCTCAAATAAATTTGTTAGTCTCTAAGGTACCACAAGTACTCCTTTTCTTTTGCAGATACAGACTAACACGGCTGCTACTCTGAAACCTGACTTTGTGAGGAGTTACTACAGTCCTACAAGAAAACAGTGCCTGAGTCTTCTCCCCAAGCTTGGCAATTCTTTCCCTCTGGACCTGTCTATCCCGGGGAATATATTCTGAGGACTTCCCGTGCCCCGCTTATATCTGAGGGAGGTAACTAACCAGGTGCACTAGTGAGTGTAAACCCACTGAACCTTTCCCTGCAGGATCAACACCTGCTAAAGTGTGCGTTTCAGGCAAAGAGTTAGCCTATTGCAATGGGCTATAGGTTATAGGAAAGGCCACGAAAGCAACAATAGCAGGGAGTTAAGCAGACTGGGCAAAACAGATGTCTCTAGAGCAGCATTTCTCAAATGCGGCCACCAGGGGCTTTTCTTGCAGCCACAGCCTGCTGGGCTGTGATTGGGGGAAGGGCAAAATAGTGGCCCCTCCCCCTGCCCATTGCTCGTGGATGCACCGAGTTGGCATTGATTGCTGGGACCGCCAGCAGGGGTTGGGCTTTGCCACCCTCTGGAGACACCTGGGGCACAGTGCTGTAGGAACAGGCAGCAAGTGAATTCCCCACCTTCCCAGGGGCCATGGGGCTCAGGCTTTGAGCTTCAGCTCTGGAGTGGTGGAACGGCAGGTTCTGGCCAAGGGGCTTCAGGCTCCAGCTCCGGGCTCTGGCTGTGCAGTGGCAGGCCGCAGAGTCCAGGTGCACAGCTTCAGGCTCCAGCCCCCCACTGCCTCCTCCTGCCTCCCAACCACCAACCCCCATTGCCCCAGGCCTCAGCTCCTTCCCTCAACCCCCCCATCCGGCACTTAATTTGTCCCCAGGCTTGGCTGGGCTGAGTAAGTCTGCTGTGAAAAGATATGTGTATGTTTGTTAATATCACTTTTCACAACAGATTTACTAGCTAGCAATAAATACATTACAAGGATTTGGATGTGTATATGTGCATATTTATTTGTTTTTCCTAAAGCTACTTGAGTGTTTTAGGGAAAAGTGTGAGAGCGGTCACAAGCAAGAGTTGCGGACAGTAACAGGTGCCTATCCTCCCTGCCTCAGCCTCAAAGGGGGAAACAGTTGTGCAGTTGTGCTACAGAGCTATTCATATTTTCCTGTCAAACCTTCTGAGAGGTGCCTTTCTTTCACAGTACCTGGCCCAGGTGTTTTCATCACCGTCAGCCCCAGCACCTCTAGAGGATCATTCTGGGCTAGAGCAAAGGAAAAGCTAAATGATCCAGCTGGCCCTTTCCCAGAATGTGAGATTCTGTGTAAATTGTTCTCATCGTGACCTCCTGCAGAACAAGACAGGCAGAAGCCAAATCTTTCGGTACTATCCCTGTGTTATATTTTATGTTCAGTGGGAACCTAAAACAGGAGTTCCTAACCTTTTTCTTTCTGAGCCCCCTTGTCCACAACATGCTATAAAAACTCCACAGCCTACCTGTGCCACAACAACTGGTTTTCTGCATATAAAAGCCAGGGCCGGCGTTAGCGGGTAGCAAGCAGGGCAATTGCCCAGGGCCCCATGCCACAGGGGCTCCCAAGAAGCTACATTGTTCAGGCTTCAGCCTCAGTTCTGAGTGGCAAGGCTTAGGGCCCTGGGCTTCAGCCCCGTGCAATGGGGCTTTGGCTTTCTACGGTGCTCACCCTGCTTGGTGGCCTCCAACACCTGCTCATGGGCCCCCAGGGGGCCCTGGACCCCTGGTTGAGAACCACTGACCTAAAGGAGCTAATACGTTGTTGCATTTTGTACCACAAATAGCACCTTTTCTACTATATGCCCTTTGCTGGGGTATTGGCATGGTGGTATTCTATTGCAAAGAGTCTGGGTGTGATTTTGCTTTTTACCTGGAATGGGTGGTTTCAAGTTATCCAAGAGGGACTAAGATTGCATCTCAAGTACAAAACTGGCAGAACATGGCACAAAGTATCCTTTGACAAGGAAAATGTTTGTTGATCTAGAGCTTTTGTCTGTGTCTCAACAATCAACAGTAGATGGCTCAATAAATAACCCACACAACTTTGCTGGAATAATCATGCCTTTGTTCCCTTTTCCATATCAGACTAATACATCTCAGCGACCCAGAGCTGGAACAGTAATAGTCAAGGGGTTGCAGGTGAGGAACGAGGTACACAGAGGAAGCTTGCACACAGCATGGCAGGCTATGCCCGGTTCCAGCCAATCCTCCTAGTTTCATGCTTTTGTGACTAACACAATCAATATCCTCCCCTTTTTATTTAACCATGGAGTGTGTAGGGCTGGGTGGCTCAGGGCTTGGTGATGAACTATAGACTTTTTCCTCATCAATCCACCACCAGTTTGAATCTAGCCTGGGCCAGTGGTGATTAGAAGCTGGCATTGCTGGGGATGCCCATTTGCTTCTCTAAGCGAAGGGAGTTGGTGGTTACCATTCAGTTTCCAGTGGCCAGAGACAGGGGTCAATATTTCAAAGACCACCCCTCCATTGTTGTCAGTCTCAGTGGAGGAGCCACGGGATGAATTGATGAGGACCTAAACCACTTTCTAAGCCAGGGCTGTTACCTGGCACAGGTTTGAGGTACATTGCTTAGGAAGAGTGGCAAAGCTCACCTGGCTATAGGAGTTGACAGCAACAGCTGGTGGTGCTGGGGCTGACGGTGATGAAAACACCTGGGCCAGGTACTGTGAAAGAAAGGCACCCCTCGAAAGGTTTGACAGGAAAATATGAATAGCTCTGTAGCACAACTGCATAGTGCATTACATTTCCCCCTTTGCGGCTGAGGCAGGGAGGATAGGCACTTGTTACTGTCCCCAATGTAAGAGGCTGCAAGTGTGATTTTCAAAAGAGCCTTAGGAAGTTAGGAGCACAAGTTCCATTGACTTTCAACTGTGCTTGTGCTCCTAAGTCTGTAGGTTCTTTTACAAATTTCATCCTTTAGTTCAAATGGTACAGCCCTGCCTGGGTTTCAGAGCTACAGGTCCCAAGGTCAGTCTATACTGATGACCCAATCAAGTGATCACTGCACATCTGTTAATGGGTAATCACATTTGCAGACTAAATGTGATTGCCAATGCAAACAATAGAAAAGGCATCCTATTGAAGGATTCCCTCGCCCTTTTTTTTAATGTAGGCATGGCCAGAATGGTATTGTTGGCCCTTTTCAACCGGAGCAGCCAGTCAAAGTTTGGGGCCCTCTGGGTATTTCAGGCAGGAGTAGAAATTGATGGAGACTGATAATGTCTTTGATACAGTTTTGTTTATTTACAAAGAACGTACAAAGTTTCTGTTTCTGAACAGAGAGGGAATCCAGAAGAAGGAAACAGCTTCTTTCGCTCCCAGCAGAAAGAGCACTCTTTTAGCCTTCACCCCTGATCTCAAAACCTCTTCTCAAGTTTCTTCTAGGGACAGCCACCTTGCTTTCAGGTGTCTGTTCTTGTCTGACTTCCATTTCTGTAAGATCTCTTCCCACATCCAAAACAACACTCAGCCAAAAGCTCCTGGGCATAAGCGGCAGGTCACGTAGGCAGGGGGTGGCATTGCCTCCCCAAACAGCCAGGTGTGACCCCACCCCCTAATGTGATGCTCCCTGTGTGCGGCTGCAGCTCCAGTCCTCCCGGCTCCGAGTCCAGCAGTCTCCCCAGGGCTCTGGAGATGGGGCTGTGTGCTGCCCGTCTTCCCGGCACTCCAGAGCTGGAGAGGCTGGGGCTATGCGCCGCCCATCTTCCTGGTGCTCTGGAGCTCAGGGCTTGGCGGGGCCTCGGGCAGAAGGGGTGGGGCTGGGGGCTAGCCTTCCCCAGTCGGTGGTTCATGTGCTGCCCATGCTCCTGGGCCACATATACCTTTTGTCTTAGGTGGGGCCTATGCTTACAGTCATGTTAACTGAAGGTGAGTTCACATCTACCACTCTCAATGAGGCTTTAACTCAACCCATAACGTTTCCCCCCAGCTCATAGAATCATAGAATCATAGAATATCAGGGTTGGAAGGGACCCCAGAAGGTCATCTAGTCCAACCCCCTGCTCAAAGCAGGACCAAGTCCCAGTTAAATCATCCTAGCCAGGGCTTTGTCAAGCCTGACCTTAAAAACCTCTAAGGAAGGAGATTCTACCACCTCCCTAGGTAACGCATTCCAGTGTTTCACCACCCTCTTAGTGAAAAAGTTTTTCCTAATATCCAATCTAAACCTCCCCCATTGCAACTTGAGACCATTACTCCTCGTTCTGTCATCTGCTACCATTGAGAACAGTCTAGAGCCATCCTCTTTGAAACCCCCTTTCAGGTAGTTGAAAGCAGCTATCAAATCCCCCCTCATTCTTCTCTTCTGCAGACTAAACAATCCCAGCTCCCTCAGCCTCTCCTCATAAGTCATGTGCTCTAGACCCCTAATCATTTTTGTTGCCCTTCGCTGTACTCTTTCCAATTTATCCACATCCTTCTTGTAGTGTGGGGCCCAAAACTGGACACAGTACTCCAGATGAGGCCTCACCAGTGTCGAATAGAGGGGAACGATCACGTCCCTCGATCTGCTCGCTATGCCCCTACTTATACATCCCAAAATGCCATTGGCCTTCTTGGCAACAAGGGCACACTGCTGACTCATATCCAGCTTCTCGTCCACTGTCACCCCTAGGTCCTTTTCCGCAGAACTGCTGCCGAGCCATTCGGTCCCTAGTCTGTAGCGGTGCATTGGATTCTTCCATCCTAAGTGCAGGACCCTGCACTTATCCTTATTGAACCTCATTAGATTTCTTTTGGCCCAATCTTCCAATTTGTCTAGGTCCTTCTGTATCCTATCCCTCCCCTCCAGCGTATCTACCACTCCTCCCAGTTTAGTATCATCCGCAAATTTGCTGAGAGTGCAATCCACACCATCCTCCAGATCATTTATGAAGATATTGAACAAAACGGGCCCCAGGACCGACCCCTGGGGCACTCCACTTGACACCGGCTGCCAACTAGACATGGAGCCATTGATCACTAACAGTGTACAGTAGTTTTCCCTTTCAGGCACAACCCACAACCACTGAAGTCCATGGAAAGACTTTACATTGACTTAACTGAGAATTGGATTGAACTCTAAGGAAGGAAGCCCATGTACATTCTTCCATGGAACTTGTGCTCTTGATATACCTTTTCATTTAACCATGATGCATTTAACCACAAGGAAGATTCTGTGAATTCCTGAACTCTGCATTTTCTTACCTTAACATGTCTGGATTTCCTTAACGATGGATTTCCTGTCTTTATCATGCTTGGTTTGGGGATAGTTACTATATTGCTGTAATTTTTTTTTTTAGCCTGAAATTACTGGTATGTGCTCAACCTTAAATCCATCTTACTGTGTTTTTTTGTCTGGGAATTTCCTTAGTTTCCTGAGCTAAGATTACGAATTTTGTACAAGAACACTAAACAAAATCCCAAAGAGACTGCTACTTCTAATGATTTGAAGATAGGTAGTATGTGTGAAGATGCACTCCATATGATTTTATGAAAATATGCTAATGAGTGTGAAATATAATGTAACTAGAATATGCTTCATGCAAAAGATCTCTTGTAAGGTATCATTACAAATCTTATAATCTACTGAGTGTGGCCATCCAATTTGTATGAAGGTATCATTCTTGTATCTGAAACTAGGAATATAAAATATAACTCTGAGGTCTATTGTAGTTATGCAAAGTGTGGGCCATTAATGGTGGTTTAGAATCTTGATGGCTCCCATCAACTAGGACAATTGACTGTAGATGGCTCCGTTTACTTGCAGGCCTTCCTGTGAATCAGGCTGGGAGCAATGAAGGGTTGGGTCTTACAGGACATGACACCATGTTACCTGGTACTGGAATCCGTCTTAAACCTGGTGCTTTTCCATTTAGAAGGAGGGGTGGGGACCCAAAGAGACAAAAGATTCCCGCCTTGTGGCAGTGCCAAAGGTATACAAGGGGATAGAACAGAACAAAGGGGGTGGCAGATATGAGAAATCCCCTAGCTACCACTTGAGCTGGAACAAGGACTGTACCCAGGGAAAGGATTGGGCCCAGACTAGAAAGGAGTCTAGTGTGTGGAAGATGCTTATTGGAACATCTCTGAGAGTGAGATTTTATCTGTAATCAGTTTCTTAATGAATTAGGCTTAGACTTGCATGTTTGTTTTTTTTATTTTGCTTGGTAATTTACTTTGTTCTGTCTGTTGTTACTTGGAGCCACTTAAATCCTACTTTTTATACTTCATAAAATCACTTTTGCTTATTAATTGACCCAGAATAAGTAATGAATACCTGGGGGAGCAAACAGCTGTGCATATCTATCAGTGTTATAGAAGGCGGACAATTTATGAGTTTACCCTGTATAAGCTTTATACAAAATAAAACAGATTTTTTTGGGGTTTGGATCCCATTGGGAACTGGGTGTCTGGATGCTAGAGACAGGAGCACTTTTGAAGCTGTTTTCAGTTAAGTCTGCAGCTTTGGGGGCATGGACCAGACCTGGGTCTGTGTTGCAGCAGGCTGGCATGTCTGGCTCAACCAAGCAGGGTTCTGAAGTCCCAAACTGGCAGAGAAAACGGGCTCAGAGGTAGTCTCAGCACATCAGTTGACAGTCCCAAGGGGGTCTCTGTGACCCAACCCGTCACACTTCCATCATTTAAATGGTTAACTTTTAAAACTATATTTACATCCCTACTGCAGAGACAAATGCACCATGAAAGCAATGATACATCTGAGATACATTGATGATATTTTCATCCTGTGGCCAGATGACTTGAACTCCCTCACAGATTTCCACCACAACTTCAATCACCACCACCCATCCATTAAACTCTCCCTGGAACACACACACACCCGCATCAACTTCTTGGACACCAGGATCAGCTTCAGCAATGGAACCCAGCAGACAGCTATACACAAGAAGTCCACAGATCACAACACCCACTTTCACAGATCCAGTAACCATGCCAAACACACCAAGAAATCTGTTATCTACACACAGGCACTCAGATACCACAGAATATGCTCTGAGGAGAAAGTCCAGGATGCACACCTTAAACACATTCAAAACCACTTTCAAACAAGGACACTCCACCAGAGAAGTAAATTGCATCATGGAATGGGCTGCCCAAATACCCCGAGAGAACCTGCTTCAATACAGAATTAAAATCCCCTCTGACCACACACCCTTAGTTGTCACCTACCACCCCACACTGGAATCCATATGATACAGGATATCATCAAACAACTACAACCCATACTTGATGGGACCCCATCCTGAAAAGAAATCTTTCCTACCCCCTCTTCTGGCATTCAGACAACACACCAACCTCATCAACAGAAGCAAACTCCCCACAGAGCAGGACACACCAACTCAAAGAGGCACCAGACCCTGCTAGAACAACAGATGCAAAACCTGCAGACAGATCTCCACCGCTACAATGATCAGAACTCCCCCCTCACACTCTAACACGTCTTTTTAAATCCATGGGTCCTACACATGCCTATCACAATATGTGGCATACCTCATCCAGTTCACTAAATGCCTCAAACAACAACTGTGAGTGAAACCAGACAATCACTATGCTCTCGAATGAACTCACACAGGAAAATCATAACAGACAAAAATACCACATCACCTGGGGGGAACACTTCTCACAAAGTGATCCCTCTATATCTGATCTCTCAGTCCTCATCCTCAAAGGAAATCTGCACAACACTTTCAAAAGACAAGCCTGGGAGCTTAAATTCATTACTCTACTAGACATTAAAAATCAGGGACTGAACAGAGACACTGGATTTATGGCTTATTACAGCAATCTGTAACCCACTAACAACCCCCTCCCGCCCCAGCTGCTTCTCCCCTCCTTCCTCGCTGTGACTAGAGGGGTGTTAATGTGCAGCTTCACCTTGAATGGTCCCTTGAAATGTGTTAACTACTTATACTAAACAATCTGTTCCACCTTGTATTTAGCTGTGACACCCAGACCTAAAGCAGAGCTCTGTATAAACTCGAAAGCTTGTGTCTCTCATCGAGAGAAGTTGGTCCAATGAAAGATTAGTGGATACAACAACACTGTTTACTGCAGAGATGTGGCCCTGTCTCCAGTTACAACTATAATTAGTTGGCTGTTAGGTTACAGTAGCTGGGCAGGATGGTGCGAGATGCAATGGCAATCCTGGAGGGACACAATGATTTTGTCAGAGTTTGTAGATACTGTAATCTGTTCCAGTGTTTTAAGATACCCCCAACTGAGTCTCTGTTGACAAAGGATTAGAGCTATATTAAAACATGCTTGGGCATGAAGAATATTTACTGCCAGTTGCTGTGATAGCTATTAGCCAGTAAGCCCCTGTGTTTTACTGAATAGCAGAATGGAAGAGGCTGTGAGCCTTGTGTGATTCACTTTCCTATGTGTGTTCAGTCTTTATGTCAGAGCTGAGGATGCAACCATGCTGACAAGATCTACCTCCTCTCCTGTGTGAGGCAGGTGCCTATTCCAGCTACCCAAGAGAAAAGCCTCCTCCTCATAATCGTTGTATTCATAAGCGTTGTATACGAGAGACTGAGGATTTTCTGGACCAAACTCAGGATAGCCTTCTAGGGGCACAAAGCTCTAAAGATGTAGAGCAGGTTGCACAGAGGAGCCAAGAGGCCAGTGAAGAAGCTTGGCAACATGTGACCTCCAGAAGAGGTAAGCGGAATGTCCGGGTTCCAGTAACACAGACACAGGTAACTAACCGCTTTCATGTTCTCTCCACAGGTACCAATGCGGAGAGTGGACCAGATGATATGTCTGGGGGAGAAAGCGGAAGGAGACTCCGCTGGTTGGGAGGCATGAGATGCGATGTCCTGAGGTTGGGGGTTCCACGACCACCACTCCCAGAGGAGAAGGCGGGTGGTGGTGGTCGGGGACTCTCTCCTCCGGGGGACTGAGTCATCTATCTGCCGCCCTGACCGGGAAAACCGAGAAGTCTGCTGCTTGCCAGGGGCTAAGATTCGTGATGTGACGGAGAGACTGCCGAGACTCATCAAGCCCTCGGATCGCTACCCCTTCCTGCTTCTCCACGTGGGCACCAATGATACTGCCAAGAATGACCTTGAGCGGATCACTGCGGACTACGTGGCTCTGGGAAGAAGGATAAAGGAGTTGGAGGCGCAAGTGGTGTTCTCGTCCATCCTCCCCGTGGAAGGAAAAGGCCTGGGTAGGGACCGTCGAATCGTGGAGGTCAACGAATGGCTACGCAGGTGGTGTCGGAGAGAAGGCTTTGGATTCTTTGACCATGGGATGGTGTTCCATGAAGGAGGAGTGCTGGGCAGAGACGGGCTCCATCTTACGAAGAGAGGGAAGAACATCTTTGCCAGCAGGCTGGCTAACCTAGTGAGGAGGGCTTTAAACTAGGTTCACCGGGGAAGGAGACCAAAGCCCTGAGGTAAGTGGGAAAGCGGGATACCGGGAGGAAGCACAGGCAGGAAGGTCTGTGAGGGGAGGGCTCCTGCCTCATACTGGGAATGAGGGGCGATCAACAGGTTATCTCAAGTGCTTATATACAAATGCACAAAGCCTTGGAAACAAGCAGGGAGAACTGGAGGTCCTGGTGATGTCAAGGAATTATGACGTGATTGGAATAACAGAGACTTGGTGGGATAACTCACATGACTGGAGTACAGTCATGGATGGTTATAAACTGTTCAGGAAGGACAGGCAGGGCAGAAAAGGTGGGGGAGTAGCACTGTATGTAAGGGAGCAGTATGACTGCTCAGAGCTCCGGTACGAAACTGTGGAAAAACCTGAGTGTCTCTGGATTAAGTTTAGAAGTGTGTGCAACAAGAGTGATGTCATGGTGGGAGTCTGCTATAGACCACCGGACCAGGGGGATGAGGTGGATGAGGCTTTCTTCCGGCAACTCACGGAAGCTACTAGATCGCATGCCCTGATTCTCATGGGTGACTTTAATTTTCCTGATATCTGCTGGGAGAGCAATACAGCGGTGCATAGACAATCCAGGAAGTTTTTGGAAAGCGTAGGGGACAATTTCCTGGTGCAAGTGCTAGGGAGCCAACTAGGGGGAGCGCTTTTCTTGACCTGCTGCTCACAAACCGGGTAGAATTAGTGGGGGATCAAAGTGGATGGGAATCTGGGAGGCAGTGACCATGAGTTGGTTGAGTTCAGGATCCTGACGCAGGGAAGAAAGGTAAGCAGCAGGATACGGACCCTGGACTTCAGGAAAGCAGACTTTGACTCCCTCAGGGAACAGATGGCCAGGATCCCCTGGGGGACTAACATGAAAGGGAAGGGAGTCCAGGAGAGCTGGCTGTATTTCAAGGAATCCCTGTTGAGGTTACAGGGACAAACCATCCCGATGAGTCGAAAGAATAGTAAATATGGCAGGCGACCAGCTTGGCTTAATGGTGAAATCCTAGCGGATCTTAAACATAAAAAAGAAGCTTACAAGAAGTGGAAGGTTGGACATATGACCAGGGAAGAGTATAAAATATTGCTCGGGCATGTAGGAAAGATATCAGGAGGGCCAAATCGCACCTGGAGCTGCAGCTAGCAAGAGATGTCAAGAGTAACAAGAAGGGTTTCTTCAGGTATGTTGGCAACAAGAAGAAAGCCAAGGAAAGTGTGGGCCCCTTACTGAATGAGGGAGGCAAGCTAGTGACAGAGGATGTGGAAAAAGCTAATGTACTCAATGCTTTTTTGCCTCTGTTTTCACTAACAAGGTCAGCTCCCAGACTGCTGTGCTGGGCAACACAAAACGGGGAAGAGATGGCCAGCCCTCTGTAGAGATAGAGGTGGTTAGGGACTATTTAGAAAAGCTGGACGTGCACAAGTCCATGGGGCCGGACGAATTGCATCCGAGAGTGCTGAAGGAATTGGCGGCTGTGATTGCAGAGCCCTTGGCCATTATCTTTGAAAACTCGTGGCGAACGGGGGAAGTCCCGGATGACTGGAAAAAGGCTAATGTAGTGCCCATCTTTAAAAAAGGGATGAAGGAGGATCCTGGGAACTACAGGCCGGTCAGCCTCACCTCAGTCCCTGGAAAAATCATGGAGCAGGTCCTCAAAGAATCAATCCTGAAGCACTTAGAGGAGAGGAAAGTGATCAGGAACAGTCAGCATGGATTCACCAAGGGAAGGTCATGCCTGACTAATCTAATCGCCTTTTATGATGAGATTACTGGTTCTGTGGATGAAGGGAAAGCAGTGGATGTATTGTTTCTTGACTTTAGCAAAGCTTTTGACACGGTCTCCCACAGCATTCTTGTCAGCAAGTTAAGGAAGTATGGGCTGGATGAATGCACTATAAGGTGGGTAGAAAGCTGGCTAGATTGTCGGGCTCAACGGGTAGTGATCAATGGCTCCATGTCTAGTTGGCAGCCGGTGTCAAGTGGAGTGCCCCAGGGGTCGGTCCTGGGGCCCGTTTTGTTCAATATCTTCATAAATGATCTGGAGGATGGTGTGGATTGCACTCTCAGCAAATTTGCGGATGATACTAAACTGGGAGGAGTGGTAGATACGCTGGAGGGGAGGGATAGAATACAGAAGGACCTAGACAAATTGGAAGATTGGGCCAAAAGAAATCTAATGAGGTTCAATAAGGATAAGTGCAGGGTCCTGCACTTAGGATGGAAGAATCCAATGCACCGCTACAGACTAGGGACCGAATGGCTCGGCAGCAGTTCTGCGGAAAAGGACCTAGGGGTGACAGTGGACGAGAAGCTGGATATGAGTCAGCAGTGTGCCCTTGTTGCCAAGAAGGCCAATGGCATTTTGGGATGTATAAGTAGGGGCATAGCGAGCAGATCGAGGGACGTGATCGTTCCCCTCTATTCGACACTGGTGAGGCCTCATCTGGAGTACTGTGTCCAGTTTTGGGCCCCACACTACAGGAAGGATGTGGATAAATTGGAAAGAGTACAGCGAAGGGCAACAAAAATGATTAGGGGTCTAGAGCACATGACTTATGAGGAGAGGCTGAGGGAGCTGGGATTGTTTAGTCTGCAGAAGAGAAGAATGAGGGGGGATTTGATAGCTGCTTTCAACTACCTGAAAGGGGGTTTCAAAGAGGATGGCTCTAGACTGTTCTCAATGGTAGCAGATGACAGAACGAGGAGTAATGGTCTCAAGTTGCAATGGGGGAGGTTTAGATTGGATATTAGGAAAAACTTTTTCACTAAGAGGGTGGTGAAACACTGGAATGCGTTACCTAGGGAGGTGGTAGAATCTCCTTCCTTAGAGGTTTTTAAGGTCAGGCTTGACAAAGCCCTAGCTGGGATGATTTAACTGGGACTTGGTCCTGCTTTGAGCAGGGGGTTGGACTAGATGACCTTCTGGGGTCCCTTCCAACCCTGATATTCTATGATTCTATGATTCTATGATAATCAGCAGGAGAAAGATGCTATGAATGATCCAAAAAAAATTTTTTTTAAATCACTAGTTGTATCTCCCTTTAAGTAAGCATTCAAATAATTTACATGGGCCCTAGTTCTGCAGTGCACTTAAGAAAGTGCTTCTCTTTAAGCGCTTAAATCCCATTGAAGTCAAGGGTGCTTAACCACATGCTTAAAGTCACTTTGTTGAATCCTGGCCCTAAAGATCAAATCTGAAGCTGCTCCATGCATAGCATTTGGGAACTGCAGAGCCTGAAATCAGTGGGAGCTTTACTAACTTGTCAGGCCCCATGGATCACTGGTTTGAATTTAAACTGTTAGTAGAAAAACTAATAGCCCTTTTTTACTTTCTGTATAAATTGATAGTACACTGGCCTGGGATGCAGGAGACCTGGGTTTTATTCTCAGCTCTGCCACTGGCCTGCTGGGTGACCTTGACCAAGTTGCTTCCCTTCTCTGTGTCTCAGTTTCCCCATCTATAAAATGGGGGTAATGATAGTTTATGTCTTTTGTAAAGCACTTTGAGATTGACTGATGAAAAGCACTAAATAAGAGCTAGGTATTATTATTATAAATCTAATAGCTATAATAAGAAATAATTAATAATGCATCATTTAATCTCAGATTTTTCATCTAAACTCAGGCATTGAGGAAAGACCCTTGCTTAATCCCTGGATTTCTGTGCACTTCTTGACAGAGATCCTGAGCACCTGACCCAGGAAATACACAAAAATAGCTGAGAGAAAAGGAACTTGGTGATGTGAATCCAGATTAGGGGCTGATCCTTCACATCCTAATTTTTGCAACTAGTTTGAACTCCAGCAAGTAGTTTCTTGGAATTACTTTCCTGACTAGGATTGACTTTGACAGTTAAGGGTTTACAGGATTGATCTTCACACATGTTGCTCTACAGGGGAGATATGAATACAGCTTTGGGTCCCAGCTCCTTTGCCAGCTCTATTCCTTTGTCAGAACATTATAAATAAATGAGGAGACACAGGATACAGACTTTAACTTTTCAAAATCTATGCATCTCGAGTGAGCTTTCTTTACCTTTCTTAGGTACATTCTGTGTAGCACTGTCAAGTGATTAAAAAAACTAATCGCGATTAATCATGTGATTAAAAAAATTAACTGCAATTAATCGCACTGTTAAACAATAATAGAATACCATTTATTTAAATATTCTGGATGTTTTCTACATTTTCAAATATATTGATTTCAGTTATAAACACTGAATACAAAGTGTACAGTGCTCACTTTATATTTATTTTTGATACAAGTATTTGCACTGTAAAAAAAAAAGCAATTGTATTTTTCAATTCACCTAATACAAGTACTGTAGTGCAATCGCTTTATCATGAAAGTTGAATTTACAAATGTATAATTCTGAACAAAAAAGAACTGCATTCAGAAATAAAACAATGTAAAACTTTAGAGCCTTCAAGTCCCACTCAGTCCTGCTTCTTGGTCAGCCACTTGCTCAGACAAACAAGTTTGTTTACATTTGCAGGAGATAATGCTGCCTGCTTCTTGTTTACAATGTCAGCTGAAAGTGAGAACTGGCGTTCTCATAGCAGTGTTGTAGCTGGCATTGCAAGATATTTACATGCCAGATGCGCTAAAGATTCATATGTCCCTTCATGCTTCAACCACCATTCCAGAGGACATGCGTCCATGCTGATGACAAGTTCTGGTTGATAACAATCCAAAGCAGTGCAGGCTGATGCATGTTAATTTTCATTATCTGAGTCAGATGCCATCAGCAGAAAGTTGATTTTCTTTTGTGGTGGCTCGGGTTCTGTAGTTTCTGCATCGGAGTGTTGCTCTTTTAAAGACTTCTGAAAGCATGATCCACACCTCGTCTGTCTCAGATTTTAGATGGCACTTCAGATTCTTAAACCTTGGGTCCAGTAAATAGAAATCTCACATTGTTACCTTCTTTGCATTTTGTGAAATCTGCAGTGAAAGTGTTCGTAAAATGAACAACATGTGCTGGGTCATCATAGAAGATTAGGGTTGGAAGAGACCTCAGGAGGTCATCTAGTCCAATCCCCTACTCAAAGCAGGACCAACACCAACTAAATCATCCCAGCCAAGGCTTTGTCAAGCTGGGCCTTAAAAACCTCTAAGGGTCATCATTCAAGACTGCTATAACAACATGAAATATATGCAGACTGCAGGTAAAACAGAATAGGAGACATACAGTTCTCCCCCAAGGAGTTCAGTCATAAATTTAATGAATGCATCATTTTTTAACGAGCGTCATTGGCATGGAAGCATGTCCTCTGGAATGGTGGCCAAAGCATGAAGGGGCATTCACATGTTTAGCATATCTGGCATGTAAATACCTTGCAATGCCAGCTACAAAAGTAACATGCAAATACCTGTTCTCACTTTCTGGTGACATTGTAAATAAGAAGAGGGCAGCTCCTGTAAATGTAAACAAACTTGTTTGTCTTAGCGACTGGCTGAACAAGAAGTAGGACTGAGTGGACTTGTAGGCTCTGAAGTTTTACATTGCACTCAAAAACAAAACAGTTATGTAACAAAAAAAAATCTACATTTGTAAGTTGCACTTTCACAACAAAGATTGCACTACAGTACTTGTATGAGGTGAATTTAAAAATACAAAATGAATAGTATCATTTTTACTGTGCAAATATTTGTAATAAAAACAATATACACTTTGATTTCAATAACACCACATATGAAAATGTAGAAAAACATCCAAAATATGTAATAAATTTCAATTGGTATTCTGTTGTTTAATAGTGCGATTAAAACTGCCATTTTTTTTTATTTAATCGCATGGGTTAACTGCAAGTAATCGACAGCCCTTATGTTTAAATGTCACACTGTCCGAGAGCCTGTTAGATGCATTATACCCTAAGCAGTACTAAATAAGAAACCCCATGTAAGTTGTCTAGCACACAGCAGGATAGATGAATGTCAAACTGCTCCGGCGACAGCACACACTCAGGGCTGTGCAAGCTCAGCGAATGTCAGAGCTGGGAGGCCTGCTGCAGGAGCCACAGGCTACTTACTAGGAAGTTGCAACTCAAAATCCATGCCCATTTGGCACTGTAGCGTTTGTAGGGGTCCCAACCCCATAGTGGGAAGGGGGTAGTTTCATCTGCCCCAAAGCAGAACAAGGCACCCGACATGAAGTGATCAATGTACAGTGAGGTTGCAGACATATGGTCCTGCTGTGCAAAAGTCCAATGCAAGTCGGCTCCCCTCACAAGTGCTAACTTCCAATCCGCTCGCTGTGTACGACTGGGGATCACACACAACAACTTGCCCACACGGTCCTTCCCACAGGTATCCACACCACTGAACCCTCTGGTGATACCAGGTGCATGAGAGAAAGAGGGACTGCACCCAGAAGTTAATGGGCTTGATGCAGGGCCACGGGATGAGATTCTCTGGCCTGTGCTATACAGGAGGTCAGAAGAGATGATCGTAATTGTCCCTTCCACACTTAACCTCCATGAATCTACAATTGGTAAATGTGGTTGTGGCTCTGAGGGCCTTGGCTGTAGCAGAATCTCCCAGTTAAGCAGGAATTCTTGATGATCTGGTAAGAGTATCATTGATTAATATGCATGGATCTCGCCCAGAGATGGGCAAACTACAGCCCGCAGGCCCCATCCGGCCCAGCCCCTGAGCTCCTGGCCTGGGAGGCTCGTCCCCGGCCCCTCCCACACTGTCCCCCCTCCCCAGCAGCCTCAGCTCACTGCGCCACTGGGGCAAGGCTCTGGGCCACTGGACAGTTGCAGAGCTGTGGCTTGACCCGGTGCTCTGTGCGGCACGGATGTAGCGCCGCCAGCCACCGGGGCTGCAGGCAGCGCGGTAAGGGGACGGGGGGGTTGGATAGAGGGCAGGGGAGTTGGGGGAGGTGGTCAGGGGTGTGGATAGGGGTTGTGGCGATCAGAGGGCAGGGAACGGGAGGGTTGTATGGGGCAGGAGTCCCGGGGGGGGCAAGTCAGGAATGAATGGGGGGGGGTTGGATGAGGTGGTAGGGGGCAGTCAGGGGAGGAGGGTCCGGGGGGTGGTCAGGGGACAGGGAGTGATGGATGGGGTAGGAGTCCCAAGGGAGCTGTCAGGGGGCGAGAAGCAGGATGGTTGGATAGGAGGAGGGGACCGGGCCATGCCTAGCTATCTGGGGAGACACAGCCTCCCCTAACTGGCCCTCCACACAATTTTGGAAACCCAGCGTGGCCCTCAGGCCCCTGATCTAGCCAGCACTTGCTTTGGGCAGCAGGTACGGTAGAATTGTCCTGTGCCTTTTCTCTATTGTACTGAAATTACACAGTACAACAATGAATCACCCTGTATTAGACCTGCCAACCATTATGCGTTTTCCGCTACGATAGTCCCTCATTTTCCCAGTGCCATTTCAAGAAACTGATTGGAGAGAACAATCAAATCTCTGTATCTGATAGCACGTTGTGGTGCAGCTTCTCACTCAGATTTCAGCACATTTGGGCACCTTCCATTCTTCACTGCAAAGGGCAGGTAGGGAGCCAGCGGGACATGTTGCTTCTAGATACTTATACAGTAGCTGCTATATGAACACCCGCTAGAGCAGGGGTGGGCAAACTTTTTGGCCCGAGGGCCACATAGAGGTATGAAAATTGTACAGTGGGCCATGAATGCTCACAATATTGGGGGTAGGGGTGTGAGAGGGGATGAGGGCTCCGGCTGGGGGTGTGGGCTCTGGGGTGGGGCCAGAAATGAGGAGTTCAGGGTGCGGGAGGGGCTCTGGGTTGGGGTGCTGGGGGATGAGGGGTTTGGGGTGCAGGAGGGGGCTCCAGGCTGGGACCAAGGGGCTCAGAGGGCAGGAGAGGGATCAGGGCAGGAGGTTGGGGTACAGGGGAGGGATGCGAGGGCTCCAGCTAGGGGTGCAGGCTCTGGGTCTGGGGATAGGGGGTTTGGGGTACAGGAGGGTGCTCCAAGCTGCGATTGAGGGGTTTGCGCTTACTGCAAGCAGCTCCCAGAAGCATGTCCCCCCTCCGGCTCCGAGGCCTGGCCAGGAAGCTCCGTGCGCTGCCCCTTCCGCAGGCACCACCCCTGCAGCTTACATTGGCTGGGAACCATGGCCAATGGGAGCTGGGGCGGGGGCGGCACCTGCGGATGGGGCAGCACGCAGAGCCACCTGATCACACCTCCGCATACTACATAGGAGCCGGAGGAGGGTCTAGCCGGTGGGGAGGTCATGCCGGCTGCTTGCTAGGAGCTGTGCAGAGCAGGGCAAGCCCCTGGCCTAGTCCCCTGGCTGGAGTGCCAGAGCGGGGCAAACCCCCGACCCAGCTCCCTGGTGGGAACGGAGGGCTGAATTAAGTGGTCTGACCGGCCGGATGTGGCCTGTGAGCCGTAGTTTGCCCACCCCTGCGCTAGAGACGGTTACAATGGAATGGCTAATCAGCAGGCAGCCCAGCCATTCCATTTAGAAGAGTGCGGAGTTACAAAGAGACAGTACAGAAAGGACTGAATTAGAAGGATAAAGACTTCCAAACCAGACTGCATTGCACTCTGTCCATTTGTACTGGCGTTGATGCATTATGCTGAAATCTGAGGGCTAGATTCCACCTTCTTATTCCACATATGCCTATATGAGAATTTAGGAGGATTCCTCTTTGCTCAGAAAGGTGCCCAGCAAACCTTGGATTTTGATCCTCATCCAGAAAAAGATAGTTGTGTGTGTATCTGCCTGGAGGTTGGGTTTTCAAATCCATGTCCCAGCCAAAGACAGCACCCCAAAGCTAATGGACGGCAGGTCCCACATGTGTGTATTCTCCTCATACCTTCTCCTTCTCTCTGGCACATGATAACTGTCTCTGCTTGGTGTGTCAAACAACCATATAGCTTGCAGCTTGCAGGTCTAAGCTGCGGCTGGGGGTTTGTCTTAAGGGGTGGCAATTTAAAGGGTGCTCAGTGTTGGCCTAAATCTGTTAGCTGCCCATTGCTCTAACTGAGAACAGAATCTGGCCAATGCTGAGAACTTTGGAAAAGCCCAGCTCCAGCGTTGATGATTGCTGTGGCTCTCCGAGTCCTTTCCAAAGCTCCCCTGGCCTTCCCAGGGATCACAGCCCACTCCTACACTCCACTCCCACTGATGGATACTGCTCTGTCCCTCCACGGCTCTCCTCCAGGCTCTCTCACTTCTGACCCATCTCTTGGAACAGCAGGCCCAAGTCAGGGACAAGCGAGGGATGCTGTTTAAGTACATTTCACCTCCAATTGGGCACTGTCAGGAGGACAGTCATGTCCCCTCTGAGTGAATCAATATGGAGTTCGGAGGCAGTGAATACTGCTAGGTTTCTGTAGGCCCTTCAATATGATAAAGGATCCTCTGCAGAAAACAGAAAGAATGAGGAGGACTTGTGGCACCTTAGAGATTAACACGTTTATTTGAGCATAAGCTTTTGTGAGCTACAGCTCACTTCATCGGATGCATTCAGTGGAAAATACAGTAGGAAGATATAAATATACAGAGAACATGAAACAATGGGGGTTGCCATACCAGCTCTAACAAGACCAATCGATTAAGGTGGGCTATTATCAGAAGGAGAAAAAACAAACAACCTTCTGTAGTGATCATTAGGATGGCCCATTTCAAACAGTTGACAAGAAGACAGTTTCCTGCAGAAAACAGGAGCTGAAGCTAATGAAACAAACAAACAAAAAAAGATCTGAGCTGAGCAGATTAGGTGTGTGTTGTGGAGCAGCACCGGAGACCGATCAGTCTCTAGTATAATACCATGGTAACCGCCACTGGTTTACAGATAAGAGCCGATTGCATCCAGTGCTGGTGAGTACAGCAGTTTTCTCCTTTATTGAGCTTTCTATAGAGATCCTTTCCTCTTGCTCTGCAAGATCGGGGGCTTGTTACAGAACCAGGAAACTCCTAGGGGCTTGTGTCTGCTTTAAATGATCTGCTACAGTGATGACAAGCCACAGGGAAAATGTAGCGCATAAGCCTGACTGGCCAGTATTCTAGCTCTAGAAGCAAATCTCCTGCAAAGCAGTTCATTTTCCATCATTATTTAATTTTCATGGGAAGAAATATACAAGTATTTATATGTTTGTAAGGCACCTATCACTGTGGCTGCTATGTATTACAATAATATCAATAATGTAGAATTACTAGCCAAAAAACCTCAACAGAACATTCGAGAAGATCTCCCTGCTACAGGCATTGTCATTCACTAATAAGAGTGGTGGATGAAATATTCAATATATAACCAAAATAATTTAATTACCAACTCCCTGCCATTGCAGCTGCTTTGGCAGGGGGGCCTCTCAGTCCCTCCTATTGTCTGCCTGTGGCACACTGTAGGTTAGTCTCTGGGGGTTGTAATACTTGGATTTACTTCAGGCAGTTGGCTTGGTGTGCGGGTGGCATTTAGGGTGTGTCTACACTGCAATTAGACTCCCATGGCTGGCCCCCCAGGGCTCAGGCTAAGGGGCTGTCTAATTGCTGAAACAGAGTTTCAGGCTCAGGTTGCAGCCTGAGCTCTAGGAACCTCCAACCTTAGCGGGTCCTAGAGGCTGGGCTTCCACCTGAGGCTGAACATCTACACCGCAATTAAACAGCCCCTTAGCCCAAGCCCTGAGAGCCTGAGTCAGCTGGCATTAGGGGTACCAACTTTCTACTCACACAAAACCAAACATCCTTGCCCCACTCCTGCCGAACACCTCCTCCAAGGCTTCACCCTGCCCTACCCCTTCTCAGAAGCCCCACCCCCCTCTCACTCCATCCCCTCTCCCTCTGTCGTTCGTTCTCCCCACCCTCACTCACTCACTCATTTTCACTGGGCTGGCTCAGGGTGTTGGGGTGTGGGAGGGGGTGAGGGCTCTGGCTGGGGGTGTGGGCTCTGGGGTCGGGCTGGGAATGAGGAGTTTGGGGTGCAGGAGGGGGCTCCAGGCTGGGGGGTTCAGAGCAGGCTCTGGGCTGGGGCTGAGGGGTTCAGCATGGGGAAGTGAAGGCTCCGGCTGGGGGTGTGGGCTCTAGGGTGGGACTGGAGATGAGGGGGTGGGTGTGCAGGAGGGTGCTCTGGGCTGGGACCTAGAGGTTTGGAGAGCGGGAGGGGAATCAGAGCTGGGGAATGGGGTTGAGGCATTGGGGGCGGGTGCAGACTCTGGGCAGTACTTACTTCAAGCAGCTCCTGCAAGCAGCAGCATGTTCCTCCTCCAGCTCCTAAGCAGAGGTGTGGCCAGGCAGCTCTGCATGCTGCCCCATCTGCAGGTGCCACCCCTGCAGCTCCCATTGGCCACAGTTCCTGGCCAATGGGAGCTGCAGAACCGGCGCTTGGGGTGGGTGCAGTGCGTGGAGCCCCCTGGCTGGCTCTACCCGTAGGAGCCAGAGGAGGGAAATGCTGCTGCTTCCGGGAGCTGCATGGAGCCATAGCAGGCAGGGAGCCTGCCAGCCCCGCTGTGCAGCCGACCAGACTTTTAATGGCCCAGTCCGCAGTGCTGACCAGAGCCACCAAGGTCCCTTTTCAATCGGGTTTTCCGGTTAAAAAACAGACACCTGGCAACCCTAGCTGGCATGGGTTAGCTGAAGCTTTTTAATTAGAGTATAGACGTACCCGCAGTGGCCTGAGCTATACAGGAGGGCAGTCTCTCTGGTGGTCCTTTCTGGCCTTAAACTCTATGACTACCTAGATTTCCATGTTTCAGAGTAGCAGCCCTCTTAGTCTGTATTCGCAAAAAGAAAAGGAGGACTTATGGCACCTTAGAGACTAACAAATTTATTAGAGCATAAGCTTTCGTGAGCTACAGCTCACTTCATCGGATGCATTTGGTGGAAAAAACAGAGGAGAGATTTATATACACCACACAGAGAACATGAAACAATGGGTTTATCATACACACTGTAAGGAGAGTGATCACTTAAGATAAGCCATCACCAACAGCAGGGGGGGGAAGGAGGAAAACCTTTCATGGTGACAAGCAGGTAGGCTAATTCCAGCAGTTAACAAGAATATCAGAGGAACAGTGGGGGGTGGGGTGGAGGGAGAAATACCATGGGGAAATAGTTTTACTTTGTGTAATGACTCATCCATTCCCAGTCTCTATTCAAGCCTAAGTTAATTGTATCCAGTTTGCAAATTAATTCCAATTCAGCAGTCTCTTGTTGGAGTCTGTTTTTGAAGCTTTTTTGTTGAAGTATAGCCACTCTTAGGTCTGTGATCGAGTGACCAGAGAGATTGAAGTGTTCTCCAACTGGTTTTTGAATGTTATAATTCTTGACGTCTGATTTGTGTCCATTCATTCTTTTACGTAGAGACTGTCCAGTTTGGCCAATGTACATGGCAGAGGGGCATTGCTGGCACATGATGGCATATATCACATTGGTAGATGCGCAGGTGAACGAGCCTCTGATAGTGTGGCTGATGTGATTAGGCCCTATGATGGTATCCCCTGAATAGATATGTGGACAGAGTTGGCAACGGGCTTTGTTGCAAGGATAGGTTCCTGGGTTAGTGGTTCTGTTGTATGGTGTGTGGTTGCTGGTGAGTATTTGCTTCAGATTGGGGGGCTGTCTGTAAGCAAGGACTGGTCTGTCTCCCAAGATCTGAGAGAGCGATGGCTCGTCCTTCAGGATAGGTTGTAGATCCTTGATGATGCGTTGGAGAGGTTTTAGTTGGGGGCTGAAGGTGATGGCTAGTGGCGTTCTGTTCTTTTCTTTGTTGGGCCTGTCCTGTAGTAGGTGACTTCTGGGTACTCTTCTGGCTCTGTCAATCTGTTTCTTCACTTCAGCAGGTGGGTATTGTAGTTGTAGGAATGCATTCAATCTCTCTGGTCACTCGATCACAGACCTAAGAGTGGCTATACTTCAACAAAAAAGCTTCAAAAACAGACTCCAACGAGAGACTGCTGAATTGGAATTAATTTGCAAACTGGATACAATTAACTTAGGCTTGAATAGAGACTGGGAATGGATGAGTCATTACACAAAGTAAAACTATTTCCCCATGGTATTTCTCCCTCCCACCCCACCCCCCACTGTTCCTCTGATATTCTTGTTAACTGCTGGAATTAGCCTACCTGCTTGTCACCAGGAAAGGTTTTCCTCCTCCCCCCCCCCCCCCCCCCGCTGTTGGTGATGGCTTATCTTAAGTGATCACTCTCCTTACAGTGTGTATGATAAACCCATTGTTTCATGTTCTCTGTGTGTGTGTATATAAATCTCTCCTCTGTTTTTTCCACCAAATGCATCCGATGAAGTGAGCTGTAGCTCACGAAAGCTTATGCTCTAATAAATTTGTTAGTCTCTAAGGTGCCACAAGTACTCCTTTTCTAGATTTCCATGGCTCAGATTACGAGCATGTTTGTGCTTTTTGCTACAAATTCAGGATGTGTCCTTTTTGTGAAAAATATTTGCACTCTGGGCTCTGTGAAGATGAGCCTATGTTTGAGTGCATCAGGTTACACTAAAAAGAACAGGAGGACTTGTGGCACCTTAGAGACTAACAAATTTATTTGAGCATAAGCTTTTGTGGGCTAAAACCCAGTTCATCGGTTAGTCTGTAAGGTGCCACAAGTACTACTGGTTCTTTTTGCTGACAAACTAACGCGGCTACCACTCTGAAACCTGTCAGGTTACACTGCAAGTCATGCAGTTTCATTCAGAAGACTGAATGTTTTCAAAGCCAATTTACAGCTTTCTTGAAGTTATGGAAAAGATGCAAGATCGTGTTCTGCAAAACCACAGAGACTAATTATTCAGGCTCAGCTCCAGCAAAGAACATGCTTAACTTTAAGCACACGAGCAGTCCAATTCAACGCAACGGGCCTTGTTGCCCAGGGATGAGATTTTCAAAAGAAAATAAAGAGTTGCTTTTCAAAAGCACAATGGGACTCCTTAAGCACTCTAAATTCTAAACACCGGCGTGCCTGGCCAGTCTGTACCTTTCATAGCATCATGTGTGCGCATGGCACTTTATAGATATATTTCATGCCAGGGTACCTGCACGAGGCACGTTCAATCTGAAATAAAGAGCATCTACCAGAGGACAGGTTTCAGAGTAGCAGCCGTGTTAGTCTGTATTCGCAAAAAGAAAAGGAGTACTTGTGGCACCTTAGAGACTAACAAATTTATTTGAGCATAAGCTTTCGTGAGCTACAGCTCACTTCATCGGATGCATTTGGTGGAAAATACAGTTGGGAGATTGATATACACACACAGAGAACATGAAACAATGGGTTTATCATACACACTGTAAGGAGAGTGATCACTTAAGATAAGCCATCACCAGCAGCGGGGGGGGGGGGAGGAGGAAAACCTTTCATGGTGACAAGCAAGGTGGGCCATTTCCAGCAGTTAACAAGAACATCTGAGGAACAGTGGGGGGTGGGGTGGGGGGGAGAAATACCATGGGGAAATAGTTTTACTTTGTGTAATGACCCATTCATTCCCAGTCTCTATTCAAGCCTAAGTTAATTGTATCCAGTTTGCAAATTAATTCCAATTCAGCAGTCTCTCCTTGGAGTCTGTTTTTGAAGTTTTTTTGTTGAAGAATAGCCACCCTCAGGTCTGTAATCGAGTGACCGGAGAGATTGAAGTGTTCTCCAACTGGTTTTTGAATGTTATAATTCTTGACGTCTGATTTGTGTCCATTTATTTTTTTTACGTAGAGACTGTCCAGTTTGACCAATGTACATGGCAGAGGGGCATTGCTGGCACATGATGGCATATATCACATTGGTAGATGCGCAGGTGAACGAGCCTCTGATAGTGTGGCTGATGTGATTAGGCCCTATGATGGTGTCCCCTGAATAGATATGTGGACAGAGTTGACAATGGGCTTTGTTGCAAGGATAGGTTCCTGGGTTAGTGGTTCTGTTGTGTGGTGTGTGGTTGCTGGTGAGTATTTGCTTCAGGTTGGGGGGCTGTCTGTAAGCAAGGACTGGTCTGTCTCCCAAGATCTGTGAGAGTGATGGGTCGTCCTTCAGGATAGGTTGTAGATCCTTGATGATGCATTGGAGAGGTTTTAGTTGGGGGCTGAAGGTGATGGCTAGTGGCGTTCTGTTCTTTTCTTTGTTGGGCCTGTCCTGTAGTAGGTGACTTCTGGTTCTCTTCTGGCTCTGTCAATCTGTTTCTTCATTTCAGCAGGTGGGTATTGTAGTTGTAGGAATGCATGGTAGAGATCTTGTAGGTGTTTGTCTCTGTCTGAGGGGTTGGAGCAAATGCGGTTGTATCGTAGAGCTTGGCTGTAGACAATGGATCGTGTGGTATGATCTGGATGAAAGCTAGAGGCATGTAGGTAGGAATAGCGGTCAGTAGGTTTCCGATATAGGGTGGTGTTTATGTGACCATCGCTTATTAGCACCGTAGTGTCCAGGAAGTGGATCTCCTGTGTGGACTGGTCCAGGCTGAGGTTGATGGTGGGATGGAAATTGTCAAAATCCTGGTGAAATTCCTCAAGAGCTTCTTTTCCATGGGTCCAGATGATGAAGATGTCATCAATGTAGCACAAGTAGAGTAGGGGCATTAGGGGATGAGAGCTGAGGAAGCGTTGTTCTAAGTCAGCCATAAAAATGTTGGCATACTGTGGGGCTATGCGGGTACCCATCGCAGTGCCACTCCTTCCCCCCCCGCTGCTGGTGATGGCTCATCTTAAGTGATCACTCTCCTTACAGTGTGTATAATAAAACCCATTGTTTCATGTGCTCTTTGTGTGTATATAAATCTCCCCACTGTATTTTCCACCAAATGCATCCGATGAAGTGAGCTGTAGCTCATGAAAGCTTATGCTCAAATAAATTTGTTAGTCTCTAAGGTGCCACAAGTACTCCTTTTCCTTCTTGCGAATACAGACTAACACGGCTGCTACTCTGAAACCTGAATATCCAGCAGTAAAATCATTTTTCCCCCATTTGAATGGTTAGCCTCTTTTCTAGTCAGGCAGCTTCACACTCATAAACCCCATGACTAGGAAAGGCACGAATCATTCGTATCTCTAATTTGAGTGATATCTGATTTTCCTTTCAAGCTTTTTTTAGTCCCCTGCCAATACTGTATTTCTGGCAGTGCTACAATGCCCTGGATTAATGCTTTGCTACTCATTGTTTGAGAACAACAAATCTAAATGGCCACATTTTCAAAAGAGCTCAGCATCCAGCAGCTCCCCAAGAAACATCTGAATAAATCTGGCTACTTCACACAATAATTCTGCAGCTTTCCCTTGCTAACAAGGGACACTCCCCATACCCTGCCCTCACTGGGAACTCTGGTTGCTGTGGCGCTCTTTGGAAGATCTGAGCCCAGCCTTTCACAACTAGAAATTGTTCAATGGACAGCTTTGATTCCAATTGAAAATGGGTACAGAAGTCTAATAATGTGTCCACAACACAAAACCACCATATTATATTGTGTGACTGGCAGCCTCTGTTCAAGAGGGACCCAAGAATTCAGTAACATGGATGTCACAGGTCAGGATTATGTGTATAAGCTGATCTATTCCTTAGAGTGAAATTTACACACTTGTCCACAGAGATGCTTGATGTAGGTTACTGTTTTGCTGTTATAAGTGTCAGCTCCAAGAGCATTGTATTTTACATGGTCAAGGGGTCCACTCACCACAGTAGCACCTCCTGCTGGCCATCCTAGGGATTAGTTCTGCTAAGTGGTGCCTCTCCCATTATCCTCTCACCCTGCAGACCCACCTCACTCCAGGAACCCAGCAGCCTCTTCATTACTCGGCCCTCTGGCCAGGCCACCATCCATATTTACCCCTTCTGGGGTTACCCAAAGTCCTTCTATGCAAATAGTGCCAGGCAGTCTTCACCTGTGCTGCCCTGATGGTGCCTCTTCCCCCAATGGCCAGCATGGGAACCATCCTCTACTCCAGGTTCCAGTCCAGGGACCCTCATCTTAGCAGTTCTGTGCTCTAGCCACTCAGCCCTCACTGCTCCTTCCTAGTCCTCCCCTAAAAGGGCCAGCTCCAGCCCAACTCCCTTCTCTTCCCAGGGAGTGACTACAGCCTACTACTTTCCTGCCATGCAGCCTTTCCCAGGAGCCCCCTGTCTGTTGCAGGCTGCCTGGCTTTATAGGCTCCACCTCTCCCGCCCAGCTGAGCCTGCCCACAATCAACCATGCTCCCTGGCTCTACCTCCAGGTGCAGCCTGTGGAGTTAATTGGCCTACCTGGCCACCTTAACTCATTTGAAAGAACACCCCATCTCACACACAGAGAATTAAAATGAAATACATCAACAAATAAACCTCTTTGCATGTACCGCCCAGAGAAGCTGCTTTGATAATATATGATTTAAATCCGCAACAAGAACTGCTGTGCTTTATCTAGTGTGGAAACCCTGGAAAGAGAGTGTTAAAAGCTCATTCCCTTCTTTCTTTTAGAAAGACATATTTTAATTTAATAAAGGCTGGAGGTTCTCTGGAATCCAAAGGATATTTTACAACAATCTGGTCAAAGAACTGGGAGGGTTTGAGCTAGAGCCTGGCAAGTTCATCTGGCCAACCAGTGTGACCATGGCTCTGGATGGAGACCTGGTTGTGAAAGATAGTAGAAACAAAAAGATCCAACTCTTCAGCCCTGATGGTTGCTATAAGAATGGGTTTTCCTATGGATCTGAACCAAGAAAAGGTCTGGGAGATGTAGCATGCACACAGGATGGCTTGTTGCTTGTGACTGATGGATAAAAAGCCATCAAGGTCTTCTCTAAAGATGGTGAGATGATCCACCAGCTGAAGTCTCTCAAAATGGACTGGAATCATTCCTACAGGATGGCAGTCCTGAAGTCCAATGATATTGCAGTGACAGACTGGACAGATGGGGGAAAAGTTCACACCATTGAGGTGGACTGGAGAATGAATGCCATCCTGAAGATGAACATGATAGATGGCTTTCATAGACCAGAGCACATTGCAGTCAATAAGGTACAGTATAGCACAAACTACTAACACAATGATTATTTACATTGTGGCAGTTTCCAAAATGCACTGAGTGCTTTCTAAACACAGGGAAACACAGTCCCTGCCCCCATGTGCTTTCAATTTGGGATGAGCAATAATTTTAATAAAAGGAGGACTTGTGGCACCTTAGAGACTAACAAATTTATTTGAGCATAAGCTTTCATGAGCTACAGCTCACTTCATCGGATGCATTCAGTGGAAAAAAAAATCCAATGAAGTGAGCTGTAGCTCACAAAAGTTTACGCTCAAATAAATTTGTTAGTCTCTAAAGTTGCAAAAGTCCTCCTTTTCTTTTTGTGGATACAGACTAACACGACTGCTACTCTGAAACCAATAATTTTAATGATGACTCTTTTGTTAGTAGTAAGTTATGGAACAAGGTGGCAGAATTGTAAGAACCAGAGCTTTATTAAACATTCTGTAAGGCTAGTACTCCATGCTGAGGCTCTTCTATTTCCCTTGGTGTCACAGCCCTGTAACAATCCCCCCTACCGCCAGGTTTACAAGCCTCCCTGATCAGCCAGGTATAGCAAAGCTAAAAATTGAACCCAGATCTCTTGGTCTCTGTCCATTGCCTTAACCACAAACTATCCTTTCTGATAAGCTGAAACAGTGCACAGAGTAAGAAGAATGTTTGAGCAAAGCATATGATGAGTGGTTTTGTTCTGTGTAGTCCTGATGATTCTGCTGAATCAGAGACACTGATTTTCTTGAGAGATCAGGATGAGATCCATTCATAGTTTCTCCACAAACCCACCAGGCTGTAGACAAACTAAGTAGTAGTAGAATTCAAAGAATGTTCTTTTTGCTGTTAATAAATTACTCCGATATGCCTTTAGCATCCAAACTCTGGAATAGATTTCTGGATTATTTAGTACCAGCAGTAAAGCCAAGCCCTTTGGAATTCTAGCAACTCTAACTAGGGTACTATCACTTTTTCCCCCCAGCAGAGTGAAGAGATACTGGTTACTGAAGGGCAGCTCTTTGGAAAATACCAAGGCTGCTGTCTCAAGATTATGGACAGTGAAAGAATTCTGAAGAAAACAATTGGACCAGACTATGGCAACAAATTCACCTTTGTGAATCCCTCTGAAGTCTGTGTAGATTCAAATGAGAACTTGTTTGTTGCAGATGAAGGACAAAACCGCATAGTGATGTTTAACCCCGATGCATCCGATTGCTTTAGTAGTAACTCAAGATCTAGAGGGTCCTTGTGGGCTTTCGGTGACAAAGGATGGGCTCTTGGCAGTAGCTGACTGCTATCATCACAGTGTAAAGTTCTACAGATATAGATGAGAGTAGGTGAATGCCTTATCTTAGCAATTGAACTTGCCTCAGTAAATACCTTTGTACATGGTGAATAAAATAGAAATGTAAAAATCTAGGTTAACATGGGACAGAATCGTGATCACTGGGCTGCTTCTACCAAGCAGAATAAAAACATTCTAGACTTATGGAAGAAAGCACTATAGGTTAGGACTTGGAGCCAAGAACTCCTGCAGTATAATCTCAGTTCTGCTATTGCTTTACTGTATGGTCTTGGGCAAATTACAACCTTATATCATGTCACAGTTCCTGCACCTGGTAAATAGGATTCATGCTACTTACCTACCTACTTCACTGGAGAGTGGTTTAGAAGAATAGGAGTACTTGTGGCACCTTAGAGACTAACAAATTTATTTGAGCATAAGCTTTCGTGAGCTACAGCTCACTTCATCGGAGCTGTAGCTCACGAAAGCTTATGCTCAAATAAATTTGTTAGCCTCTAAGGTGCCACAAGTCCTCCTTTTCTTTTTTGCGAATACGGACTAACACGGCTGCTACTTTGAAACTTGTTCAGAAGAATGAATGTTTGGATGCTGCATTGAAGATATAAAATGCTATGCAAGTGCTAACTGATATTATTATTAGATAATCCCAAATTCAGAGGTAGTTTAGAATGTGTGCCAGGTTTTTTCTGATAAGTAAGGGGAAAACTGTAGGATCTCAGATCCGATGTATAGTCATTGTTGGTATATACTGACATTTGAAGAGCTAATTAAAGTGATCAATTCTGTTCATTTGCCTAATGCTATTAGGATATGAGTTTCCTACTTGTAAGCTTTCCAGATGTGCTGGGATGTACTCTCCTGAAGACAGGGTTATCCTACATGTGGCCGCTGAATTGAGACTATGAGAGTATTTGTATTCAGGGCTCTCTCTTACTTTTTTGCTGTAATGGTGTTACAACAAAAAAACTTCAAAAACAGACTCCAAGGAGAGACTGCTGAATTGGAATTAATTTGCAAACTAGATACAATTAACTTAGGCTTGAATAGAGACTGGGAGTGGATGAGTCATTACACAAAGTAAAACTATTTCCCCATGTTATTTCTCCCCCTCACCCCATCCCCCGCTGTTCCTCAGACTTTTGTTAACTGCTGGAAATGGCCCACCTTGATTATCATCACAAAAAGTTTTCCTCTTTCCCCCACTCCTTCCTGCTGGTAATAGCTCATCTTAAGTGATCATTCTCCTTACAGTAAAAAGAAAAGGAGTACTTGTGGCACCTTAGAGACTAACAAATTTATTTGAGCATTTGTTAGTCTCTAAGGTGCCACAAGTACTCCTTTTCTTTTTGCGAATACAGACTAACACGGCTGCTACTCTGAAACCTCTCCTTACAGTATATATGATAAAACCCATTGTTTCATGTTCTCTGTGTGTGTATATAAATCTCCCCACTGTATTTTCCACTGAATGCATCCAATGAAGTGAGCTGTAGCTCATGAAAGCTTATGCGCAAATAAATTTGTTAGTCTCTAAGGTGCCACAAGTACTCCTTTTCTTTTTTTCGGTGTTGCACTGGGAATCATTCAAATATCTCCTCTCACTGCAGTTTTTCCACCAACTCCAAATGTGTTGTAATAATCTCTGTAACCTGCCTTCCTGCCATCTCTTTTGGTCAAGAGTCTTCTACCCGAGCCTCCCACTGGATTCTAGTTGCTTCCTAATATGAAGTATCTTGATTCTTCTTCTTTAAGAAGGGGAGTGTTAAATAAGAAGGGGAAAAGTTAAATATTGGAGAGGGGTTTTCTTTTCATAGACACAGAAGATCATGAGCAGTACTACAGGAACTTCTCTTCCTCAATTCAGAATTGCAAAGAAACAATGATGGGGTCCTCACTTCAACAACACTAACAAGGGCGGATAACACCAATATGTTAAAAAAAACAACCCTGTGAATTAGTCAGATATGATTTATCAGTAAGTATCTGCAAGTGGGTAAAAAGGGGTAAGGAGGTGTACACTGACATAGGTTACATGCCAAGGGGCCAGAAGGAAGGAGCAGAGCAGGATGATGTAAGAAGGTTCAAGTCATAGTTTGGGAAAACACAGTTACTTACGTTACAGTAACTGTGATTCTTCGAGATGTGCTACACATGTGGATCCCACTCATGGTCCATGTGCACCTCACCTGGCATCCACATGCACAGGGACTCCAAGACTTTAACTTTCAGTCTCCTCTTAGGCCTTGTCTTCCGTTGGAGAAAAGGTCTGTTTCAACATGTGTGAGCTAACACCTAGTAAATGACAAATCTGCCTGTATGCAGAGGGCTGACCAAAGGCCAATGCACCACTTAAGCTGTCACTCATACACTCCCTTAGAGTATGTCTATATCTCAAGCAGAGGGTGTTATCGCCAGCTTGAGGATACATACCCCCACTAGCTCTGATCAAGTTAGCATGTTTAAAATAGTGCGTCAGGCAAGCAGCAATGGGGCTACGCCACCTCAAGTACAATACCTGTCCGAGATGCTGGTGTAATCCACACACCTCCTGTGTGTGGTGTTCTGTCCCCTCTAGTGGCACTGAGACCACTTAGAGAGAGAGAGAGAGATTATGAGTCTGCTCTACAGCCTTAGCTAACAACTAGTTGACTTTCAGCTCATGCACTAAGCTCCAAAGGGCCCAGGTTTGATCCTGATGACTGGGGTCTGTCAGTGTTACACTAGGCAAGTACTCGTGGTGGCTAGCCCCTCACAATGCTGCGGCCACAGTCTGTTTTTACCACACTCGCTCAATTAGAGCTAGCATAGGTATTTCTCATCAAGCTGGGAATTACACCCCCGTTTTGAAGTGCAGATATACCCTTAGATACCCTTGCACTTGTTTTCTAACATGTAACATTCACCACCTTAGAAATCAGATCTGAAATTTGCTTAAAGTGTTCAAACGTGCCGTGGGGAACTTGGTTTCCTGGAAGGTGTGATAACAGACACCAATGCTGTACATTCTTCCTGGGGTTGTCTGAAAGGAATGTCTCATTATCAAGCTTTAAAATATTGTTTACAAAACCCAAGGGATTCGGTGGGCTTGGCACATGAAACAACACTGACCACAAAGTGGTTAAAGAATAAGCACAATGTATTAATAAAACATTTTAGCAAACCAATAGGTTATCGGTGATGTGTCCTTAGACAACCAATTATTTTAATCCAGAGATTTGAAATAGAACCATTTTATGTTAACGATTTAAACAACCATTTTATTTTTTAAACATACTAAAACAATAGCATTAGTACAATATGAACATAGTCATCAGAATGTAGGAACCTCAAGAGGAAATCTAGTCTGTCCCCTGGCACCATGGCAGGATTACATATTAATAAGCCTGAAGGATTCCAGGGCGTGCAAGACAGGACAAATGGTGGTATCCTCAATCTTTAACATGCTCCTTCCTTTACAATCTTTATATTCATGTCATGTTCCCTAGGGAAAACAAGAAAAAACTATCAAGCTTTCTCAAGCTGGGTCAAGGTATGCAATGTTCCAGGGAAATGCTCTCATAGATCAGATGCACAATGCACCCAGTTTAAATAGAGACTTCCTACACCCAAAACAGATACTGAAATCTTTGTTGTCAACTCCAGTGTCTTTCTACATAAAAGGAAAACACCAGGCAAGCTTGCGTTGCACCCTTCCATTGCCTATTATATGTCACCCCCTGAGAAACAATCCGCCTCAGCAGCTCAGCACATCTTCAGTCAGATGGCACAAAGAGCCCTGATACGAATCTCACCTGCAGTAACTGCAGAGCTCGCACTTGTTCTGGTAGGTTCTCCCGTCACTGCCACAGACAGGGCGATAATACAAAAAACACATTGGTTTGAGGATGTAATGAACACAAACAGGCTGGAAAAATTGAAGGAAAAATCATGAGATCAGTATTTCATTATTTAGACTTTCATGGAGAAAGCCAGAGTGAATACAAATCAGAGGGCTGCCTTCTGCACACCCAGAGCAATCCCCACTGAATCCAGTCGAGAAGCCTGGGGTGTAACGCAAAGTCTGGCCCATGGTCACTGATCGTGGTAAATGGAAGAGTAATTTTTACTGCTAAAAGTTATTTGAAAATAAAACATGCGTATGACACCTACGTTCAATCAGAGAACGTTATACACCCCTTGGCTAGTAACAGCATTGGTTGTAAGAGAAATTGGGGGGGGAAGGGGGTTCAAAGGCCTCATTGGCAGCTAGACACCAAACTCCCATTGAAAGTCAAGGGCCGTTAGGTGCCTAACTTGCTGTTGTGTTTTTGAGACTCTCCCCCCCTTACCCTTTTGGGGGAAGAGCTACAGACAGCACTTACCAACAGAAATAAGAGAAAACTCCAAGTTCCACCTTAACAGATGGGCAATGTGGAAGTGATTAAGATGGAAACACTGAATGAGCAGATGTGATCCTTGGTCATTGGCCAGGGAGTTAAAGTCATCAGTAACTTTCTCTAAGTTTAAGCAAAGATCAGTTGATGTTACATAGTCTTAGGCTTAGCTAAGCCCTTTTGTACAGAATGTTTCTTTTGCTTTATGCACCACCACCTCCATTTAGATCAGAAAGGGAACTAAATAGCCTGTCCAATGCTGGATCACGTTCAACAGTCATTTATGTAAGAATCAGATAAACACTTTCTCTCTGGTCTCCCTTTATGGAAAGGGGAGCGATCAGGGGTCTAGAATTGTCTTGCTCACTCACAGTCCCCTGCTTTCACCACTATACAAGACTGGCCCTGCCATCTGTGCTTATAGAAAAATATATCCACTCCACTCCCATGTGTTCTATAATAATACATACAGAAAAGAGCAGACAGGGAATGGGATGAATTCAGGCTGATGACAGTGAGCAACAGAGCTGGGTGAATAATTTGTAACAAATAATTTTTTCAATCAATTTTGCCTATTTCATTGTCTGCGAACAGATAGTGATTTCTCCATATTTATTATCTATTCAAAATTCTTTGCTTAATAATTTCTGGGAATAATTCCCAGCCTGTAGCTTGTTCATGAGGAATTTGTAGTGAGCATTTGATATTTAAAATTTGATCTGCATGGAGTAATTTTGATCAGACACATAAATCAAAAGATACGTTTCTGGTCCCTGATTGGCTGAGTGAAATTTTGACTCAAGTTTCCAGTTTGAATACTTGTGATTAAAAGTTCAAAATTTGCTTTTTCTGCCTTGTCACTTAAAATTATCTGTTCCATGATCATTCCTGCCAGTAACCTTATTTGTTAGACTGTTTATGGAAAGCAGAAGGGTGCAAGATAGTCACAGCAAATTTGTTTAAAAATTCAAATGAATATTATCAGTATTTGCTCAGTTCTATTGAACAATATTTCATACATGTAACAGAGTAAACAAAGAAAGATCTTACATAGCTTGGTAATTGTCCAGTTCTATTTAGTCCTGCATATCTTCCTGTGCCTTCCTCTGAAATACAATTTGTTCTTGTGAAATCAAAACATAAGGTTAAAGTGGTGAACACTGCATCCATGATCAAACTTTAGTGAAATGTGCATAGAATTAATCTATGTAGCCATGTGTTCCTCATCCTCCCACAGTATGTTTGCTACAATCATTTGTTGTTTCTTGTTTTAATTTAGATTGGAAGATTTGGGGGCACAGACTATCTTTAATGATGGGCAAATGAGTGTGGAGAACTACATCGAACGATAAGATGCAATATGAATGTTTCCCTTAGGCAGTCTCTGCCAGGGCTACCTAGATCACAGCTCTGGTGCCCTGGGGAGTAACTGGGGCTGCATGCCAGATTCTCCCCAACAGCAGAAAATGGGCAAGGAGCAAACAAAGCCATAATTTCTCTCCCTCCCCCCATAACTGGGCAATGGAACTGGCTGGTTATGGGGGGTGAGAGATGGAATATGCTGCACCCCTTAAAGGAGAGTCACAAATTATTCCCCCCTGCCCCAGCACAAACAGGATCACTGTAAGGCACAGTCCCGGTGCATCCTCCAGATCACACCCAACACTGTGAGCTGCCTGCAAATAGCATGATCCCTCTATGGGCAAAATCCTGGCCCCATTCAAGACAATGGGAGATTTACCACAGACTTCAATGCAGCCACCATCTCACTCTATGTATTTATACAATGCCTAGCACAATAGAGTCTCCTTCTTAACAAATAATAAAATAAGAGCTGCAAGATAGGGCAAAAACGTGTAATAAAATCCCAAGCACTGATCATCCACCTGTTATAGAAAGGTCACCGTTAAACGAAAGAATATTGGGTCAAATCCTGCAGTATGCTGCCAATGGGACCTTTGGCCGAGGAAAGACCGAGGACTGAAGGAATTAGCCCATTGACTCTCAGGACTTGATCCTCCAGATACTATAGGATGTAGTACTGTTCTTATTACCAGGACTAAATCCATGGAAATCAAGAATATAAGTGAGTCTTCAGCATCCCTGAAATATCTGGTCACTTTTATTTAGTTGCTCAGCTGTGGCTATAGGTAGCTAACTCAAACATCCAAGTTTGAAAGTTTTGGTTCAGTGTTTTTCGGCAAATGAAAAATGTATCCCCTGCAACACATTGAAACAGGAAAGAAAATATACGAAAACTTACCGGCAAAAGCAGAGAAGCAAAACAAGAGCACAGTGATGTGAACTTTAAAATTCATCTTGGTTTTGACATCACCCACACACTAGTAGATCAAAAGCTTTGCTCTGATACTGTTTCTGGGCAGCAGTTAACAGTAACTCTTTTCATAAAGAAGTGTCTATTATATGGGCTGGGAAGTGCCAGAGTTGTTTATTCTTGGTATTTAACTCTTTCACTTCTCACTGACTCTTTGGAAACTCCACCTCCCACCTCCTTGCTCAATTCCCCTGACTGCTCTTCTCCTGCCCTATCCCCGAGGAAGCCCGCTAATCCATTTCCCTGTCACCTAATAAATTCCATCTACAGTCAAAACTCTGATCATCCTTTGAGGACCTGGAGCAACCTCCCATTCACCAGCACCCCGGTTATCCTACCCTGCTCATCCCGCATTCCACCCACCTTTCCTGACAGCAATACCCTCACCCCAAGTAACCCATACAACGAATCCTTAAAAATACCCTCTGCAGAGCAAATTCCCCACTACAACAGCAACTCGACTCATGCTGCTGGTTACAACATGCGCTCAACGGAGGAATCATGGGTGAAATTCCCTGGGCTATTACCTAGGTCAAAAGAGATCATCATGATGGTCCTGTCTGGCCTTAAAATCTATGCAGCTATGATTTTCAGAGATACAGAGCCCCCACAATTCTCACTGACTTCAGGTGGAGATGTGGGTGTTCAGCACTTTTGAAAATCGGGTCCTTGGCACCCACATGTGTCTACCTACATACACAGAGCTTCTGGTCAGGGAGATATCCCACAGCCCTCACCAGCAGCAGGGGTAGTCTTCTTGGAAGTCCTCAGGAGGAGATGTCTTTTGGGAAGTGGCAGGCCAGTCTGTTCCACACACTAAGAGCACTTTCATCTTCCTTCTGTGGGAGGGGGATGTCTGAGAACTGTTTTTCTTCCAATCCTCTGCATGGGTGGGTGCAGGGGGTGTAGTGAACAGCATAAGCTGCTTCTTCCTCTTCTCAGAAAGTGGGAGAATTTAGAATAGCTTCTTTTCCCCACCTCATTGGAGCAGGAAGTCCAGGTGGAGTCTCCTTAGTTCCCACTGTGGAGCCTACTGATGGTGCTAAGTTCCCAGTGGGGCACATTTGTAGGGGGCCTCAAGTGCCGTACTTCCTACTCAGGCAATGAGGGGAGTGCTCCTGTCAGAAGTGGCATGAGTGCCAGGTTTGCATGGACACATGCACCTGCTGCTGGGTTGGGCTTGAAACTCCTCAGGCATTTCAAGGGGAGAAAAAGTACCCTGGCAGAGGCTGCAGGATCAGCTGCTAATAGCTGTTGTAGGCCCCAGGGCCAACTCACTGTGGGACCAGGCTTCCCTCCCCCACATCATCCTGGGTGTTAGCATCACCCTCAGACTCTGGTGGGAAGGGCAAAGGCAAAGGGGGACACAGTCAGAGAACTTTTTTTAAATTCCACGCAGTTCAAGAAGACATTGCTTTAAAATAACTAAATGTGGGGATTATATTGCCCCTTTCATTTACTTCCCCTCTCTTTCCCCGACAGAACTCCATTTCTTATTATTACTGGCACTGGTTCCCTCACCTCGGCACGTACTTAGGACACTGAATCCTTGCTATGCAACTAGTTCAGATCCGGGCCAGGCTGGAGCTGATCAAACTAGTTTCTGTGCAATGGCTATTCAGGGGGCAATAGTATGCACTAGTGGAGAGTGAATTGGCCCGAGTCCACCCTGAGCAGTAGCCACAATTGTGACAACAAAATGCTACAGGTGCGGGCAGGGTATGGGGGTGCAAGGGATGGGATATGGATGTGGATGGGGTGTGAAGGTGGGCAGGCTGTGGTGGCAGGGTACAGGGACTGTGAGGGGTAAGGGTGTGGGGGTACAGGGTATGTGGTGTGGATGTGGGCAGGCAGTGGTGGCAGGGTACAGGGAGTGTAGGGCACGGGGTGTGCAGGGTGTGGGGGTGCCAGTTATGGGCTGTGAATGTGGACAGGGTGTGGGTTGGGTAGGTGGTAGTAGCAGGGTACAGGGAGTGGGGGGTACCAGCATAGGCAGGGTACGGCAGGGCCGGATTAACCTTTTGTGGGCCCGGGAGTGGTGCAATCAGCCAGGCCAGGGCCTGCCCCAACAAGCCTCCCTCAGGACCCACTTGCTTGGAGGGGCCCAGCCAAGCCCCCCACACTGTCCCCCACAACTGGCTGAGACTGGACAGGCTTCTTAACCAGTCGCAGGCAGCTCAGCTCCGGGGAGACCGGAGGGGCCCCACAGGTGGTGGGAAGCAGAGACTGCCCAGAGCTGGAGGAGCACTGGGGAGGTCTGGCCACGGGGTGAAGAGGAGCCTTGGCAGGCAGCCAATAGGAGCAAGTGGTGGGCTGGTGGGGTCTCAGGGTGCAGTGTAAGCTAGGGCCCCGTCTGAGCATGGGTACAGGGAGTGGGGGGTACTGGCCTGGGAAGGGTGTGGGGTTGCAGGTTATGGGGTGCATATATGGGCAGGGTGTGGTGGCAGGGTACACAGAGTTTGGGGGTGGGAGTGCAGGGTACGGGGGGGTGGATGTAGGTGGGGTTTGGTGGTGGGCAGGCTTGGTAGCAGAATAGAGGAAGTGTGGGGGGTATGGGTGTAGGGGTGCAGAGTATGAGGTGTGGACGTGGGTGCCGGTGGTGGTAGCAGGATACAGGGAGCGGAGGTTACGGGGGTGGGCAGGGGGTGGATGTGGCTGGTGCATCAGCAGGCTGTGATAGCAGGGTACAGGGAGTGTGGGGGTGTGTGGTGGTGGGCAGGCTGTAGTGGCAGGGTACAGGGAGTGTGGGGGGTACGGGGTGGGCGGGGTATGGAAGCAGACAGGGTTTGGGGGTGGTGGGCAGGCTGTAGTGGGAGGGCTCAGGGAGTGGGGGGGTGCACTGCAGGGGTGTAGGGGGCACAGTATGGCAGCGGACAGGCTTTGGGGGAGGTGGGCAGGCTATAGTGGGAGGGCTCAGGGAGTGGGGGGGTGCGGTGTGAGGGTGCAAGAGGCGGGGTGGGGCAGCAGACAGGGTTTGGGGGCAGTAGGCAGGGTAGTGGGAGGGTACAGGAAGTGGGGGGTACATGGTGGGTGGGGCCTGGGGGTGCAGGCAGCAAGGTGGGGCAGCAGACAGCGTTTGGAGTGGGCAGGCTGTAGTGGGAGGGCACAGGAAATGGGGCAGTACGGGGTGGGCAGGGTGTGGGGGTGCAGGGTATGGGGTGCGGCATTGGGCAGGCTGTAATGGGAGGGCTCAGGGAGTGGGGGGGTGCAGTGTGGGGATTTGGGGGTAGTGTTTGGGGGCGGTGGGCAGGCTGCAGTGGGAGGGCACAAGGAATGGGGATATGGGGCAGGTGGGGTGTGCGGGTGCATGGGGCGCGGTGGGGCAGTAGACAGGGTGTGGGGTGAGCAGGCTGTAGTGGGAGGACACAGGGAACGGGGGGTACAGGGTGGATGCAGTCTGGGGCGCAGGGTGGGGCAGCAGACAGGGTTTGGGGTGGGCAGGATGTAGAGGGAGGGCTCAGGGAGTGGGGGGGTACAGGGTGGGCGGGGTCTGAGGTGCAGGGGGCGGCATGGGGCAGCAGACAGGGTGTGGGGTGGGCAGGCTGTAATGGGAGGATACAGGGAGGGGAGGTGCAGTGAGGGGGTGCAGGGGGCAGTGTGTGACGTTGGGCAGGCTGTACTGGGGGGCTCAGGGAGTGGGGGTCTGTGGTGTGGGAGAGCAGGGGGTGGTGTGGGGCAGCGGACAGGGTTTGGGGGCGGTGTGCAGGCTGTAGCGGGAGGGCTCAGGGAGTGGGTGGGTGAGGGGTAGGGGTCCAGGAGGGCGGTGGGCAGGCTGTTGTGAGAGGGCACAGGGACTGGCGGGGTGTGGGGGGGTGTGGGGGGGTGGGGCAGCGGACATGGTTTGGGGGCAGTGGGCAGGTAGTAGCGGGGGGCTCCGGGAGTGGAGGGGTGCAGTGTGCGGGTGTAGGGGGCAGTGAGCAGGCTGTAGTGGGGGGGCTCAGGGAGTGACGGGGTGAGATGGGCAGGCTGTACTGGGGGGGCTCGGGGTGCGGGGTGGGGGTGCAGGGGGCGGCAGGCAGGCTGTAGTGTGGGGCTGAGAGCGGGGGGGTGCGGGGTGCAGCAGGCAGCCTGTAGTGGTGGGGCTCGGGGGGGTGCGGGGTGGGGGTGCAGCAGGCAGGCTGTACTGGGGGGCTCAGGGAGTGGGGGTGTGTGGGGTGGGGGTGTAGGGAGCGGCAGGCAGGCTGTAGCGGGGGGGTCTCAGGGAGCAGGGGGTGCAGGGGGGTGGTGGGCAGGCTGTAGTGGTGGGGCTCAGGGAGAGGGTGGTGCAAGGTGCAGGGGACGGCAGGCTGGCTGTCCTGGGGGAGCTCAGGGAGGGGGGGGCGGGGGGGTCCCGGGGGCGGCGGGCAGGCTCAGGGAGCGGGGGGGGTCCAGGGGGCGGCGGGCAGGCTGTACTGGGGGCTCAGGGAGCGGGGGGGTCCAGGGGGCGGCGGGCAGGCTCAGGGAGCGGGGGGGACGGTGGGGGTCCAGGGGGCGGCGGGCAGGCTCAGGGAGCGGGGGGGGGGTCCTGGGGGGCGGCGGGCAGGCTCAGGGAGCAAGGGGGCGGGGGGGGCGGGGGGGCGGCGGGCAGGCTCAGGGAGCGGGGGGGGCGGGGGGGTGCAGGGGGGAGGCGGGCAGGCTCAGGGAGCGGGGGGGTGCGGGGGGTGCAAGGGGGCGGCGGGCAGGCTCAGGGAACGGGGGTGCGGGGGGGTGCAGGGGGGTGGCGGGCAGGATGGGGCGCAGGGGGCGGGGGTGCGGGGGGGTGCAGGGGGGAGGCGGGCAGGCTCAGGGAGCGGGGGGGTGCGGGGGGGCGGCGGGCAGGCTCAGGGGGCGGGGGGGGGGCGGGGGGGTGCAGGGGGGCGGCGGGCAGGATGGGGCGCAGGGGGCGGGGGTGCGGGGGGGTGCAGGGGGGAGGCGGGCAGGCTCAGGGAGCGGGGGGTGCGGGGGGGTGCAGGGGGCGGCGGGCAGGCTCAGGGAGCGGGGGGGTGCGGGGGGGTGCAGGGGGAGGCGGGCAGGCTCAGGGAACGGGGGTGCGGGGGGGTGCAGGGGGGCGGCGGGCAGGATGGGGCGCAGGGGGCGGGGGTGCGGGGGGGTGCAGGGGGAGGCGCGCAGGCTCAGGGAGCGGGGGGGCGGGGGGGTGCGGCGGGCAGGCTCAGGGAGCGGGGGGGTGCGGGGGGGTGCAAGGGGGCGGCGGGCAGGCTCAGGGAGCGGGGGGGTGCAGGGGGGAGGCGGGCAGGATGGGGCGCAGGGGGCGGGGCGTGTCAGCGGAGAAGGTCTCTAGGGGGAATGTGGGGGTGCAAGGGGGCCCCCACTCCGCAGGGCGGGGCACGGAGCCGCGAGCGCCGCACTAGGACGGGGCGTCGCGTGCCAGCAGCTGCCGCCAGGGGCCGTTGTAAGGGCGATGCCCCCCGGAGCGAGATAGGCGGCGTGCAGCGCATGCGCACAGAGCCCCCCGCAGCTGTGATATCGGCCATTCCTCCTGGATCAGGCCCTGCCGCCGCCGAGGGCCTTTTTCGCGCTGAGCTTTTTATCCTTCTTCCCTTTCCGTAGCCGCCGTAACGTGCTGGGAGCCTCGTGCGGCGGGAGGGGCCGAGCGAGAGGGGGCGGGGCTGTTGATCGCGAGCCGGGGCACCTGCCGACTCCCATTGCGCTCGCGCTCCGCGGGGAGCGACCCCAGCGCCTTTGTCCGCGCGCACAGGCGTCCGGCCCGCCGCCATGCTGGGCCTCCGAGCCCTGCTCCTGCGGGGCGCGCGCGGGGCCCGGGCCTGCCCCCAGGTAACGGCCGGGCGGGGCCACCCTCGCGAGGGGCGGAGGAGGGCGAAGGGAGGGGGCGTGGCGTGAGAGGGCGCGAGGGGGGCGGTTGGATGGGGGGAGGGGTAGAGGTGTCTCAGCCTGAGGGTGGGGGCATGGAGAAGAGTAGGGCAGTCTGGGGAGGGGCGGCTGGGGCAGTAAAGGGGCATGGAGCTGGGTGGGGGAGGGGCGGCTGGGGCAGTAAAGGGGCATGGAGCTGGGTGGGGGAGGGGCGGCTGGGGCAGTAAAGGGGCATGGAGCTGGGTGGGGGAGGGGCGGCTGGGGCTGTAAAGGGGCATGGAGCTGGGTGGGGGAGGGGCGGCTGGGGCAGTAAAGGGGCATGGAGCTGGGTGGGGGAGGGGCGGCTGGGGCAGTAAAGGGGCATGGAGCTGGGTGGGGGAGGGGCGGCTGGGGCAGTAAAGGGGCATGGAGCTGGGTGGGGGAGGGGCGGCTGGGGCAGTAAAGGGGCATGGAGCTGGGTGGGGGAGGGGCGGCTGGGGCTGTAAAGGGGCATGGAGCTGGGTGGGGGAGGGGCGGCTGGGGCTGTAAAGGGGCATGGAGCTGGGTGGGGGAGGGGCGGCTGGGGCAGTAAAGGGGCATGGAGCTGGGTGGGGGAGGGGCGGCTGGGGCTGTAAAGGGGCATGGAGCTGGGTGCAGGAGGGACATGGCACTATAGGGGAAGTGGCTGGGGGCATCGGGGGTGAGGCTGTATAGAGGCATGGAGAGGGGTGGTGGCGGTGGCATGGCATTATGGGGGCATGGGCAAGAGAGGGGAGGGAACCTAGGGGGGCATGAAGGGGGGAGAAAGAGGGAGCGGGGAGTTGAGTCTGTGCTGCCCTTGTAGGTGGCTGGAGACCATGTGGCTGCTGTGCAGTGTAGGCAGTAAGGAGGAGTCACTGTCCTGATCCTTAGTGACTCATGAAACCAACCCTGTGTGAGTGCTGCTCAGCCCCTCTTACTTGTCTGTGAACATACAGCAAGGGTTACCCTGTTTCTGTTCTCACTCCCTGCAGTAACTTACCTGTGGTGGGTGCATTTTCACTGTTTCACTCCAGTGAAGTGCATGAATAGAAACTTGGTCAGTCTCTCTCTCTCTCTCTCTCTCAAAGAGAAAAATATCTCTCTGTTCTAAAGCAAGCACACATTCAAACTCCAAGAGTGGCAATGACAGCCACGTTGTGGGTTTTACACCTTCACATTGAAGATAACTTCAGCTTCTCCTTGGCTCGTACAGCCTGGTAACACAGTGGCAAGCTTTCACTTCTTGAAATGTCAGTATCCCAAGGTTCCCTCTCATTCTGACTTGCACAGACCAGGCTCTGGCTTTTGATATTCAGGGTGTTCACAATATTATTGGGAATGATACATCATTGCAACATGATACTGTAACATGACATTGTAGCAATGCAGTGACTGCCTCTAAAGACATTGTTCTTAAATTGGAAATTCTGAACAACTGCCCTCTGCACAGAGAAGTTGCTCCAGGTTGGTGCTGCATTTACTAGTGCTTTTTAGGCCTTGTCTACATTGCAAAATATAATGGTGCGTAAACATGATTTGGAACATTTGAGTTGGATGATGCAATATAGCCATGACTTGGAGGTAAGTATAAGCCACAATAAACTATGGTCAGCATAATGTCATCTACCTGACTGCTCACAATTGTTCTCAAACAACCACATTTTGTTATGTAGCTGAGCCCTTGGAGTCCTCCAGGGACCTGGGGCAGCTTCTTGTGGAAAGGGGAAAGATGAAGCAACAGTGACTGTGTCTTATGGAACCAGTCAATTATACAGACTTTAGTGCTTGAAATGCATGTCAGAACAATCTCTGAACGTGTGCTGTTGGCACTCATGAAGGATACAAAGTGCAAAAACTGGGACCTTGACGCTGATTCACCATTTGCCTCTATGGTTCTCTTGAATCTTTTTTGTCCTTTTGAAGCTTGACATTGAGTGGGTAAATGATAACACGTTGCACAATTGTGGTTACTCAAAATACGTGCAGGTTTAAAATTTTTGTGATAACCTTGTGTTAAGAAACAATGAACCTGAAAGGAATCCAGGGATATCTCCATCAAGGCTAAAGTTAGGATACCCCCAAATTTATTTAAATGGCTATCTATACCATATGTAATGCACTTTAAGGTATTTGTGTAGCATGGGTTCCCATAGAACGGTGTATTTAAGAAAGTTCTTCATCACACAGCACATTGTCAACCTGTGGAACTTGTTACCAGAGGATGTTGTGAAGGCTAAAACAATAACTGGGTTTGAAAAAGGTAAGTTAATGCCAAGATGCTCAGGGGCTCAACCCAATGCTCTGGGTGTCCCTTAACCTTTGACCGCCAGAAGCTGAGACTAGACGATAGGGGATCACTCGATAATTGCCCTGTTCTGTTCATTCCCTCTGAAGCATCGGGCACTGACCACAATCGGACGACAGGATACTGGGCTAAATGGACAATTGGTCTGACCCAGTATGACTATTATTATGTTAGGAGTAGAGAGGTGACTGCGGCTATGGGCTGGGTCTGCGGGAGCTGCTGTGGCATCTCTCAGATGTTCCCAGTACATTATGTGTTGGTTCTGCTCTTGCTGTGGTAGCAACATCAGCTTGGCCTCAGAATGCTCCTGTTTAGTCATTATTTTGATATCCCGCCAAAACCTTCCTGAGGAGAGGAAATGAGAGAAGGGAACTGCCGATTTTTAACTGTTAATATCTCAGCAAAAACTGATCAGAATTTCATTGGACAAAGAAAAGGTACCTCAATGGCCCGAGGGCTATCCCTTGCCAAGTATTAAAGGCCTACTGCAAACAATGGAGGTGAGAGAGCGGCTCAAAAAGTGGCAGGAATCCTTTACGGTGGAAAGTATTAAGCAGGCTAAATTATAGGCATTGCTACCAGCTTCTATCTAGAAGTGAGATGCGCTGAAATCTAGAATGAACTGGCAGATTGTTTTACGTCTCCAGTAGTAACTTTAGTTATTTTTTTAACATTCTCTATTCAGGTCCGTGCATCTTTGGCTACAGGGCCCAGGCAAAATGATGGCACATTTTATGAAATTCGTACCTATGATGTTAAGCCATCAAAGATGAAGGAGTTTGTGGAAATGGTCAATAAACACATCCACCTTCGCACAGCTCATTCAGAGATGGTTGGAATCTGGACTGCGGAGTTTGGGGGCATGAATAAGGCCATCCATATTTGGAAGTTTGGTATGCGCAGCATCATTTCATATTGCTCTTGTGTGTCATGTGCATTAGACAGATGAAACAAGGTGTTTCTCTTGGGCTCTTATAAATGAATGATTAAAGAATAGCTCCTATACTGACAAACTGAAAACAAATACAGTAGAGCGTCAGAGTTTCGAACACCTCAAATGGAGGTTGTTTGTAACTCTGAAATGTTCGTAACTCTGAACAAAACATTATGGTTGTTCTTTCAGAAGTTTGCAACTGAACATTGACTTAATACAGCTTTGAAACTTTACTGTGCAGAAGAAAAATGCTGGTTTAAACCATGTTAATTTAAATGAAACAAGCACAGAAACAGTTTCCTTACCTTGTCAAACTTTTTTAAACTTTCACTTTATTTTTTTAGTAGATTACATTTAACACAGTACTGTACTGTATTTGCCCCCCCCCCTTTTTTTTTTTGTGTGTCTCTGCCGCTGCTTGATTCATAGACTATCAGGGTTGGAAGGGACCTCAGGAGGTTACCTAGTCCAACCCCCTGCTCAAAGCAGGACCAATCCCAAATAAATCATCCTAGCCAGGACTTTGTCAAGCCGAGCCTTAAAAACCTCTAAGGAAGGAGATTCCGCTTCCTCCCTACGTAACCCATTCCAGTGCTTCACCACCCTCCTAGTGAAAAAGTTTTTCCTAATATCCAACCTAAACCTCCCCCACTGCAGCTTGAGACCATTATTCCTTGTTCTGTCATCTGCTACCACTGAGAACAGTCTAGATCCATCCTTTTTGGAACCCCCTTTCAGGTAGTTGAAAGCAGCCATCAGATCCCCCCTCATTCTTTTCTTCTGCAGACTAAATAACCCCATTTCCCTCAGCTGCTCCTCATAAGTCATGTGCTCCAGCCCTCTAATCATTTTTGTTGCCCTCCGCTCGACTCTTTCCAATTTTTCCACATCCTTCTTGTAATGTGGGGCCCAAAACTGGATACAGTACTCCAGATGAGGTCTCACCAATGCCGAATAGAGGGGAATGATCACGTCCCTCGATCTGCTGGCAGTGCTCCTACTTATATAGCCCAAAATGCTATTAGCCTTCTTGGCAACAAGGGCACACTGTTGATTCATATCCAGCTTCATGTCCACTGTAACCCCTAACTGTAGCCACTCGGTCCCTAATCTGTAGCAGAGCATGGGATTCTTCTGTCCTAAGTGCAGGACTCTGCACTTGTCCTTGTTGAACCTCATCAGATTTCTTTTGGCCCAATCCTCTAATTTGTCTAGGTTACTCTGGACCCTATCCCTATCCTCCAGTGTATCTAGCACTCCTCCCAGTGTAGTGTCATCTGCAAATTTGCTGAGGGTGCAATCCAAGCCATCCTCCAGATCACTAATGAAGATATTGAACAAAACCGGCCCCAGGACCGACCCTGGGGGCACTCCACTTGATACCGGCTGCCAACTAGACATGGCGCCATTGATCACTAGCCGTTGAGCCAGATGATCTAGCCAGCTTTCTATCCACCTTATAGTCCATTCATCCAGCCCATACTTCTTTAACTTGCTGGCAAGAATACTGTGAGAGACCGTATCAAAACCTTTGCTAAAGTCAAGGAATAACATGTCCACTGCTTTCCCCTCATCCAGAGATTGCGTACTTCCGGTTCCAAATGAGGTGTGTGGTTGGCAGGTCAATTCATAACTCTGGTGCTCATAATTCTGAGGTTCTATTGTGCTTGCAGAATTAAGGTGAAGCATTTTTTTATCTCTATGCTAGACAGTCTTACAGGACTCTAAAATATTTAATGGAGGAATTGCAATTGAGACTCTTAATTGCAGTACACATTCAAATTTAGGGCCTGATTCTGCACTATTGAAGTCAATGAGAAGCAGGATTGGGTCCTTCAGGTTAAAGTGTGCATATGTATAGTTCTGAGGTGGCCAGTCCAATATTTTAGATTCCCCTCTCACCTTTCTCGCTCAGATAGTGTTTAATCAGTTTTCTTGTGTGCTTGGAGTCACTGTCGTACTGGAGGATATTCCAGGATCAAATAAAGCTCAAATCCTGCAAAGAGAACTGTGTGGATGGACCCTTGCACCCACACATAGCAGCAGTGAAGTCATTGCAGTTTTGTGCAGGTGCAGGGGTTAAGACTTCAGGTATTGTATAGTAGATTAGGATTTCTTTCTACTCTATGGCATTAGTATCTTTTTTTTAGTTTTCCCCAGATCCCCTCTTTACATTGATAGAGCCTCCTGTGGTCTGAGCAATTGTCTAGAATATCCTTTACCTAATAATTGATCTAGCATCTGTAGAGCAAAATATTTTGAATTCAGATTTAGCAATGATTAACACACAATTCGAATCTTTTTTAATTTCTCCACATTTCTTGTCTGTTCAGTTGCTTCTCTTTTTACTTGGTTAATTACTTAAATTCATTTTTGAAGGGTAAACCACTGAGAAACTAATTAATTTTATTAGGGAAAATTGGGATGGAACTTATGTGTTTTTTGTTTTGTTTTTGTTTTACTTGCTTTATTTGTTCTCTAACCATGCTCCAGTGTGGCTATACATCATTCTCTGTCTTTTTCTGATGCACTCAGCTAGCTTTTTTTTTTTACATCTTTTTTGTTAATTAAAATTAATTTGCTTAGTTATTCCCTGTATTTATATCAAGATACTGGTATTTCTCATTATTCTCATTATTTGTGTGGCTTTCTTTTCTTAAATTATTGAAAATTCTGTGTGCGTGTCTGTGTACTTTCAAAAACCGTAGTTAACGTTAAGGGTTAAGGTAACAAGCAGGATTTAGGATTGTTACTGAGCCCTTAAAAATGGCAAATTTAATCAAGAAATTCTGTGCTTTTCCTTTGTTTGAAAAGCTGTCTGAAAGATTTAAGCTTTAATAATGTTTCATATAGCCAAACAAAGCATACTTAATGTTACATAAGGGAGAATTAATAAAAAATATTCTCATATGAGCAAAAACTCTCAACCTAAAATGAGAAGCCTAAAGCAAATCTGATTAAGGAAAAGGCTAAGCCACTAATTATTTTCTTATTTCCATTTCCCTGTCCCTTTTTATTTTGTACCAATAGCCAAATATCTAGTAGGTATAGAAAATGTATTCATGAAAGACTTAGTGCCTTCTTGATACTGAGATACTGTGGCCACCAGCTTTCGTTAAAAAACTCTTTTTTTAATATTGATGGGAATTTTGCTTGGAAAATTGGTTTGTTCTGAAAATTGTTAGATTAACTCTGAGGGCAAAAGAGAATATTCCTGAAGAAAATTAAACTGTTCTTATGTTGTCATTTTAAAAAAATTACCCCGACTGAGAATTTAACTTTTGAATGTTCGCAGATAACATTAAGCTATGGGGAGAGGTAGATACTCTGGAGGGTAGGGATAGGGTCCAGAGTGACCGAGGCAAATTGGAGGATGGGGCCAAAAGAAATCTGATGAGGTTCAACAAGGACAAGTGCAGCATCCTGTACTTAGGACAGAAGAATCCCGTGCACTGCTACAGGCTAGGAAATAACTGGCTAAGCAACAGTTCAGCAGAAAAGGACCTGGGGATTACAGAGGATGAGAAGCTGGATATGAGTCAACAGTGTGCCCTTGTTACCAAGAAGGCTTACAGCATATTGGGCTGCATTAATAGGAGCATTGCAAGCTGATCGAGGGAAGTGATAATTCTCCTCTATTCAGCATTGGTGAGGCCACATTTGGAATATTGCATCCAGTTTTGGGCCCCCCACTACAGAAAGAATGTGGACAAATTGGAGAGAGTCCAGTGGAGGGCAATGAAAATGATTATGGGGCTGGGGCACATGACTTCTGAGGAGAGGCTGAGGGAACCGGGCTTATTTAGGTTGCAGAAGAGAAGAGTGAGGGGGGATTTGATAGCAGCCTTCAACTACCTGAATGGGGGGTTCCAAAGAGGATGGAGCTCGGCTGTTCTCCATGGTGGCAGGTGACAGAACAAGGAACAATGGTCTTAAGTTGCAGTGGGGAAGGTCTAGGCTGGATATTAGGAAAAAACTATTTCACTACGAGGGTGGTGAAGCACTGGAATGGGTTACGTAGGGAGGTGGTGAAATCTCCATCCTTAGAGGTTTTTAAGGCTCGGCTTGACAAAGCCGTGGCTGGGATGATTTAGTTGGGGTTGGTCCTGCTTTGAGCAGGGGGTTGGACTAGATGACCTGCGTATCTTCCAGCTCTAATATTCTGTGATTCTATGAATAGTTTGTCTCCTCATAATACATTTATTTTAATTGAATCCAGTCTGACAGAACTGAATATAAAATTTTAATGTCTTTCACTTTCTTGTAGATAACTTTGCCCATAGAGCAGAAGTCCGGAAAGCAGTAGCCAATGATAAAGAATGGCAAGGAAAATTCATCTCTCCAGTTCTGCCCTTCTTGAATAAACAAAACAATGAAATCGTTTACCTGGTACCTTGGTGTGAGATTGGGAAGCCTTCAAAGGAAGGGGGTGAGCTTTATCTGTCTTTGTATTGATTAAAGCTATCAATGTGGATTCAATAATAAGAAATAGCTTAATGTTTTAACCAAATGTGTAAAAGGTTAGGGAAAAGTTCAACAGTGACTTTCTTTTACAGGAATATGTAAGTTAGGGTAGGGCACAGCATACACATCTGTGTGTGTGTGTGTGTGTGTGTGTGTGAGAACTTGTACTTTCATGAGTTGGTGGCTAAAGCCCTGTGCAGTATGGTTGGGATGAATTGGAAAATTGGATGGATGAACAGCTAAAATGAACAATCTGTTCCCCCTACAGCAATGTTCTGAATATTTTTCTCTTAACTTGCTTCTTTGCTCAATGTATGGGAATGCATTTTCTAGAGATATTAAAAGACAATGCAGTATCCCTTCTCACCTACAGAATTCATGTTTTACAGTATAAAAGAAAATAAGATTGCTGCAATTTTTAGTGTGATTGCACCCACGAGGTCAGTTTAGCAGATGACACTCAGATTTTTCACAAATCCATTCACTTTTCTCTCAGTTTAGGAACTATTTTTTTTTTCTTGTTTTGTCACAATCGTGATTTTAAAAACCTACCTTCTATGAGGTAAATATGCATCATTCATGTAGACTTCATTGTTTTTTTTTTTTTAAAGCATGTTGGCCACAAATATTTTCCTATCTATCTACATCTTCTCTAATCCTTCAGTAATAGTGTTGCCAATTTTAACTGTTCATCCATCTATTTATCAAGCCATCCAAACCTCATATTGTTTATTACATGGAATTTTCTAAACTATTTGGAAATAGTGGAGATTTAATCTGTGGTATTTGTGTGTGTATATATAAGAAAGAACCTTTGTTCTACATTAGTGAGTTTTGGATTCTGGGCCTTTTACTTAGGTTTAGTTAACAGGTAGATAAACCCTGACTAACTTCCTGTTAAAAGTAAGCAGGTAACAGATTATTCAAAAATGTCAATTTGTTGCCTTCCACTTATGTGTAGAATGGAGCTAAAATGTATATGCTGTTCAGTGTTGGAGGATTAAATTGGAAGATATATTGCCTGGTGGCAATTATCTTGATTTATATTAGAGTTTTTGTTTGAGATCACATTTACATTGGTGTCAGTACAGATTAATCCCTGGAATGTCAATGTTAAAGGTAGCATGTCTTGCAGCAAGCCTGGAGTCTAATCTGTAAACTTTGCTGTTTCTGTAGTTCCTCCTCAAACAGGGAAGACCCTTGAAGGATAGAGCTGATACGTTTGTCCCAGGTGTCTGGTCAGTGATTGCTGCTTCGGCCTCAGGACACCTCTTGCTGCGATGGATGCTGCCAAGATTCATATAGTGGTGTCATAAATAACATTGACCACAAAGGACGTTGTCAGTTTCAGAAAGGGTAGTAGGATCTGGGCTAGTTCACATTGTTCATCTTTCTGTAGACTCAAGAGATTTTGTTGTCTCTAGCTATCTGAATGCTGCATTAATAGATTGCATTCGTAGATCCTGGAGAAAAGAGACTGGTGTTCACTTGAAATTACTTCACTTCTCTTTATCTTTGAAATGGCTCCACCTGTGCAGGGTTGTTCAGTTAACTTTTCATTGTTTTCTTTTCTGTGACCCGTATTCCTGTGTGACATGATGGATCTTGGGACCATTTGGAGCAATGTTTTGGTCTACTAACCCCAAAGAGTTGAAAATTACTGCTTTAACTGAATCACAATAAATGTGAGGATGGCTTGTAAAATTTTTTATACCTTTTAGAGAATCAGATGGTTAATTTGACATTTTGTGGTTTGTACTGCTGTATTCTTTTTCCATCAGGGGTGTATGAGATGGTTACTTTTCAGATGAAGCCTGGTGGGCCGGCTCTGTGGGGCCAAGCGTTCAGAGCTGCAATCAATGCTCATCTCAATACAGGCTACACAAAGCTGATTGGTGTTTTCCACACAGAATATGGATTACTTAACAGAGGTACAATACTAGTCAGTTTCCAGTACAGTCATGGGCACAGAGGGGCAAAGGTGCAAATCAGCAATACTCATGAGAGTGTTCAGATTCCTGATTAATGTAACTACAACTTTGGAGGCTGCATTTTGGATCCTGGGCCTCTTGTATGGCTTTAGCTAATCAAAAACTGTGATGTCTTATCATTTCTGTCACCATAACTTTACTTGCCCAGAGTCTGCATCCATGATACTAGTACCGAGCACTGGTATTATGATGATGGGGTGCTTGTCTCATAGAATCATAGAATATCAGGGTTGAAAGGGACCTCAGGAGGTCATCTAGTCCAACTTCCTGCTCAAAGCAGGACCAATCCCCAATTAAATCATCCAACAGATTTTTGCCCCCTCAAGGATTGAACTCACAACTCTGGGTTTAGCAGGCCAATGCGCAAACCACTGAGCTATCCCTCTCACTGTAAGCCTGCTAGAAACCAGTGCCAGCACTAGCCCTGTGGGGAATTGAAACTCCATATATACATATCATGCTGATAAGCAAGCCCTGAAATCATTGAAAGGATTTAAATTTATAAATAAGTCTGGCTCATGCTTGCTTATGGATCACTTCCCCCTCTCAAATATGGCCAAATTACTCCCTCTTGCCGGGGAAAAGGAGCAGCATCTTGGCACTAGTTCTGATATCACTGTAAGTGCATGGAAGGACATACATGCACCAAGATAGCCCCACTAGTATCATGAATGCTGCATATGGACATACACAACTGTCTACCTAGTCAGAGCCAGTATTTCTTTTTCCCTGGAATCATGTTCACTGTCTCCCTGAATTCAGCTTGACATGGGGTCTAAAGACAGTTTGCTGAAACTAGAGCTGTGGCTTAAAAGGGTTAGAAAATGCAGTGTTAAAAATCAGTGTAAGGAAAGCTCTGCAGAAGGAATGTCTTGGAATGTAGTTGTTTGATGAATTACTGCTTCTGGGTGGAGGATTTCAGAACAGAGCAAAGGACCTGTAGGATATTTCATACTGTAATTTAGCTATGATCTCACTCTTCGATTTGTTTTGCTCTTGTTTTCACAGTTCATGTGCTCTGGTGGAATGAGAACCCTGACAATCGTGCAGCAGGGAGGCATTATGCCCATGAGGACGCTAGGGTGGTAGCAGCTGGTAAGCAAGGAGGCTCTGTCTTTTCAGCATGTGTACTGAAAACTCAGAATACAATTCATTTAAGAATGCTGTCTTTTTACCTAATTCTGTGTATTTAATTTCAGTGCGGGAGAGTGTTAGATTCCTGGAGTCCCAGCAAAATATGCTCCTGATTCCTATGCCTTGTTCACCATTGAAATAGTTTTCTACCAACTGACGTAATGGCAGACAACACAACTTTCATACAGCATTTTTATCCTGAACTGTCATATGCGTTTCTCTCAATACCAATATAATCTAGCCAAATATTCTTCAGTTTATAGTATGTGGATAAAACCTGAATCCACATGCTTAATCTTAGCCGTAGTCCTCTGCACTCTATGCCACAATAAGAATTCAAGGCCTGTCCACCATGCCATGAACTCTGCAAACGCTTCATATTAGCCATGAATTTCTCATCTTATCGCCCCTTGAAGATGCATCCATACAGAAGTATTCTATAACTGGTACAAAAAGGTAAAAGGCCCTTGCCAAAGCTCACAGCTGTGCCCAGTGCAAGGGTGATTAGAGAGCTGTTATCTATATAATATACTTTGCTACCTCCTGAAAAGGTCACGTCTTCCCAGTTACTACTTGTTGCCCTAAGAAGCAGGAATTCTAACCTAGGTTTTGCATGCTGACCATACATCTCTGCGTGTCTGCTTTTATTTATTATTTTTAATAAGGTTGCAATGAGGTTGGAATTAGGTATGAGAAATGTTGCAGTAAAATTGTTTAAGTGGTGATATAGGGAACTTAGCTTAAGTATCAGGAGTACCTTTTTTACTTGAACTACTATATTGCAATTTACTTAAATTCTTTCTATTGTGTGTCCACACCCCTTTATTCAATTATGACTGAACAGTAAGTTACATGCACATCTCCATGCAAATATTTGTTTATTTTGCAGAAATGGATTATGAATGAACTGATTAATTCTGAGAGTTTCTTTGTGGATTGTGTATCAGATTAACTGTCCACTAAAGTACATATGCCTATACTTTTGAAGAAAGCTTTGCCAGACTGTAAAGCTTAAAGCCTAATAAAAGCATTGATTATTGTTTTGCATCTTCTATATAGCTATATTACATACCTAAAACTCTTCCTGTTCTTTCAACCAAGAGGCTATAATACTTCTATAAATGCAGCATTCTGAAGGTTCTACAGGTTGGTTCCACCAGCCTAGATAATAGTTCCTTTAGAGCCAGTAATCTTGCCCCTTAACTTGCTGGAAGGAGTCATGTTGCCCATCCGTCTGGGACTAAAAATCAAATCTTGGTCTAGTTTACAAAGCATTGCCCCAAGATGTTAATTCAATTACTTCATACACTGAATATCTCAACTTCTGTGTAAAGACTTATAACTAAAGCCTAGTTTTAAAATAAAAGCAAATGTAAATGGGAAAAATACTGTCTTTACAAATGTTAAGTCGCATCCCATGGGCAAGTGTATGCAGTGTAGATAGGCTCTGATTGAAGTTGCCAACTCTAATAGCCCCCTTAGCTGCTCACTGCATTACAGAGGACACGTGCACTATCCTCAGGATGATAGGACCAAGGTCAGACTCAGTGGAGACTGACTTCTTTAGAGATCAGTTCTTCCTATCTTAAAAAAAAAAAAAAAAAAAAAAAAAAGTCAAAGCGCTAGATTAGGTCTTTGAACTTGAATCTGATCTGATTACGCTGCTACTATCAAGTTTAAATATCTCTGACCTTAAGCTAGGCTAAGTTTTAATAACCATGTGTTATGTGGCAGAGGGGAACGGATAGCTCAGTGGTTTGAGCATTGGCCTGCTAAACCCAGGGTAGTGAGTTCAATCCTTGAGGGGGCCATTTAGGGATCTGGAGCAAAAATTGGGGATTGGTCCTGCTTTGGAACAGGGGGTTGGACTAGATGACCTGCTGAGGTCCCTTCCAACCCTGATATTCTATGACGCTGAGATTTACCCTCCACCATTCTGGACTGCAGAAGTAAAACTTACATTAATATTGTTTGCATTAAAGGACTAAAACAATTCAGTTCATGGGGAAAGGTGTAAAACAATTTTCCACTTTGTGTGGAAGTTCACATCACAAACCAAACATAAGCAAGGCCCTCCTGCTTGTCACAGATTAATAGCACCACTCTAAACAGTAAATGCAGAACAGCAAATTTTGTAGATGAACAGTGCTTTTACAGCTTTATTTTTGACTTAATACAAGGCAATTAAAATGCCTAATACTTCACAAACAGTTATTAGCAAATACAAATATATATATTTATTTTTAATGAAAATGTCCATTGAAAGATTAACTTAAAAGTTTTGTTGTGAAATCTCTAGATTTTGCAAAGTTAATAGATATTCCAGTGCAAAAATAGATCCCATTATAGATAGAATAAAGTGCTTGGAATGAAGGACCAACTGTATTTTTTGGGTGCGGGGTGGGGAGGGTATGAGGAAGGGGAGAAGCACTTTATCTTGGGAAAAATAACATGTATAGTCCTTATTGAAATACAAATATACTACAAAAAGGGTTGCAACAATTTAATAGCATACAGTAAGTGGTAACATTGTTTCAAATACATAAATGCCCTAAATGCAGTTCTATTATCAGAGTGGTTCATAATTGTAACACATGTGGCACTAGGATAATTTTGCCTGACATCCAACTCCAAGGACAGAAAAAAGTAGTTGGAAATCATTTCAGTGAGTGAGAGAGCAGTATGAGAGAACTGTATGGCACAGGCTGGATTCCATACAAATTAAAAAAATGTACAGAAGTCTGAGATTTCTCCAGGGACTGAAGAGTTGTGAAATATTCCTGTAACCTTCAACATCTAGGGTAACTTTCTTTTTATCGTAGAAGCCAGATTGTGCATTAGGAATCTTCAAGGCTTTCTTCTTTGGCAGGTTTAGAAGAAATGAGAACACTGTCTACCCACTGCAAATGAAATCGTCCATCAAAAAACTGCAACCGTCTGTATGCGTTTAAAATAAACCCCATTGCAGTGGGCTCAAACTTGCATACCCTACATTCCTATTATACTGACTGGTAGTTCTGTGCATTGCAGGATTGAGTCTATTGCTGTAATCTTTCTTTTGATATTGTGAATTAGTGCCACTTGTGGTGTTTTTCAGAGGTATTAAATGTTCAGTGTGTTCATTGACTCTGAAAATCATACCATAGCCCTGATCCTGCAGCCCTTAGTATCGTATGAGTTACAGCTGCAGGATTGGCCCAATATTTATAACAGCTCTGCTCTTGAAAATATAATGTATACTGTTAATTTATATTAATCACTTGCTGAGGATACTGTAGGGAAGTGTCTGAGTTCTTGTAAGTACAATACAGACTGTGCTTTAAGAAATGAGGTACACTAACCCCTTCTTCTATCCTTTCCCCTCTACAACTGTATTCTGTGGATTAAATTATGAATACAGAATGTAAAAGGCACTTCAGCTGAGCTGTAGATTGGTTTGCTTTATTCCAATGCAGGAATACAGTGAGTATTGGTAGACGTAACCCTTTGCACAGTGCTTCGTTTAATAAAATGCTGAATTTATCAATGCCAAGATGCCCGGAAGTATATAAATAACCATCACATTGCCTAATGCTGCTAAAGTGATAATTTCAGTTCATGGCACTTTCCATATTTATTAGTGCACGACTTCAGGGCATTTACTGAAAAAAATCAAGTCATGATGGAGGAGCATCAAGAGGTAATAAATACATTTTAGAGGCACAGGTTCAGCAAGGGCCATAAAGCGTGAGTAGCCCTGTTGAAGTCAGTGGGACTGCTCATGTGCTTAGAGTTATACCCAGCATCAGCAAGGGGGTATTTTATCACATGTTTAAGTATTGAAGCACGGCCAAGGTACCTGAGGAACACATTAGTGCAGATATGCTCCTAAGGCACAGCCAGAGGAGAGAGTGTGTCACTAATTCTCACCATGATAAACATTTTTTGTAAAGTTTTGAAATTTAAATGACTGATTGCTGTCACTGTGGTGGTGTTCCTAAGGGGAACTTGAATGAGGTGGTTTCCCACATGAACAAGTATATTCTGCAATTAGGGTTCACCTAATAACTAAAACTACATCACATTAATCTAACCGTATCTCAATTTCCTTGTAGGAGAGTTTCAGGCAAATTTTTGTAGCTGAAGCCAGGGACAGTGGGAGTTGCACAGATCCTGTTACAGGCCTATAACAAATAGAAGCATTTCCATACCCTAACTATACTACCTTTTTAAGGACATAATACTATTGAAAAAAAATCTACATCTCATCAGGTTTTCAGTTTAAGTGACAAAGCCAGAAATGACACCACATTTGAGCTAAGCAATAGAGAATTTCAGATGCTGGTTACCTTTCTGCTGCCAAACAGGAATTCAAGAGTAGACACTACATAGCAGAATGACTGTCTTGTGTTTTATAATATACTCTTGGCATTAGCAGCATATACAACCACTGAGTTTGCTGCTCTAGTCTGATCACTAGTTTTGCTTCTCATCCACTGCTCTCTATACAGTCCTTGTGCAGCCTTCCAAGTGGCACTACTGTGATACCTCAAGAGCCGCAGCAAAGTACTTAACTACAGAAAGGCTAGTTAGGGAGCAGGTAATTGGTCTTAATGCTAGTGGGACAGTCCCATACTTTTACAAGGTTCAAAGTTGTGCACACTGCCACCCCTGCAGTGGATGATGAGACAGGTTATCAAATCTCTGCATACCATCTACATCCAGTATGCTTCGTGGTTTAGGATTATTACCGATTGACCTCCACCAGTCTATAAAGATCTTTACAGAGTAGCTAGTCAGGTGGTTCCCCCCCCCCAAAATAAGGCCACAACATTGTGCCTTTTGGTAACTGGTTGGCACTGACTGTTTCGGTGCATTCATTGCCGGCAATGCATGTAGCACCAGGGAAATTCCACTCCCAATATGAAAAAAGTTAGAGCATGAACGTGCACACCTTTAAAATATCAATAAATAATCACTGGCCATGATTCCTCAATGAAGGATTGTTGCAACCCTAGGAAAAGTATATGATGTAGGAACAAAATACAGTATGGCTGAAAGCCCACAGTGTCCAATGGGTTCCATACTACAGTTTCACAGAGTTATACTGTAATGAACTAGATTCAAGTCAGTCACTTGAGAACAGTACAACAAGGCAATGACTCCCAAGAGGCACTGCCTCTGTAATGGAATTTTGTTTTCATTGCATTGAATTGCATTGCATTGAATGGTTATCAGTAGAGTGTCCAGTTTACGTCTTTCCCTCTGTATCCTCTAGCTTTCGCCTTTGGGAACATCCCATTCCATGCAAAGGAAGGTGTGCTGTCTCCTCCTTCTGCTCAACACCATGTCCTTGCCTAGGGTAGCTCACACACAACTTTCTTTCACCTTCTCATCTCGCAGAAAGGAAGTAAGGATTGTAATGTCCACAACAGTCTGGTTTTTGTGTAATGACATGTCCTTTGTGTGGTCATCATCACTTTGGTCCTTGGCAAAGTTTACAAACACCTACAAGAGAAAAGGGTCATGTCTTTAGTCACTTTGGTTCTGCTTAGTGCAGGATATTTTCCTCTATGAACTGTTTGTTTACCATGGATTCAACCCTGCTCCCTATTGAAATCAAGGACAAATTTCCCACTGGCTTCAGTGGCAGTAGGATTAAGTCCAGTACCTACTTCTTGTCAATTAAAATAAGAGTTACAGAAGAAAAGCCCAGGTGGAAAAATCAAAAATCTGCCACACAGTAAGCAGCATTGTCCAAAGGCCTCAGCTGCCTTATCAGCTGTTCTGGCTACAGCACCCCTCTTCATTGCACTGGCTTCGCTGATCACTGCATTGAGCTCAACATCCTATTCATCAATTTCTTCCTGCTCATAACCCTCATTTCATCCTACCTTCCTCTGCATCCTCCTTCTATCACCCTTTGCTTCTGATCACTCTTGCTTTCAGACTCCTTTTCCAGTATCCCCAGAGGGGGACCTCTGTGCCAAGCATCCTCCTCAAAACCCTTTCAACACAGATCTCTTCAGCAATGGTAGTGCCACTCCTTTTCCTACTTTTGTACTGCATAGTGCCAGTGCTAGATTATAAACTCTTTGAAGCAAAGGCCCTGCCTTTTGAAGTCTCTTGGAAGGTGCCATGTATTTTTACAGTGTTATGTACCTTGCATTTATAAATACCATAGGTGTTTACTGCGTGCTGTATACCTTGCACTGTAAAGTATTATCTTGCACTACTATGGTGTCTCTCATCTGAGGATTTCAAAGGCTTTTATACACATGAATTTCGCCTCACAAGACCACTGCAAGGTAAGCAGGCATTCTGAACCCCATTTTACAGATGAAGAAAAACACACACACACACAGAGTTAATGACTTTATCCATAGTCACACATGAAATCTGTATTACAGGAAACAGAAACCAGGTATCCTAACATCCAGTTCCATACAATTGCAAGACTATACTTCCTTCCTCAAATGTGTTTCTCTTAGCTTTTACGTCACATTTAGCCTGCATGTTTGGTTCAGAGTAGGGAGAAAAAGATGCAGTGGATAAGCCAATTACGATAATGAAGATAATACCTAGCTCTTATGTAGTCCTTTTCATTAATAGATCTAAAAGTGCTGTACAAAAGGAGGTCAATAGCATTATCCGCATTTTACAAATGGGGAAACTGAGGCACAGAAAAGTAACATGACTCCCAAGCTAGTTGCAGAGTTGGGACTAGAACCCAGGTCTCCTGAGTGCCCTATGCACTAGGCCCCACATAAGTAACCCATTTGCCTTGCTACAAAGGTGAAATTCATTGATGTGTTACAATCTCCATGTAGGAAATACTCAGCAGAAGACAAATGGCCCAGCTCTGCTCCCAGTCACACGCTGGAGGGCCAATGATGTCCGTGAAGTTACTCAGGGTTTCCCAGCCATGTGAAGAGAGGAGAATTTGACTCACAGTGCACTAGAAACTTACTTGATCAAGTGTAGTCTGAGAAACGGAGTAGTCTTCTATGTGGAGTCTTTTTTTGTTCTGGGAGAGGATGCTAAATATCCTAGCCAGAGAGGATGGTGAGGATGGGAGCTGGTACTGAAGCATGTTCCGATGCTTCTCCTTCAGGACGCTGCCAGGAAAGGCAAGCCCAAAGAATTCCTGAACGGGCTTCAGGTTAGGGTTTGCCCCTGCTATTCGCACTACTATTGTATAACCATCTCCAAACCTGCAAACAACAGCACACAGAGGAATTTAGGTGAGTCTCTTTGAAAAAGAGGTGTCATTTCTTGTAGCTTAAAGAGTAACAAGAAAGCCATGCAAGAAGAACTGAAGAAGGAGAAAAATCACTCATGTCAATATCCCAGCAGTTCAGAATGAACTGGGTGGGCAGCCCTAAAAGTGCAGGCCCACTGACAATTCTGTGGCCTGAGCAAATTGAAAGAGCTCACCTGTTCTTCAGATGCTGGACACTGCCAAGACACCTGAACCGCCCATTGACCATTATTGCCATTCGAGTGCACAGGGCTTCGCATTCTTCCATGCTATGGGGGCAAATGAAAAAACATTAGCCCTGCAAAAAGGCTGCATTTTCTGAACTCACCACCACCACGTAGCACCGACCTGCGTTAACAGAAACAAAGCAGCTGAGCTGAATGTTTAGATTTCAAAATCTACCCCCAATGAAATCAGACTGGAGAAATACAATGCAGTATATACCCAACTATAATGAACACTACATGCCTGTGAGACGTAAGTACCACTGATCTCCCCTCCTTGATGATGCTCAAAGCACAGTTCCATAAGAAACGGCGTGCTTTGGGATCCATTCCTGTGGTTGGCTCATCCTGAAAATTACATTTAATAAACCATGTTATACTATAACATGCTACTGATACACTATTTCATATACTATGACAATATTTAACTGTGAAGAGTGAAAGCCACACCCATCCAAATGATTTTTACTGGAAAAGTTTAAAAGAAGAAAAAGTTTCATGGAAACTTTTCCCCTTTCTTTTCAAAACTTAAAATATGTTTTTTTCCCAGAAATGTTAACTTAGTAAAAATTTGATCAGTTGGTCAATATTTGGGGAACAGATTTTGTGAAGATTGTTAATTTTTTTCTCTAATTACAAAATTTGGTCATCAATTTCAACATTGGAAAAAATTAATGAGCTCTAGTTTAAAGAGAATGTGTAGCTCTCACTGATCACATACTATGGATTTTAGTAGCTGTCTTTCAAGAATTCACAAAAGGAAAGATAAAACCGTTGCTTTCTTATCTATTTTTTTTGCAAACTGTTTTCTCATAAAGGGCTGGATCTGATCATCCCTCTAAGCACAGAACTCCCTTGAAGTTAAGGGAGTTTTGTGTATAGAGCAGTGGCAGGCTATTGTCCTTAATTCTTAGTGAGTATCCAAATCTAGATGGTCATTGCCAAAGTAATTGGAAACAACTCTCTGGAACAAATTTCCAAAAATAGAGGTCTGAAGCTCATGCCATATATTTTGCCCTGTATTTATACATGTAACTACATCATGTTCACATACAAGTTGGGCCTTTGCACATGCAAATGACTTGTTATGCATTTAAATGTATACTTCATTGCCAAATGGCAAAATGTCACAGACCTCAATGGGAACAGCATTGAGACCTAGTTATTTTTAATGGAAAAAAATGTTAATACATGAGCAGTCGTGAACTCACCAGGAAAACCACTGGAGGGCTCCCAATCAGGGCAATAGCAGTGGAGAGCTTGCGTCTGTTCCCTCCACTGTAGTTCCCAGCATATTTTTCTCCATATTTCACAAGGCCCAGTTTACGAATTGCCCATTCGCCAACCTACAGGAAGAGAGGGCAACAGGACCTTCTGAATCGATATCAATGGGTGGGGAACTACTGCACTGGAAGGTAAAGAGTCTTTGGGAAATAGAAAAATATTTATAAAAATTAAGGCTGTCAATTAATCGCAGTTAAGTCATGCGATTAACTCAAAACAATTGCTATTAAAACAATTAATCCCAATTAATTGCACTTATAACAATAGAGTATCAATTGAAATGTATTAAATATTTTTGGATGTTTTTCTATATTTTCAGTATTGATTTCAGTTACAACACAGAACACAAAGTGCACATGGCTCGCTTTATTTTTGGTTACAAATATTTGCACTGTAAAAACAATAAACAAAAGAAATAGTATTTTTCAATTCATCTCATACAAGTACTGAAGTGCACGTTCTTTATCGTGAAAGCATAACTTACAAATGCAGATTTTTTTTCGGTTACATAACTGCACTCGAAAAGAAAACGGTGTAAAACTTTAGAGCCTACAAGTCCCCTCAGTCCTACTTCTTGTTCAGCCAATCGCTCAGACAAACAAGTTTGTTTACATTGACAGGAGATACTGCTGCCTGCTTCTTATTTACAATGTCACCTGAAAGTGAGAACAGGCATTTGCATGGCACTTTTGTAGCCAGTGTTGCAAGGTATTTACATGCCAGATCATTCGTATGCCTCTTCATGCTTTGGCCACCATTCCAGAGGACATGCTTCCAGCTGATGATGCTCATTAAAAAAATAATGCATCAATTTAATTTGTGACTGTACTCGTTGGGAGAGAATTGTATATCTCCGGTGCTGTTTTACCCATATTCTGCATATATTTCATGTTGTTATAGCAGTCTCGGATGATGACCCAGCCCATGTTCGTTTTAAGAACACTTTCACAGCAGATTTGACAAAACGCAAAGAAGGTACCAATGTGAGATTTCTAAAAATTCTAAAAATTTCTAAAAACAGCACTTGACTCAAGGTTTACGAATCTGAAGTGCTGTCCAAAATCTGAGAGGGACGAGATGTGGAGCATGCTTTTACAAATTTTAAAAGAGCAACACTCTGATGCGGAAACTTCAGAACTCAAACCACCAAAAAAAGAAAATCAGCCTTTTGCTGGTGGCATCTGACTCAGATGATGAAAATGAATCTGTGTCAGTCTGCAGTGCTTTGGATTGTTATCAAGCAGAACCCATCACCAGCATGGAATAATATCCTCTGGAATGGTTGCTGAAGCATGAAGGGACATATTTATGTGCCAGATGCGCTAAAGATTCATATCTTGCAACACCAGCTACAACAGTGCCATGCGAACGCCTGTTCTCACTTTCAGGTGTACTTGTGGCACCTTAGAGACTAACAAATTTATTTGAGCATAAGCTTTCGTGAGCTACAGCTCACTTCATCGGATGCATTTGGTGGAAAATACAGAGGGGAGATTGATATACACACACAGAGAACATGAAACAATGGGTTTATCATACACACTGTAAGGAGAGTGATCACTTAAGATGAGCCATCACCAGCAGCAGGGGGGGGAGGGAGGAAAACCTTTCATGGTGACAAGCAAGGTAGGCTAATTCCAGCAGTTAACAAGAACATCTGAGGAACAGTGGGGGGTGGGGTGGGGTGGGGTGGGGGGAGAAATAACATGGGGAAATAGTTTTACTTTGTGTAATGACTCATCAATTCCCAGTCTCTATTCAAGCCTAAGTTAATTGTATCCAGTTTGCAAATTAATTCCAATTCCGCAGTCTCTCGTTGGAGTCTGTTTCTGAAGTTTTTTTGTTGAAGAATAGCCACCCTCAGGTCTGTGATCGAGTGACCAGAGAGATTGAAGTGTTCTCCAATTGGTTTTTTGAATGTTATAATTCTTGACGTCTGATTTGTGTCCATTTATTCTTTTATGTAGAGACTGTCCAGTTTGGCCAATGTACATGGCAGAGGGGCATTGCTGGCACATGATGGCATATATCACATTGGTAGATGCGCAGGTGAACGAGCCTCTGATAGTGTGGCTGATGTGATTAGGCCCAATGATGGGTGTCCCCTGAATAGATATGTGGACAGAGTTGGCAACGGGCTTTGTTGCAAGGATAGGTTCCTGGGTTAGTGGTTCTGATGTGTGGTATGTGGTTGCCGGTGAGTATTTGCTTCAAATTGGGGGGCTGTCTGTAAGCAAGGACTGGCCTGTCTCCCAAGATCTGTGAGAGTGATGGGTCGTCCTTCAGGATGGGTTGTAGATCCTTGATGATGCGTTGGAGAGGTTTTAGTTGGGGGCTGAAGGTGATGGCTAGTGGCGTTCTGTTATTTTCTTTGTTGGGCCTGTCCTGTAGTAGGTGACTTCTGGGTACTCTTCTGGCTCTGTCAATCTGTTTCTTCACTTCAGCAGGTGGGTATTGTAGTTGTAGGAATGCATGATAGAGATCTTGTAGGTGTTTGTCTCTGTCTGAGGGGTTGGAGCTAATGCGGTTATATCGTAGAGCTTGGCTGTAGACAATGGATCGTGTGGTATGATCTGGATGAAAGCTAGAGGCATGTAGGTAGGAATAGCAGTCAGTAGGTTTCCGATATAGGGTGGTGTTTATGTGACCATCGCTTATTAGCACCGTAGTGTCCAGGAAGTGGATCTCTTGTGTGGACTGGTCCAGGCTGAGGTTGATGGTGGGATGGAAATTGTTGAAATCCTGGTGGAATTCCTCAAGGGCTTCTTTTCCATGGGTCCAGATGATGAAGATGTCATCAATGTAGCGCAAGTAGAATAGGGGCATTAGGGGACGAGAGCTGAGCAAGCGTTGTTCTAAGTCAGCCATAAAAATGTTGGCATACTGTGGGACCATGCAGGTACCCATCGCAGTGCTGCTGATTTGAAGGTATACATTGTCCCCAAATGTGAAATAGTTATGGGTGAGGACAAAGTCACAAAGTTCAGCCACCAGGTTAGCCGTGACATTATCAGGGGTACCGTTCCTGACGGCTTGTAGTCCATCTTTGTGTGGAATGTCGGTGTAGAGGGCTTTACATCCATAGTGGCCAGAATGGTGTTTTTAGGAAGATCACCGATGGATTGTAGTTTCCTCAGGAAGTCATTGGTGTCCCAAAGATAGCTGGGAGTGCTAGTAACGTAGGGCCTGAGGAGGGAGTCTGCATAGCCAGACAATCCTGCTGTCAGGGTGCCAATGCCTGAGATGATGGGGCGTCCAGGATTTCCAGGTTTATGGATCTTGGGTAGCAGATAGAATACCCCAGGTCAGGGTTCTAGGGGTGTGTCTGTGCGGATTTGTTCTTTTGCTTTTTCAGCATGCCACTGACTTCCTGAGGCCCAACAAAGAAAATAACAGAACGCCACTAGCCATCACCTTCAGCCCCCAACTATAACCTCTCCAACGCATCATCAAGGATCTACAACCTATCCTGAAGGACGACTCATCACTCTCACAGATCTTGGGAGACAGGCCAGTCCTTGCTTACAGACAGCCCCCCAATCTGAAGCAAATACTCACCGGCAACCACACACCACACAACAGAACCCCTAACCCAGGAACCTATCCTTGCAACAAAGCCCGTTGCCAACTCTGCCCACATATCTATTCAGGGGACACCATCATAGGGCCTAATCACATCAGCCACACTATCAGAGGCTCGTTCACCTGCGCATCTACCAATGTGATATATGCCATCATGTGCCAGCAATGCCCCTCTGCCATGTACATTGGCCAAACTGGACAGTCTCTACGTAAAAGAATGAATGGACACAAATCAGACGTCAAGAATTATAACATTCAAAAACCAGTTGGAGAACACTTCAATCTCTCTGGTCATTCGATTACAGACCTGAGGGTGGCTATTCTTCAACAAAAAAACTTCAAAAACAGACTCCAACGAGAGACTGCTGAATTGGAATTAATTTGCAAACTGGATACAATTAACTTAGGCTTGAATAGAGACTGGGAATGGATGAGTCATTACACAAAGTAAAACTATTTCCCCATGTTATTTCTCCCCCTACCCCACCCCCCACTGTTCCTCAGATGTTCTTGTTAACTGCTGGAAATGGCCTACCTTGCTTGTCACCATGAAAGGTTTTCCTCCTTTCCCCCCCTGCTGCTGGTGATGGCTCATCTTAAGTGATCACTCTCCTTACAGTGTGTATGATAAAACCCCTTGTTTCATGTGCTCTGTGTGTGTATATAAATCTCCCTACTGTGTTTTCCACCAAATGCATCCGATGAAGTGAGCTGTAGCTCACGAAAGCTTATGCTCAAATAAATTTGTTAGTCTCTAAGGTGCCACAAGTCCTCCTTTTTGCGAATACAGACTAACACAGCTGCTACTCTGAAACCTGTCACTTTCAGGTGACATTGTAAACAAGAAGTGGGCAGCATTATCTCCTGCAAATTGTAGCCAACCTTGTTTGTCTGAGTGATTGGCTGACCAAGAAGTAGGACTGAGTGGACTTATAGGCTCTGAAGTTTTACATTGTTTTATTTTTTAATGCAGGAGGTTTTTTTTTACATAATTCTACATTTATAAGTTCAACTTTCATGATAAAGAGATTGCACTACAGCACTTGTGTAAGGTGAATTGAAAAATACATTTTTTTTGTTTTTTACAGTACAAATATTTGTAATAAAAAATAAATATAAAGTGAGCACTGTACACTTTGTATTCTGTGTTGTAATTAAAATTAATATATTTGAAAATGTAGTAAACATCCAAAAATATTTAAATAAATGCTATTCTATTTTTGCACAATTAATTTTGTTAATTGCTTGACAGCCCTAATAAAAATAGATCCAGTTATACAGCATTCTCGTTGGATAATGCTCAGTGCCCATTCACTTGGTGGCAAGCTACTGTTTCCCAGGGCTTGCAATAACATGACTCATTGTTCGCTCATAGGAAAGAAATGGCTGAAGATTCCTCAAGGTGCTTGCAGTTACTACACACCACCACTGCAGATGAAGGCCCTTAAACTGATTGGGGAAGATCCTCAGCTAGTATAAACGGCCACAGCTCCTTTACATAGATACAGCCTGTTAGTATTTCCAGACCAGCACTCTATTGAGATCTCCCGTATTTGGGATGTAGGTGGCGCAGGTTGCTGACAGCATGAGAAATCAACAGCAGAGAGGGAGGGATTTGATACCAATGGCCTGAATGACTGACTGCTCCAGCCCTGGGAACACCAAAATGTCAGTGTTCAAATAATGAAAATTTAGTCCCTATAAAAGATGAGTGGCCAGACTGGGAAGCCCTTAAATTGGTGAGCATTTATTCCCAATGAACTCAGTGGGACTACTCCTCAGAGTAAATGATCAGCAACAGGAATAAGGACTCCACCATTTGTCCCTAAATAAGCATTCCTTAAGGCAACAGATCAGTCTAGGAGTAATGGTGACCAGTAGGAAAAGCCCAGGGAGGGTTTAACTGACTTGAAACCCAGGTTTACTGGTAATATCAGCTGCTTTGGGCAGGACACAGTTGTCCTAGGTAGCAGTCAACGAGCAGAACACTTGTTTAGTACTGAAAAAATACGGGAGATGACAATTTTGCTGTCCTGTCCAAACAAACGGATTGCAGTGGACAGTGGAATGCATGCCAGCAATAATGTGTAACCAGTTCAGCCAGGGTGTGTGCTTTCCATTTTGCGTACCTGGCAGACCTCTTTCTCAGGAACACCCCGTAAAAGTGCATAGAACTCCAGATGTTCTCTCCCTGTCAACAGCTCATTAATAGCATCAAACTGAGGGCAATAGCCCATGTTCTGATGGACTCCTTGGATGTTAGATAAGATACTGTAAAGCAAGAGAAGATCCATAGTTAGGGTGGTGCAACATCCATTGCCTTTTCAGGTAGGGAATACAGAACAGGGATATGACCATTCAACATTCTGGAAGTATCAAACCCCAGTGGCTTAGGCAAAGATGTAACTGGATCCCAAAAGCAATTCGGGGTCACATTAATTTCTTTTAAAATGTGACCATTAATCACGATGGGTACCTTTTCAAAAATGCCTACGTAACTTAGGAGTCTATTGGCATGTCTACATGACAAGTTGCTGCGTGGCAAGCCTGGTCTGCTATAGCACAGTGAAAACCCTGGAGTGCCAGCAGTAAGGCAAGCTGCACTCTGGGACTTTCACTGTGCAGCAAGCTGATGTGCTGGAGTTTCATACCGTGGCTTGCTACGCAGTAACTTGCTGTTTGGTCAAGTCCTAAGCCCCATTTTCAAAAGTGACTTGGGGTTTAGGTACATTTGAAAATGTTACCCTATGACCTTGACTCAGCAGAGCACATGCTTAAAGTTAGGCAGGTTTAGCCCTAGTGCAAGCAGGGGCCAGTCTAGCAAAGTCAGTGGAGTTACATCTGCTTGGGAATTTGAACACACAGGAGAGAGAGAGAAGCAGAGGTTTTTCTTTGGTGTAAAGCAGAGGGAAGAGGAGTTGTGTCTTCTGCTCACCTGTTTCCCTTCAGAAAAGCTTCTCCTCCCGTCACATCTGTATCTCCAGTTAGCATCTTGAAAGTTGACGACTTGCCAGCGCCATTCACTCCCAGGAGGCCAAAGCACTGAAAACATCAAAGAGCATATGAGTCCATGTGTATCTGAGTGCATGACTTGGCCTGCAGAATCTTTTATTACTGGCAACGACACATACGGCGGGAAGAAGTCCCTGAACTCTCAGAGCTCAGGGTGAGAGTGAGGGACTATAGGAAAAAAACATCTTTTTATGTATAAATGTGAGCAAATCTGATCTGGAATTAGCAAGACAGACTAACGCTGGCTCCCCCTATTCTCACAGCCGCTCTTCAGTGTAATACCACATTTTCATAGGAAGTTTCTGAACTTTTATTTCAAACTGAAATCATTTGGAAGGGAGGAGGGAACAAAAGCATTTTATCTAGTGGAATAGCCTCAGACTGCATACCAAACACTAATGTATTTATCCTGCCACCCCAAGGGAGGTCCAGGAGTGTGATTATCCTTGTTTTCCTGAGGGATTTAGTGATTTGTCCAAGGTCACACCCAGAGTTTATGGCAGAGCTGGGAATTGTCTTAAGCACAAGATCATGTCTCCTCTTTATTACAATGAAAACCTGTAGGATTTCAGCTCTTATCCTACTCACTGCCTCCTACTGCTCCTAAATAGTTAGGTAAAAATAAACACAGATCTAGATGACCAATTGGACGTTACCTCCCCAGGAGGGATTCCAACACAGATCCGGTCAACAGCTGGTTTTCTCTTCATTCTATAAATCTGAAACCAGGAAATACAAATTAATAAGAATAACAAATGTGGGAGGGTGGGAGAAGAGAGAGAATCTGAGCCCCTCATACTTTCCAAGACATCCTTAAGGCTCCAGTCCTGATCCCCCTGGACTTGATGGCTAAACTCTCATTGGACTCCAGTGGGACAGAATTAGGCTTTTTACTACCGCATCAAATCATACTAGCCATACTCCCGGAGGTAACTGGTGGTTGAGATAATCAGGGGAGTTGATTTTGGGATCTGCACTCAGGCATACAAGGCCAGATCCTCGGCTGGGTTAATTGGCGTAGTTCTGTTGATTTCAGTGGAGGGTCCAGTATGGCCCAGTATCTGATGGGGGAAGAAACTGTAATGTGTCAAGGCAGTACCCGAGACACATGAGACTTGTGTCAGAGATGTGTGTGTTTCTGGATGCAGATGCACTGCTGACATCCAACACATTTTACCTGATGGAAGTGAACTGCCTTTTAAGTCTGCGAATAGAATATATCTGGACCCCAACTCAAAGTCCACTGAAATCAGTGGGAGTCTTCCCCTTGACTCCCGTGGGCTCTGGATCAGATCTTGGGTAAGCTGTGTGGTACTGGTGAGGGACTGCCCCAGTCCTATCTAGGTAAGCATGAGCAGCCCTCTATCTCTCACCTTGGTCAGCTCTTTGATTTCAAGGATGTCACTCTGTCCGCCACCACTAATTATCCTCTGCCTCTCCCTGGTCACATCCTCATCCTCATCATTCACAGGAGGCAACTTGGCACTGACAGACCTTTGAAGGGGAAAGAGTCAACATGTGAAAAGGAAGAGGGGAAAGCATCCTAGGTGAATGCATTACAAATGAAAGACAGAGAGGGTGAGACAGGTGTCAATCATGCACCAGCATCCAAACAGAACATACCTGGGGAAGCCCTTCTGTGTTTGCAATTCAACCCTGTGTAGAAGGCTAGCAAGCTACTTCCATCCCACTTAGGCCTTCAAGGCGAGGCTTCAGTGCACAGACCATGTGCTGACCCTGTGCATGCAGGGGAATTTCACCCATAGCGAATGCTGATCTATTTGGTGTCAGAGATTCTATAAATGTCTCACTGTTAAATCCAGGAACATGACTCCTAAGGTCTCCAGCACACTCCTGGGCTACTGATTATTGCTGTGTTCACATAGCGTCCTCCAGGCAAAACCGATTTCAGACCAACTAACGTTTGCTCAAGTTCAAAGTATTGCCAAGGACCAAAATGTCCTTTCTTCGAGATGCCTCCCACAGCTTTTCTCAAGCTGCTTTGATTGGCTTGGGGTACACAGGGAGGTGGTTTTGCACTAGAATTTTAAAACTGTGCTAGTGATGCAAACTTTGGGCCCATTCCTGCTGTCACTCAGGTAAATGGAAAAACGACGGGCAGGGTCTGGCTGCACAAGAATTTCCCACTGTCAATTGACAATGAGATGGTACAGTGGCTGGCTGCACAAGCATCATCGTTAACACAAGGTTGATAACTGTGATTGGACGTTGCTGATTGTCTAAGTTGTAGCAGGGGTCTTTTGCAATATGACCGGGCCAGCTGTGTTCTATATGTCAGAGCCAAGAGCACACCTCAGGCTTCTGCATCTTTCCCCCCAGCCCACAACACTGAAGCATGGTGCAGAGCAAGCTTACCGCGGTTTGATGAAGAACCTGTACTGGATGAGCACTGTGATAAGGAAGAAGACTGCCCCTTCCACAGCCATGGCAAAGAGGTTCCGTCCCACCAGATCCCAGGACAGAGGGGACACAAAACGGTTCTCACCTGTTTGGAAAAGCCGAAGCACACAGTCAGCTTTGCACAGCGGCTGGAGAGACCAACACAAAGATGAAAGGCTTTTGCCCTGAGAGAGCTTACAGACTCATTTTAGACAAGATGCAATGAGGGGGTGACACTAAGGGGAAAGAGAGGACAAAGATAATAAAATCACGTGGTAACCCAGTTTTGGCTTGTGCACGTAGTACTTTTATAATAGTGATATTCAGATGTTCAGTGTACTAGATGCTGCACATAGCTATAGTAATAGACAGGCCCTGCCCTGAAGATCTTACAATCTCAATAGACAAGACAGTGAAAGGAAGCATTATCCCCATTTTACAAAGGGGGAACTGAGTCACAGAAAGATGAAGTGACTTGCCCAAGGGCACACAGAAGGTCTGTGGTGATGCCAGGAGTTGAACCCAGCTCTCCTGACTCCCAGCCCTACTGCCTTAACCACACGACCATCCTTTCTCTCAACTTGAGGCTGCATTTCACACAACTACATTTTTGTATTTTTAAAGAATCAATTGACTTCCTAATAATTCAAGCTCCCTAACAGCTGAGAACTATTTGCTCTCTAGTCCTGGTAAGGAATCAGATGGGATAGCTACAGGCTCTGGCCAGTTCAGAGCAGACCTCTGTACTGTTTTCACTACTGTTAGCTAGGCACTAATCCTGCCAGGCCCTGTGAGCCAAGGGCCCTCAGTTCCTGGTGATTTTAATGGGAGTGGAAGGTGCTCAGCACCTCCCAGGCTCATGCCTGGGTGTCCAGCTGACATTGTGGATCCCACATTGTGTGCGGTCACTTACCAAACCTTTCCAAAGCGTCGGCCATGGCCTGATTTTTCACCATGTCGATCAGTCCCCGCCCCAGGCAGAAGTGGGGGAAGATGAGGAACACAGACTTCAAGATTTCATTGATGTTGTTCAGCTTCTAAAGGAACAAAAGCCAAGCACAAATCAGCCACCTGTGCTGCTTCTCAAGGCAGAGAACAAAAAAGCAGGGAGGTTTAGCTTGCTGAGGATGACTGTCCTGTGAATTTGCTTCCCAATGGGTAGAAATAATCACTCCACCACCAACCTCTGACAGCATGGATTAGACAAACAAACCTGACAAATAATGGGAGAATCCTCTGGACATGATGATAATTGTGCCCCAGGACCCCATAGTGCAAAGCACTGTATGTACCAACATCACAAAGACAGTCCAGCCAGGAGGGCTCAGAGTCCAAGATTTAGATAATACGCTTGAGGTGAACACATAGGGCTGGGGTCGAGGTAACAGCAGAGAGATGGGGTGCCATGCACTGTCTCAGCACCCATAATAGTCACAGATTACCATCAGCTGTACTAATGCCAAGCAGGCATGGGATACCCATTCCCCCAGGTCTCCAGAGAGCAGGGGACTGGTATTCTTATCTCAGCTTTCACTTCTACCGCCCAGTGAATACAGAGCTTAGCTTATCTGCACAGCACTCAGAAGCTACCAAACTCACTTTTTCCCTTTGACTATCGATTAGAAACAGCTGAAGAGTTTTAAGCCCCTTTCAGCAAGGAATGTAAGCATGTGAGTCATGCCACTGATGTCAAAGGGGCTACTCGTGTGCTTAAAGTTACACACATTCTTACGTGCCTTGCTGAACTGGGGTCTTCTGGGCAACATGCCCCACTTGCTCCACCATTCCCGATTCTGACCACCTGACCTAGCCTTCCCTACCACTCCCCTGAATACCAGGAGATACAGAGTAGACACTGGTTTCCTAAGGGCAATGTAAAGCAGCAGCACTGGGGGGGAGGAGTCGCAGCGGCAGGATATGTCAGTGGGAACATACGTTGTTGGTGAAGAGCTCGAGGACGAAAGTGGCCACGCTGCCATTTATGCCAATGAAGAGATTCACGCTGGTCAGCACCACGTAGGCTGTGCTGGGGATTTTGAACACAAAGGAAGCTGGGTACATGAGTGGCGTTATAGACCACCTGGTGAGCAGAAAGACACAGTAAGATGCGTCATTCACAGCACACAGTCCACTGGAGCCTCACGGATCCCCTCGAGAGATACAACCTTACCCATAGAGCAGGAGGAGAAGGGCCAGCGCAGGCAGGTTGGAAGAGGACACGTAGGACTTCTGTTGGAAGCAGATGAAGATGATGATAACCAAGGTGGCTGGAACTATGTAGTTGCACTGGAAGGAGGAAGAAATAGCTCCAGGTTACTTGCAAAATAAAAGCATCTTAATGCTCTAATGGAGGAAATCAGGGTAAAAATATGGGAATAGAATTGAAAATTATTATGCTATCTGCTCAGAAAATAAATTAGCACATTATACGTGGTGATTGGAGAGCTGGCCAGCCACTCCACATCTTCCTTAGTCCAGCACCGGAAACATACTGTGTACTCATCCTAGGGTGAATCGCAGTGCCCAGGATGTTAAAATAAATGAAGAAGAATAAGTCAAGGTGTTTATGATTTTCACAATTATTTGTATTAGAGTAGCCAGATACTGATGAGAGGTTTTTCACATATGGGGCCCTGTTGTGCTGGCTCTGGACATGCACAAAGTGACAGCCCCGCCCTGAAGAGCTAGCAATAGATTAAAAGACAAGATATAAGGTGGCAGGGGAAACAGAGGCATGGAAAGGAGAAGTGACTTGCCAAAGGCCACAGAACAGGCCAGCCAGCAGCTGAGCTGGGAATCAAACCCAGAACTGCTGAGTCCCAGTGCAGTGGCCTGACCACACTGTAGAATCTTCAGTGCTAGCTAATGTCAGTAAATTCCCCTGAAAGTGGGAGTTCACCAGGCCCTTTCAGTAGGTGTGTGACCATATGCACGTCCGTGTGCACACATGCACGCACCAGGGCCAAATTCAGCCCAGCCAGAACTCCATAACTGCACCAGCTTATACCAGGGATGGTCAGCTGTGCAGAGAGACAAATGCTGTGTTGGCAGGACAGCCAGGTGGGTGGAGCAGGGGCAGGAGCAGCTTGTCAGAACTACCAGGCACCAGAACACTCATCACATGCATCCCGTGAAGGCGTGTATAAGAGCGCACATGCCTTCATCCCAGGGACCTCTGCAACAAAGGCATAGTGCCTTTGAGGCTCTGCACTGCCCCCGCAGCAGGCCTGGGCCTAACCCGCACAAGCTGGCCTTAGGTTTGCAGCAATGGGTGTTATACACAGTGTAACCTGCTCTAAAGGATGAGCTCCCGTGAGGCAATCTTACCATATCCCAGACGAAGTTAGCCAGCCAGTAGATCACCGGCTTCACCCCACTGATGAACTGCAGGTGCTTGGCCTTGCTAACCCGCTCCTGGATCAAGAAAACCACAAAACTGGCTGGGACAAAGGACATGGCGAAGATCACACAGATGGAGACTAAAACGTCCACCGACGTGGTCATCCTGGGCAAAGGGAAATCAGAGTGGCAATAAATTACTGCCAGAGTCACCCTCCAGACGCTCCAGCGCACATTAGCCCCATAACCTGAACTGGGGCCCAATTCTCCCACCCTCACTACGCAATGGGAATGCAGGTGGTAGAACTGGGCCCTCTGTTTAAAGCTCTGTTACAGGTATGTTCATTGAAAAGGTATTGTTGGGCCGGATAATGATGAGAGGTCTTTCACATGTGTCTAACCGCAAGGGAAAATGTAGGGATTTACAGCTGGTCTTTACTCCATCAAAGATCAGATGTGCAGGGTGCGGGTGCAGGAGAGCAAAGCTCCGCCCAGCACTTTTCTAGCATTAACAAGTTTCAGCATAATGCAGCTGGGAGAGTCAGGGACTCAGATTTGCAACGCTGCTTAGGGGATTTGGACACCCAAGTCCCATTAATGTAATGGGAACTGGAGATGCAATTCCCATAGGAGGCTTTGGAAATCTCAGCCTGGAGTGCTGCAAAATCCCTGGCCAGATCCTCAGCTGGTGACTACAACTGGCCACGTTTATCCACATTTGAATCACTAAGGTATCCTGATTCTTTTATTTACCCGCTCCCCTCCCCAAACACTCATTTCTTGCAGCTTCCTTAATTCCAAGGCACTTTCTTCTCCCCTCCTTTCCATTCCTTGTAGCCCCCCCGTCTCCAGCAGGCCGCAGATATCATTCATACTAGGACGTACAGGGCGACCTCGGAGAGCTGCTGCTTGGTGAGATTGAGCGGGTGATTGAACGCGGTGATCCCGTAAGTGCTGGGATTCTTGCCGTCCTGAAGATTGGCCCGGAGGATGGCATTGTTGATCACATTCAGGAAGGAGCCAATGGCATGCCAGCCTTTGTTATTGAACCAAACCTGAAAAGTAACACACCAGTATCAATAGGATTGCCAGCCATGCCTTCCATTCTACAGGCTCCCTCATGTCAATAGCCAAGGGGTTCAGAGGTCTACAGCCACTTGGGTGTGGTGGAACGATGTACTGATTCTTCCTGCCTTTTTGCAAACTATTGTCAGCCACCTCAGTGGCACAATATACAGTTTGACAAGGGCATCATATATGCCCCCTGGTCTCCTGAACAAAGGTGGTAGCATCACTTCAGTTCATGAGGAACCTGGGATGAGGTCCTAAACATGTGTGATTGGATGCATATGGCCTATGTGCACTGGGAAAGCACAATCCATGGTTCCTATGCTGGTAGCAGGTACATGCCACAATCTACTGATTTCCAAGACTTTGATCCAACATCCATTAGAGTCAATGGGCTTTGGACTGGGGTCCAAGAAGCCACTCTCTCCTGGAAATCCCACACAGGGATGTGGGCACTTTGGTTCTGTTGGCAAACGATTCGGGTGCAGTGCCCCCTGTTCTGAACACATGCTGCATACAGATCGCCAATTAGAAGCAGAGCTTGGGTTTAAAATGCTAGTTCTGGCTCTGAATATCAGGCACAGCAGTGGGTGGGCAGGATTTACCTTCACATTGTTTTTTGTGTCCATCCCTTTCATGAAGCTTCCCAAGCTGTGAAGAAACTGATCTCCAGAACTCCCCTGTGAACAGCACACAATGGCACATCTGCTTCATTCATTATAGACCGTGCAACGGATACCTTATTTATACTGGTTTCTTTGCCACAGACTGGGGAATGGGTAAGATGTCCCAGCCTCACACTCCCCCTGCACTGCAGTCCCCAGGCTCAGAGTCTGCTCCCGCACTATTCTTCTGGGATGACTCCAGAATGGGCAGGAAGTCAAGAGAGCCCCAGGGAACTCCAGAACTCTCTTTTGTGTGGTAGCAACTAACCACCACAATCCCACACAGAACTTTCCTATTACAGCAGCTCTCGGAGACACTGTGTCACAAATACTTGCCCTCCCAAGAAAATCAATAGCCTAGATTCCTTCCTGTGCCAAGATCCATTAAGTGCAAAGGGGTGGGCTGAGGCTCACTGATTCTCTGAAGCAATTTGCACTTCCTAGGCACAGGTTAGAGCAGCTGCGAGGCTGCTCTAATTTACGCCAAGTGGCAATTGGGCTGGATGGGGCATAGAGGCCCTCTACTCCTGCTCTGTGCCATCTGAGAGTAGAGGAGCTCTGAGCTAGCCAGATCCAGCTGCTCTCTGGCTGCTCTGTAACAGCAGAGTGGCACAGAGAGGCCAGAATGAATGAGAATATCAGGCTTGATCTTTTTCCCCCTGTTCTCATGTTGTGGTTTCTGAGACACTCAACTTGCTCCCTGCTCTCTCTCAGATTCTGAGCTGTGCTAGCTGATAGTAACTGGGATCTTTTTTTGTGGCTCCTCACTGACATCAATGGACGCTTACTGGAGTGAAAAAGGAGTAAAAGCAGAATAAGGGCCTCAGGACTTAGTCCTCTTTAAATCAGTTTCCTGACTCTACTTTGGGTTTATATGATAAGGTATTAAGAGACCGCAGTTACCATATGGTTCTTCTGAATTTGAACAATGATGACTCCTCCCACAAATGCAGTTATATTACAACCCATGCTAGCATAATGTGGCTCAGCACATGGTCCTTTATCTCAAGCAGAGGAAACTCATATTTTTAGACCCAAAGGTCCCGGGGTTCAATCCCTGTTGGCCACACTCTCTCCCACGCGCAGGGGGGTACTATGATATCAGCACATTCTGAGCCCATACAAAATTGCTCTTCACCTTGGCTAGCTCCAAGATTTTCTTCACTTGCTTGATGGCATCACTGACTTCATTGCTGGGAGGAAGCAGGAGGGAACTGCTGGCGCCCACTGAAAACCCACCATACCTGAAAGCACAGACAGACAAGATAGTGAAGCACAGACTGACTCTACAGTGTTCTCCATAAAAGGCCCTTTTTTTATAGCCTGTAGCTTTTAGCTTGCTGCTCTGTGCTGGGACCTAATGCCTCAAAGTTAGGCCTTCAGTGGCAACTTGAAGTTTACATTTGTTTGTTAAGCTTCCATTCGACAGGAGCCTCTCAGGGCGTCCACACAGCCCAGAGCAGTGAGCCTGCCATGCAGACATGCCCAAACTCTCATAGCAGCATGCGCTGAACCAAACAGGATTCCAGCTCGCTGAGCTCTCGGAGGTGACAGCAGGACATTCAGGGTTATTCCTCCCAAGAGCTGTGCTAGATTTGTGATTAATTCCTCCAAACAAAATTAGATCTGACTGTTTACAAAACTAACCTGTGGCCTTTCCACACTGCAGCCCAACCTTTTAGTCTGCTGTCCTTTCATCGGGCTGGGGTTAAAGGACGGGGAAGCAAGGCGGAGAGCAGCTACCATTCCACTGCTAACAGCAAAGTGGGGTCCTCTCTCTGGCTTGGCTGATCAGTGCTCCCCCGGCCCCTCTTAGGATGGTGCAATTGATTGTACTAAGGGCCCAATCCCGCAAGGGCTTGCTAATGAGCATCCTGCTAATTGGACCTACTCACAGTAGCGGGCAGTGTAGCAGGCAGACAGTATTTGCAGGATTGGGCCCTTTTCTGCTCACAAAAGCCCAGTGACTAGGGAAAGGATCAGTAATTGCAGAAACTATTTCTAGTGCAATGCTAAAAATAATCATTTCACTGAAATATTTCTGGTGGGTTTAGATTTTGAAAAAAGCTTTGTTTTACAAAAACTAAATTTAGGGGCAAATTTGACCAGACAGCAGCCCACAGACCATGGCACTCAATCGGTTAATGAGCTCCAAGCAACCTAAAGAGAGGACAGTAACTTACCTGAACTCATTCACCCAGATCTTGTTCCTTAAACTGGGAAGGCAAAGAGAAGAAAACAAGCCTGTTATTTATGAGATGGGCCATCAGTCAGACCTACCCTCCAGCCATATGAACGCAGACTATAAGGAAACAGTTGTGCATTAATGACCCGGGTCAGATTAATGCTTTGTGTAACTCCAAGGAGTTCAGTTGTGTCACCCGGCAGAGGCGTTTGCCCTGATGCTTTACAGGGATATAGCAGCTCCCGGGCTCCCTGCTGTGCGCACTGCACTGCACTGCCTTGGCCCACGGGATAAAGCAGAGATGGACCTGAGCTGGAATTGGACTCAGAGACGCTTCTGAACTTGGCTGACATTTTGGGCTGAGCCCATTGCTGGACTCACGTCCAACATGCTGCCTTTGCATCCCAAAAGTACGGGAAAATCAGAAGCTGCTCAGAAAACTTACCCAGGATCTGGTGGATTCTCCATCACTGACAAGATTTAAATCAAGAGTGGGTGTTTTTCTAAAAGCTCTGCTCTGGGATTATTTGGGGGAAGTTCTCTGGCCTGCGTTACACAGGAGGTCAGGCTAGATGATCACAATGGTCCCTTCTGGCCCTGGAAGGGACCCAGCAGTTTCAGACCATGGTTTTAAAGGCCTCATGTTTTACTTTAGGAAGAAACATTTCAGCTAGTGGAGTACTTTGCTGGAAATACTTCCTGCTGATTCGGGCTGACTTGCACCAGCCATTGAGAGAACAATCAAAGTGAGTTCGAAATGTAGGGTCTGATCCAAAGCCCATTGAAGTCAATGGAAAGGCTCTCACTGACTTTGCATCAGTCCCTCCAAGGTGATCGGGAAGGGACTGTGAGCTCTGCAAAGGCGGGTATAAAAGAGCCTAAGTGAGTACCAGGGAGTCGAAGCTGGGGTGCACCAGGAGAAAGCGCAAACTAGACTCACTGAGCCTCCCATAGTGTCACCTCTGCAGATGGCCCAGAGTTTAAGGCTCTCTAGGGGTCAGAGTCACGCCCTGGGAGTTACGTGGTGCACAGGTCTCTGCACAGGGGCAGCAGCAATCACCAGGGAACAATGTGTGGAATAGGCACCTTTTCCCAATGATCTGCGCGTAGGTCTTCACCAGATAGTCCGATACGTTCCGGCCCGTCAGGTTCTGCAGGATGTCGCCAGTGTTCTGTTCTCTCTGGTGCCAGGGGGAAGCAGAGGGACTTGGAATCGAGTACGTTTTCCTTGGCTTCATGCGTATCCCCCCAAAAGACCCAACCCAGCTGCCTGTTCTCCACGCACATCCCCGGACTGCCCTGGGGCTATAGAGCAGCGGGGACCTCTCCTACCTGTGGAGGAGGCAGCCCCCCCGCGCCGGGTGGGCACACAGGGAGCATTTTCTTGATCTTCTCATTGCTGCATTCGCAGGCCGGGGAGGGGTTCTCCATGGTCCAGTTGCTGTTCAGGAAGATGTTCAGGACTGTGTCGGGGACAGAGGCGGTGGTCCATTTATCCTCTCTGACCAGGCAAGGCGTGTCTCTGCATGAGGCCAGAGCCAAGGCAAACGCAACTTTTTATAAAGACAGGTCAGTTTGCTCAGGGGCGGCTCTACCAATTTTGCTGCCCCAAGCAGTCGCTGCTGAATTGCTGCCGTGGCAATAGCAGTGGAGCTGCTGGCCAAAAGCCGCCATGGCGGGAAGAGTGGCGGAGCTGCCGCCAAATTGCCGCTGCGGGACACGGACTGCTGCCCCATTCTGTATGCTGCCCCAAGCACCTGCTAGCACCTGAGTTTGCTACATTATGTAAATAATCAATGCTGGTCAACACACAGATGGAGTTTTCCGAAGTGCTCAGCTTGGGCCTAGCTCTGCTCCCACTGAAATCAACAGTCAAACTCCCACTGGCCTAGCCTGGCTCCCATGGAAGGCAAAGGGAAAGCTCTCAGTAACATCCATGGGAGCAGAGTCAGGCCGACGCCAGGCACTTTGGACAATCCCATTATCATCCCTTTCTGGGGAGCTTAGAGGCCTTTATTTAACTCTGCCTCACAACCCCCAAGAGAGCCATTTTGTGGAGGAGGGACGCTAACACGCAGAGGTGTTTACAGGTTGGGGTGGGCCTGAGTGCCAGCTCCGCCTTTGGAATGGGCATGGAGCTGCACCGCCCCAGGGTAGCACCAGGAGGCAGTATGTCTCGGAGCTCCCATTCACGCAGGGTGAGTGTGCCTGCTACTGCACAACTTTGCAGGTGCAGATAATTACCCCAATCAACCAGCCTACCCCACTGCCTGATGTGTGCGGCAAGGAACTACGGCCCCATCAGCTCCCTACCCAGTTGGGGGGCAGTGACTTCAGTTCTGGGTGGCCAGATCACACAAGGGTTGGTGGCGCGAAGGGTTCTCCTTTGTGCCTTCCTTCCAGGCACAATCTGGCCATAAATGACTTGCCCAAAGCCACACAGCAAATCCGTGGCAGAGGCCTGTCTCCAAGCCTCCCATCCTGCCTGCTAGCTGTGGAAGCACACACAGAAATCCTACAGAACATGGAGCAGAGAACTGTGGGAACAAAACAACTAGACCAAGCCAATGATACACTGCCACGTGGCCCGTTTGGCTTTTTCTTTTCAAAGCCAGAATCCCACTGCTAGTAACTTGGGGACACCTTTACGTCTCTATCCCGGTCAATGACAGTTCCCAGCATGCTGCCTGCATGGAGCACTAGCAGTGGTCTGGGAAACCCTGGGGGGCAGGTTCTTGAAGAGAGAAGGAAAGAGGTTGTTTTCACAGTACACAGCTGCACCCCTTTGGGCTCTGTTCTGCCCTGTGGAGCGAGTAGCTCCCACTAAAATCTGGAAAAAGAAAAGGAGTACTTGTGGCACCTTAGAGACTAACAAATTTATTAGAGCATAAGCTTTCGTGAGCTACAGCTCACTTCATCGGATGCATTACGATGAAGTGAGCTGTAGCTCACGAAAGCTTATGCTCTAATAAATTTGTTAGTCTCTAAGGTGCCACAAGTACTCCTTTTCTTTTTGCGAATACAGACTAACACGGCTGCTACTCTGAAACCACTAAAATCTGGGTCACTACTCGCAGTGAGCAAGGGGAAGGAAAAGGTAGGGCCTGAGCCTGCAACCCTTCCTTATCTGAGTGGCAGTGCCAACAAAGGTTGCCACCATAAATCAATACTTTAATACAACATAGGAGGCAAGGGGCCTATGCCTTTGAAGGAAGAGCTTTCAGATGAGTCCAGGCCACTGGGATCAGGCCTTCTGCTTGATATTTCCCTAAGCTGATCGCTACAGCTGCTTCTCATTAACCACTGCCATTGCGATAATACAAACACCACACCCATCATGTTGATGTTACAACCCCTGAAAGCTGATTCTGAGGCTGGTGGCAATGGCAGCTGTGATTTATGTGACACACATTAACAGCATCTACAAGTATCTCAAAGCAGCAGCAACATCCAGTGGCTTAGAAATGACAGAGCTACTCCTTGCGCCTACCCTTGCTCGGGTTCTACTTACGGAATGGAGTGTCCTTCCACACAGCGGGTCCCAAAGCCGGGTTCATTGACAAGAGTGTTCACAAGCTTCTGAGTGCCTGCATCATCTGGTGCGTCATTGCTATGGGCGCATCAAAGAAACACATTCAGGGCACCAAGATAAGGCATGTGCAGCAAAACCAGCAACATGGCCGGGCAGAGACACAGGCGAGAGGGTAGGAAAAGGAACTGGGTGGAAAGTTTCCTGTGTGGAATGTGTATGTTTTCTCTCTCTCTCTTTCTCTCTCTTTCTCACACACACACACGAAAAGTACTGTAACATTTGGAAAGAGTTTGGGATACTTTTAGCTTCTTTTTCTGTGTGATTTAGCATCTGAGAACAAAGTGAATTGAGATCTGAGGAAGAAAAGTGCAAACAGTATTCTATTCCTCCTGCCATTCAAACTCACTCTTATTTGGAGCTTGCCTTGTTAAAGCTACAAACAGGCAAAATGGTGCCTTTTCCTTACATTGTATTTTGGAGCGACGCACACAAATGCAAACTTAGGTGATGAGACTGTAATGGTGAATAGAGAAAGCAGAACCAGTCCTAAAGAATGTTTTCCGGTCATTTGAAAGGTACCTGAGAAAAGTGTACTGCTCATCATACATCCAGGGCTGCAGTTCCAGGCTGGGGTATTTCCCAAAGGGGGGCACGATCAGGCTGAACATGAGAGCAATGCACACAAACACAGCTGGCAGTACGATCTGAAATCACAAGGGAAGAGGCAGAGCCACCTTTAAAAGAACCGCCCCCATAGGCATCAGCCACCCAGAGTGATGCATTTAACCACTTGGAGACACTGGCCATGTTTCAGTGACCTCTGGAGGAGCTGCGGTCTCACCTGGGCGAAGAAACCCTTCCTGCTGCGCTTGGCAATGAGCAGCCTCTTCCACAGCAGAGCTACGAACTGCTGCCGGATGAGCTTCCAGCCCTTCATCTGGTAGGAGCCTTTGCCATCCATCCCACTGAGCAGGTCTGTCTCTCTGGATTCTGCTGACAACGAATGATACAGGACTCTCACCCACATAGAAACAAAAGCAGATTTCCTTCTCCTTCAGAGGCTGCTCCTGCTTGTGCAGACAGAACCCTGGAGGCTGCCTATGTTCTTACCATTGTGTCTCCTAGACACATCTGAGCACAAAGGAGTATGGTGTGCAGTGGGGCAAGGGGAAATGATCTCTCATGAATTTGCATTTAAGTGTTTGTCTTTCTGCATCACCGAGGCTGAGACTACTTTTCCAGACTACCTTCAGATCTGGCTGCCATTCATTTCCAAAGGGAATTGGGCATCCAAATCACACATTGCCTGATGTGTGGGGAACCCCACTGTTGGAAACCTCAGCCTTACAGTCTATACCAGTGGTTCTCACACTGTGGGTCACGAGTCCCTTTGAATGGGGTCGCCAGGCTGGTTTAGACTTTCTGGGGCCCAGGGCTGAAGCCCGAGCCACACTGCCCAGGGCTGAAGCCAAAGCCTGAGGGCTTCAGCCCTGGGTGGCAGGGCTCAGGTTCCAGGCCCCCGACTAGAGGCCGAAGGCCTTGAACTTCAGCTTTGGCTCCCCTGCCCAGAGCAGTGGGGCTCGGGCAGGCTCAGGCTTTGGTCTCCCCTCCTGGGGTCTTGAATTAATTTTTGTTGTCAGAAGGGGGTCATGGTCCAATGAAGTTTGAGAACCCTTGCTCTATACTATCTGTTGATTAAACCCCTCTTGGAAGCAGAGGTGGGCCAGACCAGAAATGCCAGCTCTGAACATCCCCAAACATTGGGGAAAGTTCCACGCTAGAGTGGAACTTTTCAGCCCAGGTCCACCTTTTATTATAAGGTGTCCTATAACAGACAAAGATGCATTATATATTTATCCTGAGGATTAAGAATATTAACTTGGCCATAAGGAAGGGTAGATGCATTTCAAAGGGCAGGGGAATGCTGATATAACAGCTGAGATCCAGCAACATCTGGACATAGAAAGCCCCTGTTTGAATTATTGTGGCTAGGTCACATTGCCATAGTCTAGATGTCACTATGGGCACCTCTCTACTATAAAATGACCTGACCCAGTGCCCATGGAAATCACTGAAAAAGCTCCCATTTGACTTAATGCGTTTTGGGTCAGGCGCTAAGTCTGACCCCTTTGGACAGACTGTCTCATGCATATTCACACATTAGATTCTGCAGGGCACCAGAATGAGTTAGGATATCTAGCACTGATGCATAAACAAACCTTGTTCCTCTTGCCTTGGCCCATGCAGGGAAACAGAGATTAATAAACATCCTGCATGAGGATGGAGCATCCAAGGTTAAGTATGTCAGGAATTCTAACACACTTCAACAAATGCAGGAGAAACTAATAGGACATTTGCTGGAAGGAATTTAAATAGCGTCCAAAACTCTTCCAGGGTGTGCTGGTTAGTTTGTTTAAATGCCCTCATAAAATCTAGTATTTCTTGCATTGTGATTCACCCAAGAACATGGACAATGAACATATTTCTTTAAAACATTAATATTTTAGAACTGTAGATTAGTAATGAGGCACAGACAGACAGTTGAGATTATTGCACTACAGCTCCTTCCATCTTTACCTGGATCTATGTCTGAATCATTAGGGTCGAAAGCATCATCTTCTGTGAATGGATGAAGGCAGCTCTGTCTGTCTCCAAAGACACGCCTGTTCCTTCTTGCAGGTAATGTGCCATCTGAAGAGGACAGCACATGTTAGCTCATTTGCTCAAGTTAACAGAGACAATGAACAACCCTATTCTTCTATGAGCCCCAAGCACTGGGAACTGAAGTGTCACCAGCAAGCTACTGTATAGAAATCTTCACTGAATACTTGCTTTCAACTTTTAAGAAGTTCCCATATGCAGACTGAACAGCTGTAGACTGCCTCTGAGCTGCTGCTGAATTAGCACCAGTGCGGGGAAATGTAAAGTGCATTGATATGTAAAGTGAACCTATGTGCCTGGTTTTCATATACTGTCCAAGGAGGTTACTTTTAAGAACACTTCAAACGTCCTGTTTTTTCATTGATCAATTAAAATTTGGGGGGCAGGAGGATAATCCTAAAATGTTAATTCAAGATGTATTGTTACATCAAGCAGAATTTGTTCTGTGTTTCCCAGGAACAAAGAGTCTAGTGGAACAAATTCGTGGTGCGAAGAGCAGCATTTGTAGTGAAGTGAAAAGACAACTGAACATAGACACTGTCAGAGCTGATCATTTGCTCAGAAACTTACTTAATGACACTTATTCAATGTTTCATGATAAACTGATTTGGACACTAAGTTACTGGAAAAAATCTTCCATTCCAAGAAATATGTGCACGTCTTGACACTCAGTAATGACATTTTTGTATAGCTATTTTGTGACTTTTTTAAAGTCACCACAAAAGTGTTCCAGTTTCTGATTTTGAAAATAATTTGTGTATCATCTTTCACTTGTGGCTTCTACACCAGGCCAAGAACCATCATTTTACAGATGGAAAAGGTGAGGTCCAGAGAGGTCAACGGATTTGCCCAAAACTACAGCGTGTGTAAGTGGCAAAGTGGGAAACAGAACTCATATCTGCTAAATTCCACCCCTTGCTCTAACCACTAGATGATTGATTCTACTTGCCCAATGGCTTAATTCCTTGAATGGGAATTTGTATCAGTTGAGAATTTACCCCTCTGTCAGTTGTGTGCATAAGGGATGATGCATGCAAATCCCAGGTATAAAGCTGTACACATAGAACCTCCTTTGACAATGCAGCCCTGAAACGATTGCACTAACCTGAGGTCTCTGCATCCACCCCATTATCTTCAGCCACTTTGAGAAAGATCTGACAGGCAAAGAGAGGTTAAAAAGAAAATTAGAAGTGGTCTAATATAGCAATAATGTGCTGCTTGATGTAACATGGGAGAGCCAATGATTCCAGTACAGAATGCATCATGTCAACATGAGGGGCTATATGGAATATCCCTTGCCTAGAGCAGTGGTTCCCAACCAGGGTACGTGTACCCCTGGGGGTACTCAGAGGTCTTCCAGGGGGTACATCAACTCATCTAGGTATTTGCCTAGTTTTACAACAGGCTACATAAAAAGCACTAGCAGAGACAATATAAAGTAAAATTTCATAGTCAATGATTTGTTTATTCTGCTCTGTATATTATACACCAAGGGGTCTCAAACTGGGGGTTTGGGGTCACAAGGTTCTTACATGGGGGGCTAGGAGGGGGGGATCACGAGCTGTCGGCCTTTACCCCAAACATTTGCCTCCAGCATTTATAATGGTGTTGAATATATAAAAAGCGTTTTTAATTTATAAGGAGACGTCGCACTTAGAGGCTTTCTATGTGAAAGGGGTCACCAGTACAAAAGTTTGAGAACCACTGCTATACTCTGAAATGTAAGTACAATATTTATATTCCAATTGATTTATTTTATAATTATATGGTAAAAATGAGAAAGTCAGCCATTTGTCAGTAATAGCATGGCTGTGACACTTCTTTTGTCTGATTTTTATGTCTGATTTTATAAGTTTTTAAATGAAGTGAAACTTGGGGGTACACAAGACAAATCAGACTCTTGAAAGGGGTACAGTAGTCTGGAAAGGTTGAGAGCCACTGGCCTAGAGCAACTTAGAAATATAACCAGTGTGACACCTGAGGGCTTGGCAGCCAAATGCAGCCCGATGATTTTGATTGCTGAGTTTGGGACAGTATTTTTTTTTGGAGGGTGGGGGGAAGGGGTGAACAGCACACATGTTCTATTAGCTCCAGCTAAGAATGGCATGGGACATTTTTTATCTGCTCACTATTCAATAATCATGATGCAGAGTAAGCACTTATTGTAACCTTCATCCCTTTCCAATGAAGATGCACATATGAGGCTTGGTATTAAACTGGTGGAAGTCCACCTGCCTTCTAATTAAGAAGGAACAACATTCCCAGCTGTGATGGGATATGCTTTCCCCTGTGATTTCCTATATAGGAAGGACCAAGTTTTCAAACACAGAAGACAACAATGATGTTCTAGAAGCTGCTGGAAGAATCAGGCTTTCCTCCAACCAGTTAAAGAGGAAATCATGATAGCAAATGTGTTTCAGAAGGTGTTGGAGAATACAACAGACAGGGCTTCAAGGGGACAGGCTCTTTGTGCTGCTCTTTGATGCAAAGCTACAGGAAAGTCAGTGTACTCTGAAAAGTGTGCCCTAGTGAAAATTAAATCTCTAGGTGGAGGAGAGTCTGGGCAGGGGATATGACCAAAATGTTGCTGAAATCCTGCAATCCCTGGCTGCTGGAATGGCCTCTTGGAGACTCTTGGAACCAGGTGCACTTTCAGCAGCCCCGAGACATCTGAAAGTACTTGACAGAGTAAGTTAAAAACCTGATCATTAGAAAATAGTTCAGGCCAGACCCCAAGCTGGTGAAAATGGGGAGCTGTACTGTCTATAACAAAGCTGTGCTCACTCACCCCAGCTGAAGACCTGGCCCTCAATTTTTAAGGCATGTTTCCCTTGTGGGCACACTTAAATTGGGCAGGAGGAGAGAATTCGTTTCACACTTCCGTGGGTTATGAACTCAGGGCCAGACCAGTTCCCTGGTTGAAAGGTTTCCCATGGATACACAGGGGATTTTGCCCTGGGGTCTGCAATTACTTGTTTGGCATTGTCTAAGCCATCAGATGAGCTTCAGCTCACTTACTTCCTCCAGGGTAGTCTCCGAGATGCCGTAACTCGAAATGCCCAGGTCAGAGAGACGGTCGTCGATCTCATGGAACAGCTCCACAAAAGCTCCCTCTCTAGCAGCTTCATATGGCAAGATGTAGGTTAACTCATGGCCAATCTCCTCTACCAGCCTGGCCTCAGGAACATGCTTCATAATGAGGTTGGAGATAACAGAGACGTCTGGAGGAACCAAAATACAAGATGCCTGTCCTGTTACTCTGTGGTAACAAACACTGCAGAGACTCAGGAATCTCGCTGGGACAAATTCTCAGCTGGGGTAAAACACAAACCAGTGAGGGATCAACTTCAGTGGAGCTAAGCCCCAGCTGCAGATCCAAGCAGCTATTTCTATTTGCATCATTTCTGAGGACCTTTGAAAACAGAACACAATCAACAGCCCTGCAAGCCACACTACACAAATGTACTCTGTGCAGCGCTAACTACTGGCAGGCACATCGGCTTTGATGGCCCTTAAATTCTGGTCTCGTTTGACCATTAGGTGAAATTTCATACTATTCAGCACTTTGCATTCATTATACTTTGCAAGTTTTAAATGTTCCTCAAAACCCCAGATAGGGCAGTGCTGTTATCCTGATTTTACAGATGGGGGAACAGAAGCAGAGAGGTTAAGTGAGTTGCTCAAGACCACAGCGGTGAGATTCAATTTCATGCATGCCTTTTTCAGTCCTTACCTATTGTCAAGGTATCACTTTCATGGTCACTGCCAAGCCCAGCATCTGAGCTGCTCTGGGAGACACTGTCGTCCTAGGTACATAAGGAAGGATGAGCATATGTTAAGTGGATCAAAAGGCAGCCAGCTGTATGCTGCACTCTTCTTATAACACCACTGAGAGAGGCCAAGCAATCCGGATGCTCTAGGAAGGGGCTATAGCATAGAGGATCTTAATGTCCTTTATTGTAACAAAGGGTTGAGATAAATAGTTCTGTAAGAGGATGTAAGAGCAGAAGCTAATATAAGGAGTGATGTATTTAATCTATTCACGTAAGCAGCCAAATTGCAAAGGAGCAGCATCAATTGTCAGGCCGAAAACACTATCATTAAAGACACCATGCAAAGAGGGTGTAATGGACACAAGCCTCCAATGCAATGGTTTAACCGGATCTGATCTCAGGGCTGTGCCAAGGTAGGTAATGCTTCTGTGCCATGCTAAGGGATTTCTTTACAACCCATTTTCTCCATTACATTTTAACTGTTGCTTCTTGGCAGCCTTAAGATTTGGTGTAAGGAGGACAGAGGTGGAAGGAGAAAGGAAGTGGACAGCCGCTATGGGAACTGTACCTTTTTCAGGTACGACACCGTACTGCTGCTGTTTCTGCAGGAGCTCAGCGAAGAGTCCACATCCTTCTTGACCAGGGTCAGGTAATAGCCTGTTCCCAGCTGGTTCTTCAGGAACAGGGAAGAGCCAATGCAGCACAGTTTGCCATGAGAAATGATGGCGATCCTGTCCCCTAGGATGTCTGCCTCATCCATGTGGTGTGTGGACAGAATGATGGTGCGGCCTGTAAACAAAGAAGGGAAGACAAACACCAAGGAGTTTGCCAGTAAGTCAACAATATCAATGTCCCTAGGTCATGGGGGATGCAAGCACCCTGCCCTCCCCATACTGCTAAGTGGGAGGTGGGTCCCTGGTATGACGGGGGGAATGGTATGGAATAAGTTAACAACTACTAGCTCAGATGGATTCTCTCCTCTCCTTCATGACCCAGTTCTCATCCTGTTTGTATTTCGCCACTCGTCTTGGTAGGCATTTACAGTGCTAGCTATGGAAATAGAACAAGCCACACCCAGCAGTGAGTGGACGCACAGTGATCTGAGCAGTGGAAGATGCGGTGCTCCTGAATTCCCAATTCACTAGGTTCTGGTCAACTGGAGCAAGGGTTGTGATTTCAGGGTACACCAATGAAAGGAGGTTCATACCAATAAGAAAGCCTACTTAACACCAGAGGGCTTTACCCTAATGCAGACACCAAGGGTCAGCTTCTGATCTGAGCTATACCCATATGAATCCAGTTACTCCAGATTTACACCTGTGGGAGTGGAATCAGAATCTGCCCTCCTATCCTCTTAGATTCATAGATTCATAGATACTAAGGTCAGAAGGGACCATTCTGATCATCTAGTCCGACCTCCTGCACAGCGCAGGCCACAGAATGTCACCCACCACTCCTATGAAAAACCTCACCCATGTCTGAGCTATTGAAGTCCTCAAATCGTGGTTCAAAACTTCAAGGAGCAGAGAAGCCTCCCTCCAGTCAACCATGCCCCATGCTACAGAGGAAGACAAAAAAAACCTCCAGGGCCTCTCCAATCTGCCCTGGAGGAAAACTCCCTCCCGACCCCAAACATGGCAATCAGCCAAACCCTGAGCACATGGGCAAGATTCACCAGCCAGATACCCAGGAAAGAATTTTCTATAGTAAATCAGATCCCATCCATCTAATATCCCATCTCAGGGGATTTGGCATATTTACCCTGAATATTTAAAGATCAATTACTTACCAAAATCCCATTATCCCATCATACCATCTCCTCCATAAACTTATCAAGTAGAATCTTAAAACCAGATAGATCTTTTGCCCCCACTGCTTCCCTTGGAAGGTTATTCCAAAAATTCACTCCTCTGATGGTTAAAAACCTTCATCTGATTTCAAGTCTAAACTTCCTGGTGGCCAGTTTATACCCATTTGTTCTTGTGTCCACATTGGTGCTGAGCTTAAATAATTCCTCTCCCTCTCCTATATTTATCCCTCTGATATATTTATAGAGAGCAATCATATCTCCCCTCAACCTTCTTTTAGTTAGGCTAAACAAGCCAAGCTCCTTAAGTCTCCTTTCATAAGACAAGTTTTCCATTCCTCGGATCATCCTAGTAGCCCTTCTCTGTACCTGCTCCAGTTTGAATTCATCCTTTTTAAACATGGGAGACCAGAACTGCACACAGTATTCTAGGTGAGGTCTCACCAGTGCCTTGTATAACGGTACTAAAACCTCCTTATCCCTACTGGAAATGCCTCTCCTGATGCATCCGAAAACCGCATTAGCTTTTTTCACAGCCAAATCACATTGGCAGCTCATAGTCATCCTATGATCAACCAATACTCCAAGGTCCTTCTCCTCTTCCGTTACTTCTAATTGATGCGTCCCCAACTTATAACTAAAATTCTTGTTATTAATCCCTAAATGCATAACCTTACACTTCTCACTATTAAATTTCATCCTATTACTATTACTCCAGTTTACAAGGTCATCCAGATCCTCCTGTAAAATATCCCGATCCTTCTCCGAATTGGCAATACCTCCCAGCTTTGTATCATCTGCAAACTTTATTAGCACACTCCCACTTTTTGTGCCAAGGTCAGTAACAAAAAGATTAAACAAGATTGGTCCCAAAACCGATCCCTGAGGAACTCCACTGGTAACCTCCCTCCAACCTGACAGTTCGCCTTTCAGTAGGACCCGTTGCAGTCTCCCCTTTAACCAATTCCTTATCCACCTTCTGATGTTCATATTGATCCCCATCTTCTCCAATTTAACTAATAATTCCCCATGTGGCACGGTATCAAATGCCTTACTGAAATCTAGGTAAATTAGATCCACTGCATTTCCTTTATCTAAAAAATCTGTTACTTTTTCAAAAAAGGAGATTAGGTTGGTTTGGCACGATCTACCTTTTGTAAAACCATGTTGTATTTTGTCCCATTTACCATTGACTTCAATGTCCTTAACTAATTTCTCCTTCAAAATTTTTTCCAGGACCTTGCATACTACAGATGTCAAACTAACTGGCCTGTAGTTACCTGGATCACTTTTTTTTCCTTTCTTAAAAATAGGAACTATATTAGCAATTCTCCAATCATTCGGTACTATTCCTGAGTTTACAGATTCATTAAAAATTCTTGCTAATGGGCTTGCAATTTCAGGTGCCAATTCCTTTAATATTCTTGGATGAAGATTATCTGGGCCCCCCGATTTAGTCCCATTAAGCTGTTTCAGTTTCGCTTCTACCTCTGATATGGTAATATCTACCTCTATATCCTCCTTCCCATTTGTCATGCTACCATTATCCCCAAGATCCTCTTTAGCCTTATTAAAGACTGAGGCAAAGTATTTGTTTAGATATTGGGCCATGCCTAGATTATCTTTAACCTCCACTCCATCCTCAGTGTTAAGCGGCCCCACTTCTTCCTTCTTAGTTTTCTTCTTATTTATATGGCTATAGAACCTTTTACTATTGGTTTTAATTCCCTTTGCAAGGTCCAACTCTACTCGACTTTTAGCCTCTCTGACTTTATCACTACATCTTCTGACCTCAATTAGGTAGCTTTCCTTGCTGATCCCTCCCATCTTCCACTCCCTGTATGCTTTCTGCTTCTTCATAATCACCTCTCTAAGATGCTTGCTCATCCAGCTTGGTCTACAACTCCTTCCTATGAATTTTTTCCCCTTTCTTGGGATACAGGCTTCCGATAGCTTCTGCAGTTTTGATTTAAAGTAATCCCAGGCCTCAACTGCCTTTAGATCCATAAGTTCTTCAGTCCAATCCACTTCCCTAACTAATTTCCTTAATTTTTGAAAGTCAGCCCTTTTGAAATCAAAAACCCTAGTTGCAGATTTATTTTTGTTAATCCTTCCATTTAATTTGAACTGAATTAGCTCATGATCACTTGAGCCAAGATTGTCCCCTACAACCATTTCTTCTATGAGGTCCTCGCTACTCACCAAAATTAAATCTAAAATGGCATCCCCTCTAGTCGGTTCAGCAACTACTTGATGAAGGAATCCATCAGCTATCGCATCTAGGAAAATCTGAGCCCTATTATTATTACTAGCACTGGTCCTCCAGTCTATATCTGGGAAGTTAAAGTCTCCCATGATCACGCAGTTTCCATTAGTATTTACTTTATTAAAGACATTAAAAAGGGCTCTATCCATAACCAAATTAGATCCCGGAGGTCTATAGCACACCCCAAGCACTATCGTAGGAGAGGCTTTACTAGTTTTCTTCCCCAATGTAATTTTTGCCCAGACAGACTCTGTCTTATCCATTGCATCGCTTCTTATTTCTTTACATTCTAACTCATCGTTGATATACAATGCTACTCCACCCCCTTTACCTTTGTTTCTGTCTTTCCTAAACAGCACATACCCTTCAATACCTGTAGTCCAGTCATGACTACTATTCCACCATGTTTCTGTTATCCCTATAATATCTGGTTTCACTTCCTGCACCAGTAGCTCTAGTTCCTCCATTTTGTTACCTAGACTCCTCGCATTGGTGTATAAACATCTTAATTTTTGCTGTTTGGCCTCGCTCACATTTTGTACCCTATTAGGCACAGTCATTCTACAGCCAGTATAACCTATTAGACTAGTATCCACACCGCCCTCGCTCCTTATATACATTCTCCTACCCATGGCTGTATCCTTTCTTACTTCATCTTCTTCCCTCTCAATGCTAAAATCTGGCGTGGAGATTTTCTGGACATCTCCCATCCATCTCCCCCCAATTCCTAGTTTAAAGCTCTCTTTATCAGTTGTGCCAGCCTCGATCCTAGAAGTCTATTTCCTTCCCTACTCAGATGAAGTCCATCCCGAGAGAACTGACCTCTGTCCGTGAATGCCTCCCAGTGGCCATACATCCCAAAGCCCTCCTTATAGCACCACTGCCTAAGCCATCTGTTGACAGTCATAATCTTGTCACACCTTTGTTGCCCTTCTCTAGGAACAGGAAGGATCCCGCTAAAGATCACCTGAGCCTCAATTTCCTTAAGCGTCTTCCCCAGCCTAGCATAGTCTCCCTTGATACTTTCCAGCGAGAATCTGGCTGTATCATTTGTTCCCACATGAAAGATAATTAGGGGATTCTTTCCTGCTCCCTTGAGGATCCTTTTCAACCTCAGGTCTACATCCCGTATCTCTTCCTTCAGTGGGAAGTGTATGTAGAACATGGTTTACTCTTGAGCACTGAAATGCAGTCCCACCAATTAAAGAGTAGGGTCTCGTTATAACGAGACTGCAAAAAGGGTCTCATTAATAGGGAATGCAGGTGTCTGGGTACCCTGAGCCCAGGGCTGGGGCTGTTTGTTGCCGTCTTCTACGAGGGCACCAAGGGATTTGCAATGACAAGTTAGTAACAATTCCCCCATCCAATCAGCAAAGGTAGAACAGTGTATTTTATCAAAGCCACAAGCCACTGATGTCCTTTCGCTTCCAATTATAACTGGGTGAAAGTACAGATACCTTGGCGATACTTCAGAAGCAGTTCCCATATCCCTCGGCGAGAGTAAGGATCCACCCCAGCTGTTGGCTCGTCCAAAATGACAACCTTTGATCCACCCACAAAGGCCAAGGCCACTGACAGCTTTCTCTGCATGCCACCTGCGAAGCAGACAGCACGAGAGAAGAATTCAGGCTGGAGGCTTGAGCAAAGGAGCAGTGATCTGTGCTGTAAGGTGCTGTGGGGGAGATTCCCCCCCCCCCCCCCCCCGCACACAAATGCCTTCTGAAGCCATGTGTGCACACAGATAAAGGTAGATCACTCTAGGCTCCATCCTCCCACCATGACAGAGCTCTGCATCGTGCATGGGAACAAGGAGGGGAAAGGGGGGCCCTTCAAGGAGCTGGTCGTTGCTCCTGGATCTTGCACTGCTCAGCACCAGCATCAGAGCAGCTGAGGAGCTGATCTAACTTATTTGACTGGTATAAAGTCTGCAAAGTCCCTTACTGCCAATGGAGAATTGGCAGAGTGGAGCTCCACCCCACCTACACTGGGAGCGGGGCAGCTGATGTAGGAGCCAGTGCAGCCAGCCTCACACCAGCAGAGTGTTCTCCTACACAAGGGGATTCTCAGTTAGCTGTTTGGGGCCAGAATCCACTCACCTGGCACTGCCTGAGGGGGACAAAGGGAACAGAGCAGACTGGAGAATACAGACAGTGATTTTAACAACTTTGCTTTTGTCTAACTTTCTAGGGGTGGAGGGCAAAGCATTGCTCCAGTCACTGCCCAGGGTGCCAGGCGAACTGGTTTAGTTTTATATTTTATTAAGATGTCTAGAGATCTTTGGACACTGGGTGCTGATAAATTCAATAGTGTATTTATTATGAGAGCTTTTATAATGACTGTCATTGGATTGAAGCTGGGATCTCCAAAACTAAAACATGAGTGGGCAGGAGGCTCGGGGAGGGGAAGGTGCTGATCCGTGGGGCCATCAGTGCGTGCTGAGCACCCACTATTTTTCCCCCGTGGGTGCTCCAGCCCCGGAGCATCCACGGAATCAGCACCTATGTCAACAGGGATTGAACCTTGGCAGGTCCAGAACTAAGAGCATAAGTCTCCTCAGCTTGAGCTACAGGACTAAGTTCTCAAGCTACTAGCTGTAGCAGACCCACCTCTGTTGTAGTTAGGCATAGAGGTGGATATTTAACATACACTGAGTGGCAGGTTACACTGTAGTACCTTGCTTTGCCTCTTAGTATTAGGGAACAACAGGGCCCTTCTCGAAGCCTCCTGAGCAGCTGAGATGAGACACGCAAAGGGCTGAAGAGTTGGACCTACCAGAGAGTTTGCTGGTTCTAGATTTGAGTTTGTGAGGCAGGCCAACATCCAGCACCATCTGCTGCATCTCCTCTTTCACCTTTTCTTCTGACAGCCCTTTCAAACGTGCGTAGAACCAGATGTGCTCTTCCACAGTCAGCCTAAGGGGTAGGGAGCAGAACCAGCAAGGCTCTATGGCTCAGTCAGGCTCAGACTCATCCCATGAACCATTTTTTAATTAGTTACAAAACCCATTCTTATTTAGGCAGGAAAAAATTGTATAGGGCTAAGATTTTTGGAAGTGACTAATGATTTGGGGGACTCAACCTGGGACACCTTAGAAGGGCCTGATTTCCAGAGGGTAGGTGCTCAGTGTGATCTGAAAATCAGGCCATATTAAGGTGCCTCAGGTTGGACTCCCAAACACTGAGGTGCCCCAAATCATTAGTCATGTTGGAAAATTTTAGCCTTTTTTTTAATGGAAGAAATAGTTTTCTAAAAGAAAAACTGGGAAAATGGTCTCAATGGATGTGCAAGGCACTGTTGATAGACCCCAGATACATCTAACAATAAAACAGAACCTACTTCTGTCCAGCTACAGTTTCTGAACACCTCCATCACTGAGCTATTGCAGACCACATATACAACTTGGAATAGCACCTCCTGGGTGGGAAGTAACCCCTAGTATATGCCACTATTTGCTGGTTTGAGCCCATGAGGTGCAATGTCTCCCATGTGACACCAACCACCCTCAGCTTCCATTGAATATTATGTTCCAGATCCGCAGCTGGTCTAACCAATCCACTCACTTCAATTGAGCTATGCTGAATTACACCACTGAGCAGCTAGCCAAAGATGGTACAGTTTTAACATACTGATTCTTGGTTCATTCCCATTTACCAATATATTGATACTACTTCAACACTACTTCATCGTTCAACTGCCCATAAACAGCAGCCTTTATACCCCTTGCAAAATGATATGCCAGTCACATCTACTTCTGTATGCACATTCGCTAACCACTGTCCCATGGAGTTACTCTGGACTTACACAAGCGAGAGAGAGACCAGAAGTGGGCCTAGAGCCATAGAGGGTGGTAATGTCAGAAAATGAGAAAAGGAATCCACTGTAATTTTAAAAAAACACACACACATTTTTGTTTTGTATTACAGACCCCATCATTGTGCTTTCCGGCTGCTACTCACAAGTCAAAGAGGACATTGTGCTGGGGACAGACACCCAAGTTCTGCCTGATGGTGCTGAGGTCGGAGCGGATATCTTTGCCCAGGATGAAGGCCGTGCCCGAGGTCGGAGGAAATAAACCAGTTAAGATGGACCTGAATGACAAATGCAGTAAATGGTAAGTGAGCTCCAAAATGTCACAGCACAATCCAAATCAAGAGGGGGCTTGTTCCACATGCACTAGGGAATGAAAGGACAACGGATAGAGGATAGAGTCTTGTTGATATCCCACATCACGTGATTATTCCCCAAAGGAAAACAATCAGAGAAATATCTCGCATGTGAGCTTTCAATTTTAATGGGAGCTGGACAGAACCATATGCTCTTGGTTCTGCAAGAGAAAAATACCCTCCCCACTCCCTAAAAGCTTTTAATGCTTTCAGAATTAATTTCCTTATTCTGATAAAGCAGGGTCACAAAGTGGGTTATTAAAAAGTGCTGCTGACATTGTACCAAGTCAGCCATAGTCTTGATCTGGAACCATGACAATTCACTGGCTTCAAAATGTTCCATTCCCCAATATCGGTGTGGTTCATGGGCCAGATTCTCAGAAGATGTAAATCAGCAGAGCTCTACTGAAGTCAGCGGACATACACTGATTTACACCTGCTGAGTCTCTGGCCTTGCAAATTTAATCTATACATCTATCCACATGCATATATTACATTGTCATGTTTAGACAGAACACTAGGTTTCAGAACCACTCTAACAAGAGTGCCTTCCCTACCCTTAAAAATATTGTCCTTACATGGTTGTGGTTTTCCCCGCTCCATTATGTCCCAGAAAGGATGTGATCTGCCCTTCAAAGAAATTAAGTGTGAGCCCATCCACAGCAACCTTCTTGCCATCACGATAAATCTTCACCAGGTTCTGAATGGAGACCCCCAGGCTTAGATGATTGGGTTCCTCCTCCATGCAGTCTGCGAGAAGAAAAAGTAATCAGCAAGGCAGCATAGAATAGACACCGCACCAATAATATTAATACACATCTTTCCATGGCCAATGAGAACCCACAGTGAGGTGGGGCATCTAGGAAGATTCCTAATCTCCCTTCCCGGGGTGTTATCCCTCCATGGAGGTTCACTTTAGCATGGCACTAATCAGTTCTTTGGAGGCCAGTTGTAAGGCCCTGATCCAATGCCCCCATGTCAGAGAGGACCCAGTCCTGTGAGATACTGAGCACCCTCCACTGAAATCAGCGGAAGTGGAGGGAATGCCACAGCTCTCAGGTTCATGCCTCAATGCCAAAGGAGAGCCCAATCCTGCCTGCCTTATTTGGGCAAGATTTCCGGTGAAGTATGTAGGAGTTTTATTGGAATAAGGACTGCACAATCACACGCACATTCTGTTCATTATCAGGGGAATGAATAGTGAGTAGGACAGGAGCAGCTTTAATTCCACGATGCTAAATTCCAACATCCTTTTACGCAGTCCTTACCCAGGGCAAGTTCCCAACTTTGTGCATTTAAACCTAAGCACCTGCCTTCTGGCTCAGCGTGGGTCAGACACTTACGCTCCGACGGCCCTTTGTGATCAGAACGAGCGTGCCGCCTCTCCTCAGATTCCTCACCGAACCAGTAAGACTTTGTAAAGGGGAAGTACCAGGGCCTGGGAATTCCATACTGGCCTAAATGGGGAGGAAAGCATTCATGTGAGCCCAGCAAAATCCACCATAATGTCTCTATGTTTAAAAGCAGAGGGCAAGTAGTGACGCATCGTATCTCCAACTGTCAGGCCTTGGAGACCAGCAGCACATATATGAGACGGTGAAAATCCCCCTTCTAGAATGGAAATTGGCGACAGATTGAGAGAGAGATTTTAGCCAGGTAGGGAATATTAGATGATTTCAAAACGTTACAACCAATCTTCCCAAACCCCACTTTAATAGTTAAATGGCCGATACCTGGGAGGTGCTAACCACCCTGTGCCAGGTACTAAGTGCCCTCAACTCCTGGCAAAACCAATGGGAATTGAAGAGGCTGAGAATCTCATAGGCGGTGCTAGCACCTGGCTGGACTGAACCTAGGTTCTCTGTATACAGGGGCACTTGGAAATTGTCCAGGAGTTTGATCAGCGGCTTCGAAGTGATACTATTGATGGTGCGAGGTTGCCCCCTTCCCCCTTCTGTAACATGTGCTGCCTGGAATGTGAAACACTCTTGATGAATGGGCAGGAATACACAGGACCCACAAAGAGCAGGACACCACCTCTCTAGGCAATAGTAAAGGCTCACCTGGGAAGACAGACTCAATGTACCAGGTCATAACTCCATAGAGGAAGGTATCAAACAACATCATGAAGGCAGATGTGGTGAGGTTGAAGCCATCTTCTTCCAGGGGGCTTTC